>NC_057343.1:185492500-185805000 GCF_016509475.1 Prionailurus bengalensis | reverse complement strand
TTCAGTACAATACACTGGGATTCTGGTTATTTAGAGAAGACTTCCCTCGAGAGCTAAAGCTGCTTTTTTCCCTTTCCTTCTTTCCCTGTGGTCAAGCTAATGTCTTGTAATGAGAGTTATCCAGAGATTCATTCTAAGATCTTGGAGATTGCAGTGAGCTGAGAATTCAATCTGTAAACCACATTTGGAAATTGCACCTGACGTTTATTAGGAGCTCAGTAAATATTTGTGAAGTGCACGTAGTTCATTGGCTTATAGAGGATACCATGTGATTTTTACATCTTTCTTTGTTGGGTGGTGTGAGAACAGGAACAATACTTTACATTTCAGCATATCTCCCCCTTTTCCTCATATAGCTCCGGGGCATGAGGACTAAAGTACGTTTACTGAGCTCCAAAGTTTGTTAATTCAAAACCACATTTCTGTGAGAGTTAGGTCTGTGGGGGCCTTGGGATTCAGCCTGCCAGCATTTCAGTACTGTGGAAAGTGAGTGTTGAATATTTATTTAACACTAATGACCCCCTACTCAGGACTTCCTTTGTCTGATATGGTTTCTGTTGTACTCTATCATTTCTGTAACTTACAGGCATGTCAGTGATATTGAATGTAAGAAGCCTTTTAATGGAGCTTATTGCCCCTCACCCTTTTGACCAGAATTCTAATTGATGGTCTTTAGTCTTTGTCTTGTGCATACCACCACAGTTACTTCTTATAGAGTACATGACTGGTCAAATTTACTTTTGATTTAATCAACTCTGTGATTTGTCTTGTACAATTGTAAACATATAAAGCAACTTTGTATTTATTATTTTGCATTAATAATAATAATAATTGTATAAATGAAACTCATAGCAATTCAACATTGATGAATTATCATTAACTGTTATGACAACCATGTGCATATCCTCCATTGGGAGATGAAGAAGAGTGTGTGTGTGTGTGTGTGTGTGTGTGTTTGTGTTTAAAAATAATGATACCAAAAAAATCACAAATCATATTTAAAATTTATTTTTTAGTCTCACTCATTATTATATGAAGTAGAAAGAACATTTTCACAGAACCAGGCCTTTATTTTCTCTTTTTAGATCCTGCTATTTATTTTTTTACCAGTAAATAATCTTTAGTTCATGGTATCAAAATCTCCTTCAAAGTAACTAAATTAATTGTGAAATTATAAGCAAAACATTGGATTAAGTACCAACAATAAAGTAACAATATCATAAATACCAAAATCTTAGTACTATAATCATGTAAATATGATCTGAAGAAAAAGAGAAAAAAGTAAATTGCCACAAACTGTAAAATTTACTTTTGAGTTGTTCATCCAAGACCTGCTGATGTGAATAACCACAGATAAAGTCTAATTTTCCAAGCTAGACAATAGATGTTGATCTGGCTGCTTGGTACCCATTCATCCATATTCTATTAATTGTATTGCTTTTCTACTCTGAGCTACCTATCATCCCCAGGTTTCTATCCAAGGGTTTCTGGGGCAGTTGGCTCATTCTTTGTTCATGGGTGGATTGATTACCTGATTTGGGCCATAACTAACCAGCATCTCACATTCCCTGGGCAACTGTGATTGGATCAGGAGTGGGCCCTCTGCCTATTCAGAACCATAAAGAACCAATAATTCAATGAAACCTTTCTGGAAATCCTGGAAGATAGGTCATTCTTTCCTCCTGGACTTGAGGTGGTTGAGAAGAGAAGGTTTGCATTCGATGCAGTAGTCTTCATAGAAACACACACAAAAAAGAATAGTTTGAGAACAAAGCAAGAGCACAGAAGAGTGCAGAGATGGGTCAGAAGATTGTGTACTATCAGACTGTCTCTGAAATGAGTGCTACTATTCTAAGCTCTCCATTCACAAGAGCCAATAAATTCCCTTTGGCATAAGAACATTTGATTTGGGCTTTCTGTTATCTACAGCTGAGATCCAATATGCTCTGACAATATGAAGAGAGCATATAGGGGATGATAGTTCTTGAAGCTTCTCACCACAACTAAGAGAATGGATTCTCATCAGAGATTGGTGATAACTTTCCAGAATACCAGCAAATCCTGGACTTGCAACAAGACAGACATTATTGAAGAAACAGAAATGTCTGTCATGTGTAAACGCACGTCTGCTATAAGGAAAGTAGCAGGCCACAAACTATCTTTATTCTCCATATTGCCTTGAGCACAAATTTAGCTAAAAGGATTATTGATTTGAATATAGGTAGACTATATAATCCAACTGCTTTTTAGATTTTCTATTATTTAATCAGTTGTGGTGATGTATGGAAAAGACTTCACCAAAATGCTGAAAGTTATGGTAAGTACTCTGTTATAAGAGAACAAAAAGAGAAGTCTAATATGTGGATGTTAGATAAGTGTAAGCAAACTCATGGATTGTTTCAGGAGCTGTGTGCCAACAGGGGACATATTATGGAAGCAGCTGAGCATATTCTGGATCTTCTTTGAGCCACAGGATGATATTAGAAATGAAGGAACTGGTAAACTAGAGGGAAAAAATGGGGACTAGTGATTTCCAGTCTGACATGTAAAGACCTTTGAAGTCTAACAAGTCTAACAAGCTTTGTCCTAACAAGTAAAAAGGTGAATGAACTGAAAAATCAGCACCTTTTCTTAGATTTTCCAGAGAAATGAGGTCACAGGGCAAACTTCTGCCCCCAACATTTGGAGAGACAGGCAGACAAATATAGAGAATCATAGTTTCTGTTTCCCTTGCCTCTGGAGACAAGTCTAGTAAAAAGTTTCTGTGGCCGAGATCAAAGAGGTTGTTGCTTGTTTTCTCCACTAGGATTTTGACGGCTTCCTGTCTTACATTTAGGTCTTTCATCCATTTTCAGTTTATTTTTGTGTATGGTGTTAGAAAAGTGGTCTAGATTCATTCTGCATATTGCTGTGCAGTTTTCACAACACCATTTGCTGAAGAGACTGTCTTCTTTCCATTGGATATTGTTTGCTGCTGCTTTGTTGAAGATTAATTGGCCATTCATTTGTAGGTCCATTTCTGTGTTCTCTATTCTGTTTCATTGATCTATGTATCTGTTTTTGTGCGAGTACCATACTGTCTTCATGATTACAGCTTTGTAAGACAGCTTGAAGTCCAGAATTGTGATGTCTCTGGCTTTGGATTTCTTTTTCAACATGGCTTTGGCTATTCAGGATCTTTTCTAGTTCCATACAGATTTTAGTATAGTTTTTTCTAGCCCTGTGAAGAATGCTGGTGTTATTTTGACAGGGATTGCATTGAATGTGTAGATTCCTTTGGGTAGTATTGACATTTTAACAATATTTGTTCTTCCAATTCAGGATCATGGAATATTTTCCACTTTTTGTGTCTTCTTCAATTTCTTTCATAAGGTTTCTGTAGTGTTCAGTGTATAGGTTTTTCCTTCTTTGGTTAGGTTTATTCCTAAACCTAAATGTTTCCTGGTGCAATTGTAAATGGGATTAATTCCTTGATTTCTCTTTCGGTTGCTTCATTATTGGTGTATAGGAATGCAACCAATTTCTTTGCATTGATTTTATATCCTGCAACGTTGCTGACTTTATGGATAAGTTCTAGCAGTTTTTCAGTGGAATCTTTTGGATTTTCCATATAGAGTATCATGTCATTTGTGAAGAGTGAAAGTTTGACTTCCTCCTTGCCGATTTGGATGCCTTTTATTCCTTTGTATTGTCTGATTTTTGAGGCTAAGACTTCCAATAGTATGTTGAATAACACTGGCAAGAGTGGACGTCCTTGTTGTGTTCCTGACCTTAGGGAGAAACCTCTCTGTTTTTCCCTATTAAGGATGATATTAGTGGTGGGTCTTTCATATATGGCTTTTATGATCTTGAGGTATGATCCTTCTATCCCTACTTTCTTGAGGGTTTTTATCATATTTTGTCAAATGCTTTCCTTGCATCTTTTGAGAAGATCATGTTGTTCTTGTCCTTTCTTTTATTGGTGTGATGTATCACATTGACTGCTTTGCAGATGTTGAACCAGTCCTGCATCCCAGGTATAAACCCACTTGGTCATAGTGAATAATTCTTTTAATGTATTGTTGGATCTGGTTGGCTAGTATCTTGTTGAGGATTTTTGCATCTGTGTTCATCAGGGAAATTGGTCTGTAGTTTTCCTTTGTAGTGGGGTCTTTGTCTGGTATTGGAATCAAGGTAATGCTGGCTTCATAGAATGAGTTTGTAAGTTTTCCTTCCATTTCTATTTTTTGAAACAGTTTCAAAAGAATAGGTGTTAACTCTTTAAATGTTTGATAGAACTCCCCTGGAAGGCCATCCAGCCCTGGACTGTTGTTTTTTGGTAGGTGTTTGATTACAAATTTGATTTCTTTACTAATTATGGGTCTGTTCAAATTTTCTATTTCTTCTGGTTTCGGTTTTGAAAGTTTATGTGTTTCTAGGAATTTGTTTCTCCAGATTGCCCAATTTATTGATGTATAATTACTCCTAATATTCTCTTACTATGGCTTGTATTTCTGCAGTGTTTGTTGTGATGTCTCCTCTTTCATTCTTGATTTTACTTATTTGGGTCTTTCCCTTTTTCTTTTTGATCAAACTGCCTAGGGGTTTATCAATTTTGTTAATTCTTTCAGAGAACCAGCTCCTGGTTTCATTGATCTGTTCTATTGTTTTTGATTTTGATAGCATTGATTTCTGCTCTAATCTTTATTATTTCCCCTCTTCTGCTGTTTTGGGGCTTTATTTGCTCTTCTTTTTCCAGCTTATTAAGATGTAAGCTTAGGTTGTGTATCTGAGACCTTTTTTCCTTCTTTAGTAAGGACTGGATTGCTAAATGCTTTGTTGCATCTCAGAGGCTTTGGGCTGTGGTATTTTCATTTTCATTGCCTTCCATGTACTTTTTAATTTCTTCTTTAACTTCTTGGTTAGCCCATTCATTCTTTAGTAGGATGTTCTTTAGTCTTGAAGTATTTGTTGTCTTTCCAAATTTATCCTTGTGGTTGATTTTGAGTTTCAGTGCATTGTGGTCTGAAAATATGTACAGTATGATCTCAGTGTTTTTGTACGTGCTGAGGGCTGATTTATGTCCCTGCATGTGATCTGTTCTGGAGAATGTTCCATGTGCACTCAAGAAGAATGTGTATTCTGCTGCTTTAAGATGAAATGTTCTGAATATATCTGTTAGGTCCATCCAGTTCAGTGTGTCAAAGTCATTGTTTCCTTGTTGATTTTCTGTTTAGATGATCTGTCCAATGTTGTAAGTGGGGTGTTGAAGTCCCCTACTATTATGGTATTATTATCAATGAGTTTCTTTATGTTTGTGATTAATTGATTTATATATTTGGGTGCTCTCATATTTAGAGCATAAGTGTTTACAATTGTTAGATCTTGGTGGATGGAACCCTTAATTATGATATAATGCCCTTTTTCATCTCTTGTTACAGTCTTTATTTTAAAATCTAGATTGTATGATATAAGTATGGCTACTCTGGCTTTCTTTTGGTGACCATAGCATGATAGATGGTTCTCCATTCCCTTACTTTCAATCTGAAGGTGTCATTAGGTATAAAATGGGTTACTTGTAAACAGCATATAGATGGATCTTGTTTTCTTATACATTTTATTACCCTGTGTCTTTTGATTGGAGCATTTAGTCCATTGACATCTAGAGTTAGTACTGAAAGATATGAATTTATTGCCATTACGTTGCCTGTAGGGTTGGCGTTTCTGGTGGTGTTATCTGGTCCTTTCTAGTATTTGTGGCTTTTCTTCTTCTTTTTTTTCCCATTTTTTCCTCCCTTTAGAGAGTCCCACTTAAAATTTCTTGCAGGGCTGGTTTAGTGGTCATGAACTCCTTTAGTTTTTGTCTGGTTAACTTTTTATCACTCCTTCTATTTTGAATGACAGCTTTGCTGGATCAAAAATTCTTGACTGCATATTTTTCCAATTCAACACATTGAATATATTCTGCCACTCCTTTCTGACCTTCCAGGTTTCTGTGGATAGGTCTGCTGCAGATCTGATCTGTCTTCCCTTGTAGGGTAAGGACTTTTTTACCCTTGCTGCTTTCATGATTCTTTCCTTGCCTGAGTATTTTGTGAATTGGACTACGATATGCCTTGTTGGTGGTCGGTTTTTGTTGAATCTAATGGGAGTTCTCTGTGCTTCCTGGATTTTGATATCTGAGTCTTTCCCCAGGTTAGGAAAGTTTTCTGCTATGATTTGCTCACATAACCCTTCTACCCATTTTTCTCTCTCTTCATCTTCTGGGACCCCTATGTTTTGGATGTTATTCCTTTGTAATGAGTCACTGAGTTCTCTAATTCTTATATCATGCTCTTTTATAGTCTTATTCTTTTTTTCTGCTTCATTATTCTCCATAAGTTTGTCCACTGTATCATTCATTTGCTGCTCTGCTTCATCCATCCTGGCTGTCGTGGCATCATTCAAGATTGCATCTCAGTTACAACATTTTTAATTTCATCCTGACTAGCTTTTACTTCTTTTATCTCTGTAGAAAGCCATTCTATGCTATTTTCAACTAGCTAGTGTTCTTATTATCATGATTCTATATTATGGTTCAGGCATCTTGCTTGTATCTGTGTTAAGTCTCTGGCTATCATTTCTTTCTGTCTTTCTTTTGGGGCAAATTCCTTCATTTCATCATTTTGTAGTAAGAAAATGAATTAATAAACTAAAAAACATAAAAATTAAACTAAAAACAACACCAAAAAGAAAAGACACGATGCTAGATCCTAAGTGTGTTTTGGTTTGGTTGTTGAAAGAAGCTTGATAGATTAGAGAAGAAAAGGGAAATAAAAGAAAAGGAAAATGTTTGAATATTTGATAAAAAATAATACAATAAAATAGAATAAAATGAAATGATGAATGTAAAATAGAGTTGTAAAATTTTACAAAAAGTAAAACATATAATAGGAAAAATTAAAAATCTGTTTTATAGAAATGGAAAATAAAAGTAATTTTTTTTCTTTCTGTATTCAAGAATAAGAAAAGAAAAAGAAACAAAAATTAAATAGAAAGATCACCAAACAGAATGAAATATGATTGAAATTATATCCAGTTTCTCCTAGGAATCAAACTATGAAGTACTTTATAGTCTGTAAACTAAGCAGATGGAGAGAGTTGTGGTGTTCCTTAAGAGCATGGTTGGCCCACTTGGGCAGAGCTTAGTGTAACAGCTCCATTCTCTACTAGATGGCACTGATTAGCTTACTGGGGTGGATTGTTGTGGTGCTTGTAGGCATTTATACACACATGTGGGAGGGGTGAAAATGGCATCACCTAGCTATGCAGTCTGAAGTATCAGAACTGTGCTCTCTCCAACAGGCAATCAAGCACCCCTCATTTGTCTCCTGCTTCCATCCTCTCCCTGCTTTTGCACTGTCTATGACCAAACTGTCAGGCTGCCAGGTGGTACCTCCCTCCTGAGTTTTATCTCAGATGCGACTGTGTTTCCCAACCCCTCACTACTGAGGTACTGCAGCTTTGACCAGCTCAGACCCTCAGGGTAGAGTATCACCAAGCAATGGCTGGGTGTTGGCCCACCCCCCAGGAACATTGTTGCAACCATTTTCCTGCAGATGCCCAGAGACTGTGGTTGGGTGCCAGCCCTCCCCAGAAAAAGTTCACATGATCATGTAGCAGCAGTTTTAGGGATTATGTTAAATCACAGCACACATCTGGCACCAGGCTTCACCCTTGACATCCTTGTTCCAACACGAGCGAATGTGGCTCCTCTTTGGGGTCAGCTGGGACCTTTGCCTGTGGGAAGGCCACACAGCTTCTACCAAATGTCCTCCCAGCAGGGGTGAACCACTTCTCCCCTTGTGACCTGACTTTTTGAACCTCAGTCTCTGCTCCTGGGGATTCTCCTTTCCCACCAGAGCACCACTAGATATTAAGCTGCAGAGTTTCAGACTCTGTGCTCCCCTGTTTATAGTCTTAATAGAATTTAAACCCTCTCCTTTCTCCTTTATCCCTTTTTTTGTTCAGTCCCTTGTAGCTGTTTCCATTATTCCCCTTTTTCTCCAGCTGCTTTTGGGGTGGGGGTGCTTTTCCCATACTCTCTCCCTGTCTCCATCCTCTCACCACAGGCAAAAATAGCTCCTTGCCCTCTGCGGCTTCTCCGTCCCACAGTTCACCTCTCTGCTATGTACCTGCTGAGTTCTGTGGTTCAGGTTGTACAGATTGTTTTGTTAATCCTCAAATCAGTTTTCTAGGTATGTAAGATGGTTTGGTGTCGATCTGGCTGCCTTTCAGGGATGAGAAGGGCAAAAAAAACCTCCCATGCTGTTGTGCCATCTTGGCCCCTCCTTATTTTTCTTATTCTTAATTGATCTACCAGATAATTTGTCAAAGTAGTAATAGCAACAGTGTATTTGATTATCTACTTATGTGTCCTTATATGTAAGTAAAATGAATGACAGCAATGATACAAGGGATAGTGGGAGGAAAAAATTAGGATCATTTATTATTATGAAGTACTTGCACTAACCTGTGAAGAGGTATAGTGTTATTTGAAAGTGGACTTGGATTTATTGTAAATGTGTATTGGAAACTCCAGAGGAAATGCTTTAAAAAGTTTAAAAAATATAATTGATATGCTAACAAGGAGAGAAAATGGAATAATATACAGTGCTCTGTTAAAATGACAAAAGGCAGAAAAGAGTGGAGGACAAAAAAATAGGAACAGAGAACAAGGACAATGAATAGAAAACAATAACAATATGATAAATGTTAATCAAACTATATCAATAATCACTTTGAACATCAGTAGTCTGAATACATGGACTAAAAGCCATAGATTGTCAGAGTATCACTTTACATCTGTAGAATGGCTAGACTCAAAAGGACAAGAAATAACAAGTATGGTAAGACTATGGGGGGTGAAAAGGAACCCTTGTGCACTGTTGATGGGAATGCAAATTGGTGGAGCTCCTCTGGAAAATAGTATGGACATCCTTCAAAAATTAAAAATGGAATTATCATATAATTCAGTAATTCCACTACTGGATGTTTACTAATTCAAAAAGATATATGCATCACTCTGTTTACTACGGCATTATTTACAATAATAGCCAAGACATGGAGGCAACCCAAGTGTCCATTAATAGACAAGTGGATAAAGAAGATGTGTGTACACACATACACACACACACACACACAGAGGAATATTATTCAGCCATAAAATGAATGAATCCTTGTGCAGAAATAGGTTCTACTTACATAAATGGATTAGAAAAAAGCTTAGGGTGAAAGCTGCCACCACAGGGTGAGAGCACATGGGGTTAGCTAGCAAGGTATTGTAATGGGGTCACGAGTAACTTGTTATATAACCTGCAGGAAATTACTTTCCATCTGACACCAATATACTATTTTACTTTGATTATGAACTCCACTTGCCCCCCAGACCCTTTGCTTCTTACAAACACAAGTTAATGATAGCTGTCTGATTGTTTTCTCCATGTTTACCTATGTAAGATCTTGTTTTCTTCATGTTCAACATGTGGGTATTATCTTGTAAACTCAATAAATATGGTGACAAAACCCCTGTTTGGTGCTCTTGTCTCCTCCCAGACATTAGCCTCTCTTGTATTTAATTCTGGGTCCATTCTCTTGCTGGACAAGAGAGAACTCTTACAGTCTGTGAGAAATCCTGCTCTTTGCAACAACATGGATGCATCTAGAGGATATAATGCTAAGTAAAACAAGTCAGAAAAGATAGATACCATATGGTTTCACTCATGTGTGGAATTTAAGAAACAAAACAAAGAAAGAAAGCAATAAAAAGCCCCACAGACTTTAAATACAAAGAGCAAAACTGGTGGTTTCCCAAGGAGAGGTGGATATAATAAAGAGAATTAAGAGTACATTTATCATGATGAGCACTGAGTAATATATAGGAATGTTGAATCATTAAATTGTATACATGAAACTAATATAATACTGTATGTTAATCACACTTCAATAAAAAATAATAAATTCAGGACCGAATGTCAGAGTAAATTAAAAAACCCAAGATGTTTTTCGTGTGTGTATGTGTGTAAGTTGCAAATATGTATTGTATAAAATAAATCCACTTTAAAAATAAATACACAAATAGATTAGAAGTAAGTGGATGGAGAAAGATAGATATACTATGCTAACTTTAATTAAAGAGAGAGGAGCTATATTAATTTCAGACAAAGCAGACTTCAGAACAAGGAGATTTATTGTGGATAAAGATAGGCATTACATAATGATAATGGGGTAATTCTCCAAGAAGACATAATTCTTAGTGTGTGTGAACCTAACAATAGAGTGTCAAAATGAGGCAAAAACTGAGATCACTGTAAGGAGAAGTATATGAAACCGCTATTATAGTTGGAGTCTTTAACATCCTTCTATCAGAAATGCACAGGTCCAGCAGGCAGAAAATCAGTAAGGGCATAGTTGAACTCAACAGTACCATCATTTAACTGAATATAATTGACATGTATTGAGTATTTCATCCATCAGCAGCAGGATACGCATTCTTCTTAAGCTCATATAGTACATTAACCAAGAAAGACCACATTTGGTGTCATAAAGCACACCTTAAATTTAAAAAAGTAGAAAATCTATGTTTCTTTTCAGACTGCAGTGGAATTGAAGTAGAAATCAATAACAGAAAGATAGCTGGAAAATCCCAAAATACTTGGAAATGAAAATACACTTTTAAGACATAGGTCAAAGAGAAATCTCAAGTGAAAATAAAAAAAAATTTGAAACAATGAAAATACAACATCAAAATTTGTGTGATGCAGTAAAAGCAATACTGCAATGGAGAGAAATTTAGAGCATTGAATGCATATATTGAAAAGATGAAAGATCAAGAATCATTAATCTAAGCCTCCACCTTTGGAAACTAGAAAAAGAATATCAAATTAAATCTACAGAAAGCAGAAGACAAGACATAATAAAAATTAGAGACTAGATCAAGGAAATTGAAAGCAGAAAGTTGTTTAGAAAATTAACAAAAATAAAATCTGTTTCTTTGAAAAGATTAATAAAATTTATAAGCTTCTAGCAAGGTTAAGAAAAGAAATAGCACAAATTACTAATAATAGAAATTAAATTGACTTTAATAAAAATTAAAGAAATTGTATTAAAATAATATAATTACTAAAGATCTTAAGGTCATTGACAGGATACTAAAGGAATATAATGAACAACTTTCTTCCCACAAATTCAGTGACATAGATGAAATGGACCAATTCCTTGAAAGACATGATCAGCCAAAACTCACAGAAGAAATAGACAATGTGAATAATTCTCTCTGTCTCTCTGTCTCTCTCTCTAGTATATAAAAGAAATTGAAGCAATAATGAATAATTTTCCAAATGGCCCTAGGCCCAGATTGGTTCCCTGTTCTACTAACATTTAAGGCAGAAGTTATAACAATTCTCTACAGTCTCTTTCAGGAGATAGAAGCAGAGAACATACTTCCTAACTCATTCAAGGAAGCCAGCATTACTTTAATACCCAAACCATATAAAGACATTAGAAGAAAAGTAAACTACAGAGTAATATCTCTCATCAACATGGATGCAAGAATCCTCAACAAAATATTAGCAAATTGAGCAATCCATAAACAGAAATTTAACAACATTTAAAAAGAATGATATATATCAGGACCAAGTGAGATTTTTCTTAGATATGCAAGGCTGGCTCAACATTCAGAAATCAGTTTAATGTAATCTGTCCCATCAACATGCTGAAGAAGAAAAATCGCACAATCCTATGAACAGATACAGAGAAAACATTTGACAAAATCCAGTATGCATTCATGACAAAAATTCTCAGTAAACTAGTTATAGAGGGTAACTTCCTCAACTTGATAAAGAACATCTGTAAAAACCTACAGCTAACATCATACTTAACAGTGAGAAACTAGAAGCTTTCTCTTGACTGTTTCCTCTTACCAGTTCTTTTCAATGTAATACTGGAAGTCCTAGCTAATGCAATACAAGAAAAAGAAAAGTTACCTGTTTGGGGGAGGAAGAAATAAAGAGTAATTATATCTTATGGTGTGATTTTAACTGAAATCTTGATTTTTTTAAAGCTATAAAGGATATTTGGGGCCAATTGAAAATATTTGTGGACTTTTTATTAAATAATATCAAAATTAAATCTCTTGGTTATGATTATGGTATTGTAGTTATATAAAAGATATTTGGTGAAGTATGTTGAGGTAAAGTGTTTTCATATTTGCAAATTCACAAGTTTCAGTAAAAAACATATGTGTGCTCAATGATGTATCAATATGAATTAATTAATTTTGTTTTCTATTGTAGGAAAGATTAGTAAAAATGATAACATCCAAATACATTAAGACCATGTGAAGGCAAATTCATACACTACTCATTGAAATTGATACCACTTCCTGTGAAGCAATTTTGTATATATTTTTTAAAAGTCTCAAAATTTATGTATATATGTTAACAGAACATTACTATTTCTATGAATTTATTCTATCAAAATAATCAGAAAACAATAGAGATATATATAAGAAAGGATATTCCTTGAAGAGGAATTAAATGTGATGAAAATTATGAAAATAAGATGATAATGACATTTTCATTATAATGAAAATGAAAGGGAAAAACCTAAATTTCACCAGTGATGGTTGACTTTACTGAAGTTTCCAGGGTTGGCATATATATTACTTCTGACCAATCAGAGCATTTTATCTTTGCACCTCCAGGGATTGGTTCAAGATTGGACACATGTTCCTACCAGAATAAACCTAAGACTTCTGCTGAAGTGTTCAAATAACATCATAGTTAACAGTGAGAACCGGAAAGACTGTAACCCCGATTTGCAGGAATACATCATGGAAGGAGCCTTTTTTTGAGAATAAAGCCAATGTATAGGAAAATAAATTTAAGATATGGAGGGAGGTTATTTAGGGACCTGATCATTTAGGGATCTGATTCCATCTATAATTGAAACTCTAGACTCTTTAATTAAGTTACTACATTTTTTTGTTTGTTTTGTTTTTGCTTTTTTCCCCCAAATCCAATTTGAGTTTCATTTTCTGTCACTTGGAACAGAAATCATTCTGAACAACTCAGTATTCTTAGACGTGAGAATTAGAAATGTGCAAACATAAAGGATATGCCAACATTCCTTGTGTTGGAAGTATGGACCCATTATTTGTATTTGTAGCCAGAAATGAAATTGCTATTAAATATAGTTTTAAATTAGCATAATCATATCATACTGCTTTTCAATGTTATTTTTAATCTCTGTTTCTCTACAGTAATTTTTGATTCAACTGTTCAACTGGATGAAGCCTAAAAAAAGGAGACAGTAAGTATTCACAGGATGCTCTTTTTGTTTGCTTCACAGATATCACCAAGCTTGTCTATATTACAGTGATTCACTTTTCTGTTCCCTACTGAGTCACTTTCAGGCGTGGAGGGTAGCAATATAAGTTGTAATTCACATTGTAAATGGAGTGAGGATGGTTCCAGTGAAAGTACGATGAAAATAAGTATTTCTTGTGTGTGGAGATAGAGGTCAGCATCTGTAGTATTGAGACTCTCAAAATGATTTTCTTCAATTTCAAATGTTTTAAGTAGGTTGCTTCTGTGGGTATGCAATACCTAAAGTATAAGATGATTTCTTCAACTGTTGGTCCCTCTTAAACTAAATTAATCATCCTATGAAATTGTAACATTAAAAATAAAATGAAGTACCATATGCGTTTGAAATTAAAGTCATGATTTTCAAACTTGGTTCCTTTCATTGGTGCTTCAGGAATTCCACAGTGTTTTACTTTTTTCCATTGACTTAAAAAAATATTTTTTTAGTATTTTATTGGGTTGAATGGTGTCCCCACCAAAAAAACAATTTGGGACTTCTGGCTGCCAAGACTGTGAGAGGATAAAGTTTTATTGTTTTAAACAGCATAGTTTGTGGTAATTTGTTAATGGTAGCCACAGAAGTAAATACAAGTATGTCTTAAAACTTAATTAAAATACATTCTGAAAGCACCTGCATAAGTAATCTGCCAAATCTGAACACACTGGAGATCAGTAGTATGTTGTTACTTTCAGGGTATCTCATTTTTGTGCAGAAATTAGGTATCTTACCTTTTATAGTTGGTAATACTATCCTAAGATTTCAGTATAAGATATTAAAATACTGTTACGATACAGTCAGTCATCTCAGTGAATCAAATTGTTTAGTTAAGACTCCTTGAGATGTAAATACAACAAATTTAGAAAGAGAGAAAAAATAACTTATTAGTTTATTAAACTTAAAATTTCTGAAAGTAGTATGCTTGATTCAGGAACTCTAACATGGGTTTAGAATAAATTTCAAATTCTGTTCTATGAACTAAAATGTCTAACAATATCTGATTTTTTTTTCTAGTTTCTTTCCATTTACTCATCTCATTTATTTCTACTCCTTGTTTTTTCTACACCACTCTAGCTTCAGTAAACTTCATGAAGTTTCTAGAATAGTTTGTCTGTTTGCTTGGAATGTTCAATCTTTTGGTTTTCTTATTCATATCATTTTGACCTCAGTTGAAATGCCACTTCTTCAGTGAACTTCTTTGGCCACCCCATATGAAATAGACTATGTGTCTTTTATCTATTACTTCATAACAGACTAAATCTGTTTAGTGTCTTAAACATAAATCTTAGTGTCTTAAAACAACTATCAATTGCCCATGATTCTCTGTGTCAGAATCAAGTAAGACTCAGTGAGTAGCTTGTCTTTCCCTCTATGTAGTGTTGGCTGGGTGGGTTGTTTGGGGCTAGAGAACCAATATTCCTTCTCTCACTAGTCTGGAGCCTTGGTGTAGGCTGTCAGATTAGGTGCCTCAAATCTTCCCCACTTGGCTTCTCTCCTCATAAATTCTCTCATCTTTTGGAACTTCTCTTTCCATGTGGCTTCACGGGGCTTTGCTATATAATAGCTTTCTTCTAAGAGTGAAAGCTGAAGCTATCAGGCCTTTAAGGGCTGATTAGAAGTCCCAGAATGCCATTTTCACCTCATTCGTAGTTGGGTCAAAACAAGTCATAAGATTACCATGTATTCAAGTGGTGGTAAAATAGACTCCCTGTTTATTGGGAGTTCTGTCATGTGTACAGGGATTAGATAATTGTTGGTGATGATTTTTGTAGATAAGCAACCACAGTCCACCTTATGGCTATACCCTTTCTCATTTGTTTCACATGTAAAATATACTCATCCCCTCAAGACCTCCAACCCCTATCCAAATATAGCATCGGGCCCAACATACAGTGTCTTGTAATATACAACTGCTCTGGAGAGGAAAAGTCTCTATGAATGTAGTTCTTCTTGATGGTAGTTTTGTGAACTAAAAGTCAAGATATCCTCTCCCACACCAAATGCAATACAGGAGCAGGCTAACTATGGTAGACACTCCCATTCAACAGTGGGAGAAAGGAAGACACATAGCAGTCACTGGTCCATAACCATTCTAAAACCATCTAGTCACATGTCACCTGTTTCCCTAATCAAGACAATGTTTCTTTAGTAGAGCCTAGTTTTCCTGCTCCCTGACAGGGGTTCTCTAGTGCAGTTTTCCTTGACGCATGGCTTTGTGCCTTGAGAATTTCTGTTTGCAGTTTAACAGCTCCCACCTCCTGCTGTCTATCTGCATAAATTTGAGGGCCCATAGGCCTCTTTTCATTTTCATCTATCTCAATCCCATTCAATCCAAGATAGTAGTACTCCTACCAGTATAGATCTCTTACATTATTTGTGGATTTTTCATATATCTTATAGGGATTCTGTGTGCCAAAGTCACATTGATAACTTTTTTTCCCCTCCACTTTGGGCATACCAGGTTGATTTAGGGCAATGCCTTAAGATTCTTATTTATACTTGTTTTAATTTCACTGAAGGGTGTAATAAACATAACTCTAATTCTTCTGAGTTTTAAACAAAGGATCTTATGGCTACACTCTTGATTTTATTTTCATCTGGAGGCCATTTCTTACTTTGAGAACATGTTTCTGACTGAAAAAACTGTCCTGGGTCCTCTATATTTCCTCTAAACTATGCTTATATATGTAGCAATTCTTCTTTAGTTTGTCTCTCTGCTATACTTGATCATGCATAACACAACAGGAAACTGATTGGCACTTTCAGACTTACATCTAAAAACCTTAGCTAGAGTCACAAGTGTTGCCAAATGTTTCACGTTTGTGGATCATAGGTCATCCTGTCCCCAGTCCTTAATAGCATTTTTCCAATGCTTTTCAAATCTCCATTAGTAGTTCTCAGCTTTCTTCAAGCCTCCGTCTGTCACCTAGTTGCAAAGGCAATGCTGTGTGTTCCAGGTTTTTGTCAAAGCAGCACTCTAGTTCTGGTTCTAATTTCTGTTTCCCTTACTATTGCTGCAAAACAAAGCACCCCAAAACTTAGCAGCTTAAATCAATAATTATTTTTTCATCCATGATTCTGTGAATCAGGAATTCCAGTAAGGTTTCGTGAGGATGGTTTATCTCTGTTCCTTTCGCATGGTAGCTGTTGGCCAGAGTATCTTGATTGGGGTCAGAGGATCAAACATAGCTTCACTAATTGGTTGAGGGCCTTAGTATGGCCTGTGAGGCTTCATTTCTCCTCTCTATAGCTTTTTTTTCTCATGTGGTCTCTCATTGTTCAGATACTCTCTCTCTTTAAGGCCTTTCTCTATAGCAGGATAGTCTAGATTTCTTTACGTGGGGTCTCATTTCCAAGACTAATAGGAAAAGCTACAAGGCCTCTTAAGACGGAGGCTTGGGAGTTTCTCAGAATGTTACTTCTGCATAGTTCTGTTGGCCAAAAATACTTACAAGCTCAGCCAAGGTACAAAGAGTGGAAAAATAGACTCTACATTTTGATAGAATTCAGTGTCAGGCATGTAGAGGGACCGAAGGAATTCTTGTGAACTACTTTCGTAGAGACTAGCAACTTTTTCCATGAAGGGCCACACAGTAAATATTTTAGGCTTTTATAGTCACATGTTGCTAATGTTGTATATTCTCTATCTCTTTAACAATCCTTAAAAAATGTAAAGAACAGATATGATCTAAGACATGTAGTAGTTGGCATTAGACAACATAGCACTTCCACTTCGTCATGAGCTTTCTTACTATGCTTTGTTTCTTACAGGGCCTCACATCACTCTGAAATTATTTTTTTTTTTAAATTACTATTAGTCCCACTACAAAGTAAGCCATCCATCATGTGGGCAAGAGTATTTGTTATTTTATTTTCTACCTTATCTGTAACTTTTATGGCCCATAATAAATGTCCAATAAATATTTGCTGAATAAATAAATTAGTAAATGAATGTATCAGAATTTATTTTCACTTTATCTTATAGAGATGTCTTCTATTTTGGTGGAATCATTCTCAGGGTTCTATATAATATTAAGATGGCTGCGACTAGCTCCAGACCAAATTCTTCCAGATTCAAATCCAGTGACTCTCCCAATAATCGCAAGAAAATGTTCAGAATTTGCTTCTTTTGTGAATCTCAACTGTGTCGGATACTCTGTTTCGAAGCAATTCTTGCCAGGAAAAATAAAGAAGTCTGATTGGCCAGAATTCAGTCACATGCCATGGGTGGAACTACAAATATCCCCAAATGTGTGAACTAGAAATTGGGGAGGCATCTTCCAGAGGAAAATCACCTTACTGGATGAATGATGAATAGATGCTTTCTGGCCAAAATATGTCCAAATCACAGACTTTTTTTAATCCAACTTTCTTCAACTTTAGTTGAATGAAATGCTCAAAGAGGGCAAATCAAAGGCTGTTATATGACAAAGCTTGTGTCTGCATTTGGACTTTCTAATTGTTGATATCATGAAAATAGCTTTATTTTTCTAACTTAATGACTTTAAATCAGTGCATTTATATTTCTTGAAAGACATCCACTATAAAATAATACCATTATCTGTCTTATTTCTGAGAGTTTTCTCTTTGGTTTAATTGGGGGGAATAGTGGTGCCAGTGTTGTTAAAGTAAAATTGAAAGGCAGTGGTCTAAAATTAATGAATCAGTCACATGTGCTATATTTGTTTTATTAGGATTGCCTGCATCTTATTAGTTACTCTGTGTTAACAGGGGATATTGCCTCAGTGGAGAAGAAATATCTTTCCTAAATCAAGAGCTTTCAGTCAGAAATCTATTTTCTCAGGGAAATCTGAAAATCCATTCTACATTCTATTTAAAATCAGTATATTTTATCTGACTACTGTTTTGAAGAGAGCTTACTAATATTTGTTTTTTAAAATTTGGCAGCCTATTGAAAATCAAGTTTTAAAAAAAAGTACTGCATGTTTGAACCTACATTTCCTACTCTTTTCCTAACATTTGAGGTAAAAATAGGTGTGGGAAATATCAACATATTGTCTTTTTCTATAATAGCTCTCAAATTCCTATGGTTTTAGTTATAAACCATTTCCAGTCTAAATTTTTCAGGCTGGATAAATATGGAATAGATTCCCATGTTCCAGTTTGTAATCACTTGGCAGTATGTGTCTGTATTCCTCACTAGGTTGGCAGTTTATTTGTATATTCTGAGTTAGGAGCTTCCTCCTTCAATATTACATATTAGTTATGCATTTTCTCAAAGATTGAATGACTAACAATAGAAGAGAAAAGATGTGGTTCCCAGTATCATTTAGAAAACATTGATTTCAAGTTTTCACCAAGGCTTTTGTAAGGTTTTTCTAATAACCACTTTGAAAGGGTAGGCGGAGTTAGCTAGATGGTACTATTAACAAACAACCAAGACTGATGAAATGACTATTTTCGAATGCCTCTTTTCAACCAATTTAGAATCAAAGCTATGTTTCTGAGAAATTGCATAAGTGCCAGTTATTCTATGTTGTTTTCAAGTCAGTCTGCAATATCGTTATGTGCTTGAACTCCCTCTATAATTTTGTACACAACAAATCAAGAGGATTTCTTCTTCTTCTCCTTCTCCTCCTCTTTCTTTCTCCTCTTCTTCTTCTTCTTCTTCTTCTTCTTCTTCTTCTTCTTCTTCTTCTTCTTCTCTAAACACTAACATTGATAAAACAAACAAACAACAGTTCTTCTACTGCATCTCTTCTTTTAATGCCTCCTCCCATTTAAGTAAGCATGTTTAGAATTAGGTTTATAAACAACCCCTTGGGAAAAGAGACTCCCTTCCTCACTCTGTCATTCAGTGAATTACAGCACAGCAGGAATGTATTTCAAAGTAACATATACAGAAGACAGTGCCAAATGATTTTGCTGTAAAGCAATATAATCTACGGACATCTCACAGTAACCTTATTTTATATTGAATTCTTGTTCTCTTTGTTTTCCTATCCCTCTCATTTTACAATAAATTTTAAGTCCTCCCGGGAGCCACCACAATTATGTAGACACAAGAAGATGTACATTGTTTTAGTTCTCCCAAGAGTGGAAATGAATTAACATTCCATATTGATTATTCTAACTTCTCATTCTTCCCTGAAAGATATTTGATGGTTCTTTCTGGTAGACCCCAATGTGCCATCACTTTTCCTCCGCCAAGCACTGGTGCCCTTTGTTTTTTGTTTGAGCCATCTGATCTAATCTGTTCTTTTTATATTGAAATTAACAAGGCATATACCCTGAGGCATAGGCCGTATCTACAACAGTGAGGCACAAACGAACTTGAACATGAGGTCAATCAAGTGCACAAAATACATCACACAGTTATTCTAAGTCTCATGCTGGGTCTATAATTGCCCCTTGTTCTGTCATTAGGGCTCCCTTACAAGTCATTATTTTGAGTCAGCAGAGCTATGGGGAGTATTCTTCCTGATGGTTAGTATAAAGTTGAATTGATAACATAAATATCTCCCAGCACAAAATACAAGGAGCAGGTATTTAGATTAGATCTAATAAAGTGTGCAGCTGTTCAGTCTCTTTATGAATCCTGGCTAAAACAATAATCACAACTTTCAATTGGGTTCTCCTTCAGTAGTTCTGTAAAAGAGAAACTTTTTTCTAAATGAATGGACACATACCTTATTACAATTTGCCTGTCTGCTCTTATCCTAAGTTTGTTTTTGCTTGGCCAAGACCAGCATTAACCAGATTTCATGGGAATTTTGCCTTAGTCAGCATTGTGTAAAAATTATTCCATTTTAAAGTGGAAGCATCATTTATTCATTTGTATTGCGGAGAGAGGTGGTGTGAGTTTAATGCTGAAAGAATATACTAAGTTTGTGGCCTCAAGCACATTTTTAGAAGTATTACCTTTCCTGGGAAAAAAGAGAATTCAAACCCCTGCTCAGAACATAGTAGCTGACAGTGCTCAGATGAAGTTTGTAGAGATGAATGTAGTTTAGATTCTTGATGTGGATCTAGCCTCTGGACAAAAACAAAGTTGCAGAAATGATGGGGAAGGAAGACCTGAGTGATTTTGGAAATACCCATGCACTCAAAGGAAGACACTAAGATGCTTTTTAAAAAGTGATCAAATTAGGTGAATCAACTCATCTGAGGTCCAGCTACTTCATGTTGGAAAAGATATTTTCCAAAATAGGGATGCCTTTTCCTTAACTGTAAAATGAAGGGATTAGACTGTAATAGAGACCGCTAAATAATGGTGTGTGGTCTGGGTTCAATTCACAGA
Organism: Prionailurus bengalensis; assembly: GCF_016509475.1. Classification (NCBI taxonomy): domain Eukaryota; kingdom Metazoa; phylum Chordata; class Mammalia; order Carnivora; family Felidae; genus Prionailurus; species Prionailurus bengalensis. Next base: position 185,784,356 of record NC_057343.1, on the reverse strand, counting down.
ACATTGTGTTTGAATTGTGTTGCATTGTTTAAAAGCCATGAATTTGTTGCTAATGTAAAAAAAAAAAAAACTTTCATCATAGGCGAAATGCCTATACCCTACATGGATAAAGGAAAGGTTGTTAGAAAAGGAAAGCTAGTGGAGGCCAAGAAACGTAATAAATAGATGGAAAACATCCCCCCCCCCCCCCAGGTAACTCAGCATGATGGGTTTTCAAGAACTTCTTTCAGGTACAAATCGTGAAAGTCAGAAGATTTCACCTAGGAACCTGGATTTGTGTATCAGTTATCTACTACCATGATAATGCTGCAGAGCAAACAACCACAAAGCTTTGGTGGCATGCAAAAAGTAAGTTTATTACTCATGTGTCTAGGATAAATTGAGGTTTAGTTATGTGGCTTTCTTGATCTTGGCGGGCTCACACATCTGGCTTTCAGCTAGGGCAATTTGTCTTTTCTCTGTATCCTTGACTCTTAAATATGTGTTCTCATGCTGACTCTTTTATTAAAGATTTATTAAAAATAAAATAAGAGTATGCAGAAATGTGTAAGACTTTAAGCTCTAGGTTTAGAAACTCTGGCATTACTGTCACTTGTACTTTATTCTGTTGGTCAAAAGAAGGACATAGGAAATCCCATAGTTCGAGTATGAAGACATTATATAGTTATAAGCCAAAGGGCATAGACACAGGAAGCGAGGATATTTTTGGTATCCACCACATTTTGCTTAAAAATTCAGAACATCTGACAGTATTGGAATCTACACTTCAGGCATGGCACATATAGGTAAGGCTAGGTAGCAGCTGCCAGCTTTAGATGATCAAGTATTTGTCAGTTTGTGACAGTACCTACCCATGCTTTATTATCTCTCTGAGATCAAGACCAGTGTTGTTTTTTGTCATTATCATTGCACTTTTGTGGTAACATTTCTTTGGGAGATTGGTTTCTGCCTCCAGGCCATTCTGAAAAGTGGGCAAATGGTAGGCAGACCAAGATGACCATACAATTTTTTTTTTCACACATAGATTGCTTCATTCACTTATGCTATTTGCCTAGATTCTGGTGTCATCTGAGTTTGAGGTACCTGATGAAGACGACTTCTAATTTTGAAACAGTCTTCATTAATTTAGAATAAAGATAAAATAAAGACAATGGAAGTCCTGACAAAGCCTGACCAAACTGAAAGTTCATGATAAAATTGTAAAAATTTTAAATTGCAAAAAGTATTCTTGTGAGAGCTGGGAAGAGTTGTTAGAATTTATGTGAACACAGTGCAACCGCACATAACTGATTTGCCCTAAGAGCATTCATTTCATTTCCATCAGAGACAAATATCTCTATCCTACATGGATAAAAGATGAGTTAGTAGAAAAGGGGATCCTAGTCCAGGTCAGAAGACTCAGTAAACAGAAAACATGTTGTTGTTTTTTCCTTTCCAGTGACTCTGCGTACTTCTCCAAGAACTTCTTCAAGCTTGCATTTCCTCAAAATTCTCAATACCTACCACAAAACATATCTAATTTTACTGTTATCCAGACAGAGAAAGGTATGTTTCTTGGTGCTCTTCAAGACTATTTTTTCATTTCTTCTTCCTATCCCTTTCAGGGCCTCACTCCACTCTTCTCAGGCATCCTTTTGAATATGTTTGAGTATGTATATATGTGTAGGCATATTATGCCTACAAATCTATATACAATTTCCTTTTACCATCATTATTGCTATGGATGATTTGCATTTTTTGTGGGATAGAGAGGAAAACAATTAGGGAAAGAGAATTAACTGAGGGGAAGTTTAAATGGGTTAAAGAGGTAGGTCCTTAGAATGCTACCCTACCTTCCTGTCTCAGTTTTCTCATCTCTGTAATGGTATGATAGCTTGTAGTATAAAGAGAATAGAATGCAACTCATTTTTTTATCTGTATAATAGGGTTAATGGCTTATAATATAAATGGAATAGAACCAAAATCATATTATGAATAATAATAATATTATTTGCAATAGCCATGAACATTATGAATACTATTGTTGTTTCTAGACATGTTTTTGTAGAAATACAGAGTTAATATGATTTGGGTATATTCTTGTGGTACCTTTTTATTCTTTCTTTCCATTTGGACCCTCTTCTTCCCCCTATTTTCTTATCTGGGGAATATTTCTTTGTTGTGCCCTATATTAGGGAAATTTTGCTTTTCATAAGTGAATATCCTTAAGAAGGTTTTTTTTTTCCTGAAATTCTTCCACATTACTAGGTTTTGGGAGGAGACTTGTGAGAGGTATTTCCCCTAGGCTTATTATTCTCTAGGAAGGTCCTGCCTTGTGGTAAGCTCAGGGCTCCCTCTATAGTCATTTTTAAATATCATACCCTGGTAAATCCTATACTTTGCTGAGGACATTACCTTTCTCCTCAGACTAGGAGTCATCTGACCTTTGATGATCCTGATGCCAATATAGTATCTTTGTGTGATGATTTCACCATAATTATCGCCATTTTAATGCTCTCTGTGGCAAGAATATGATGAGAGGGATGTGTTGGTACTCCTTGCTTGGTGATGAGTGAATATAAGCATGGAGTACAGTTTATCTTCCCCTAATATGTTCCAAAAGCCCTCTGTTATTATCTACAGCATTATGTATTCTGAAGATAACCCATGTAGTGTGCTATTTTGCCAAAAAGGAAAAAAAAATCCGAAGTCAAGTGTATCTGTAAAGTGTTGCAAACTGCTCCCCTCAGAGTGAGTTAGTTTCAAAAAAAGAACTCTGACTGTCAAGCCTGAGTGGAATTCATAGAAGAATTTGGGAAAGCTCAGAACCTCTAAGGAAACCTGAATCACTAGACCTTGCAAAGAAGGGAGAGTCCATTAGTAGGAATAGAGCAATGATGCTTCAGGGCAATTTTTTATCCTTATGTCCATCTGTTAAAGCAGCACATTTTTAGGAGGGAGAACCTGATTAGCCTTGACTTGGTCACGTGTCCACTAGTTTGGGAGAGGGGATGTAACCTGAGCACTCCCATGGAAAATCCCAATGCAAGCAACCATTTTGTTCCCCAAATGAAAAGTGACCAGGTGATGATGAGGAACAAAGAACAGGTATTTACCACACACTTCCCTTTTGCAGTATCACAAGGCATGTTAGCTCTCAATATTCTCTGCAGGAAAGATACTTCTAGAACCACATATAACCTGGATGTGTTTTATATTGTTTTTATGTAATATCTATTACCCTCAGGAGAGACTAGTAATCCTTTGAATATTCTCTGGAAATGATGACTTATATCTTTTGGGTATCATACTTTAATCTTTGATTGGGTTCCTCTTATGCTGTATATTACAACTTCCTAATCCTTTCATAGTTATACCAACAGTGTCTCATATTTTAAAGTACCAACTGCTGTAGGTGACATAGGTATTTGCTTCTTAATCATTGTGAATAAAACAAATATTCCTAAAGATGTGCTTTGGAGCTATTCATCTTCCTTTTCTCTCTGCCGTTGTCTTGGTCTACGATCCTTCTCCAATTTCTGAAGTTATTCTTCTTTGGAATGTCCTTTATATTCTCTGGCTCACCTTTCAACACACCACTCTCAGCTTTTAGGCCTTATCCATATATGACTCCTGACAAAGCCTTCTTTCTTCTGGGTTTCTGTTTTTCTAGTTGTTGACCTTAAACCCTTCCTTGTGTTTCAGTTGGACATATTCTGTAAATACTGCCACTCACAAGATGGCCCATGCATGCCCTGCACCTCACTGCTGTCTCATTCTTTTGTGCATGTGTCACTTTACTTATTGATTATTTAATCTTTCTTCTATCTAGGGTCCCTTAGTTATACTTTTTCAGGTTGTTTCAGCATTTGACTTAAAATAGCAAATTCTGAATTTGTAGAAACTCTAGAAGGAGAGAGAGGTGATTCACACAATAATAACTGTTTACCAAAAGTGAGGTTAGCCAGTAGTCTGGGGGATAACTCAAAACATCGGATTTCAAAATACAGGTGAATATGTGCTCTTAACTAAAGTTTTTTTAAGTGTATTCTCACTTGTTCTACACTTACCATTAGGTAATCATGTAGCTGGTTAATAAGCGATCATCTTTTATGGGGGGTGAGGTTTGTACACATCCATCAAACTCTTTCAAAGGCTTTATTTTTAGATTTCTTTTCTGTCAGTTTCTCACAGCCCATCTCCCATTCTGCTCTTATCGTTCATTTCTTTTCCATTACAACTGTAAAAAGACACATAAATTGGATGTAGGAAATGGACACCTATTTTATTTCTCTCCCCAAGGCCAAGATAGTTTACTACCACACCCACTACCTTTTTAAAAAATTTATTTAACAAAACTCCAATAACAGCAAGCAAAACGGCCAAAAAAAAAAAAAAAAAGGAAAAACAGAAAAGCCCTTTTCACTCTGAGTTCTGACAGTTGCCCAGTGACATTCTCTATTTGTTGTACAGTGACAGATGATGAAATTGAAAGGACTTCCTTTAGTCCTATCCCCTGGCTTTATGCCATAAGCTCTATCTAATCTTTTCTAATAGACATCTAGACTTTGTCCATATCACATCAGTAGTAGATGCAGTGTTTCAATGTCACTCTTCATATTCTCTCTATGGATCTTCTTCCATTGTGATTCTTGAACTTAGTTTGGAACAAGAGAAGGGTTGCTGGAAGTTAATGGAGAAACCAGATATAGGTACAGACAATTTGACATTCCTGACTATTCTTTGTGACCCTTTAAACAAATGTCAATTATTTACAATTCTGAATATAAATGACATCAAACCTTTATTGGACCCTTTCTAGGTTCTGGTTATTGAGACAAGACTGTTACACTTAATTTCACATTGAATCTTTATCTTAACCGGCTAAAGAACTAGTTGTCTGCCAGTATAAATTCTCTACATTCCCCTTTTCTTCCTTTAGTAATAGTGACCTAGCTGTAGCTGCATTTCTCAGCTTCCCTTGCAGCTACTATGGCCATTTGACTAACAATAGTAGAAGTGATATGTGCAGATTCTGAGTCATAGCATTAAAAGGAAAGCTTTCTTTTTTTCTTTTATCACTTGCTGCCAAAAAAGCCACCTCCAAATTTAGTGACTTTAAACAACAATAATTTACTTTTACTCATAATTCTGCAGGTTGGCAATTTGGGCTGGGCTCAGCTAATGGAGTATTGTGGTGTTATCTGAGTTTACATCTGTGATTAGCTATCAGATCAGGTGAGGCTGACCATCACCTGAGGCAATGACTATCAGCTGAGGCTACATGTCTTTCTTTATTCCAGGCTAATCTGGGCACATTTACACAGTGCCTGTCAGGGCACCAAGAGAGCAATGAGACCTGTTGAAATCTAGATCCAGAACTCATTTTTGATGCATTCTTTTGGTTATAAAGTAAGACTCAAGGCACTCATGCATTCAAGGAGTAGAAAAATAAACTACTTTCTGAAGTTACTACAAAGTCACCTTGTGAAGAAGCATAGATATGGGAAGAGTGGAGAATGATGATTATTTTTGTAGTGTACCTACAAAAATGCACCTTGGAGTCCACCTCCTATTTATTCACTTTTTCACTGGCTGATACATGGAAATGATAAGAGCATAAGCAGCATTTTTTTTTTTTTTGCTGAAATATTGAGGATGGCAGAGCCATATGACAGAATGAGCCCTGTCCCTGGCACCATAAAGCTGTTGTATTAGCATGTAATGCTTAGCTTGTCATTTGAGAGAAACTTTTATTTTGTTTGAGTCAGTATTATTTTATAGTCTGCTATAGCAACTGAACCAGAAACCAAACTATTACTATACCCATTTTACAGATGACAGAATTGAGCTTTAAAGGGACTGAGAAACTTGCCCAGAGTCACCAAGCAGACACATAGCAGGACATCACTTGAACTTAGCTTTGTCAGATCCAAGAGCCCATGTGTTTAAGCAGTCTCCTGTATTTGAATATTGCAACGGTATTTACTTTTACTTACCTACAGGGAGTAAACCTTGGAAGATCTGGTTTTCATCTTCAGTAGGAATTTATGGCTTCTATCAGATATGTACACTCAATTTAAGGTCTCAATCATTCATTTGTATTTCAAAATGTATTTGTCTTGGGTAATTGAAGAAAAAGATATGTCTATTAAAGATTATCTATCTCTCTGTCTTTAGACATACAAATATTAGTGCTTTGACCAGTCAGCTTTTATATTTATCCCTTAGAAGTTAATGTTGTATAATCAATGCCAAACTTGAATGATGAACCAATCAAAAGAGAAAAATATATAAAAAGTCAAATAATATTGGGTGATATGTAATTGATATCTGAAGCTGAGTGGCAAAAGACAGAAAGCATTGCTCTATTCTTGGGATAGAAATTGCAAAGTAGATACAAAATGGTATAAGCATAACAGTCAAACTCAGGCATTATGAATATCTATAGTTAGGAACAACTTAAGTATACATCCTGGTTTATACTTATAATGGCGCATTCCACCACTCTAATGGAGTTTGAGACTAGTCATTTAGGGGACTTGATAGGGATGTGTTGAAACTGGGAATGAAGGCCATTTGTTGAGGTTTGATTTTTGTCTGACTAAGATGAAATTAGTGATCCAGAGCAACTGTTCACCAGTACTTTGCTTCCTTATACTTATGCCATTGTATTGTTCCTTTGGTTTGCTCTAAAGACTTAAAGCTGGATATTTTTATATTCAAGTGAAGGTTTTTCTATGTCAAGTTATTAGAGGAAAAAAAAAAACCACTCAATGCTGCCCATGTAGAGAACTGAGAATCTTCTACAATTTCTTTCAATCCTTTGTGTACATGATGAGCTAGAATAACCTCACTGAACTGAATTATCCTTCCATGGTATGGTTCAGTGAATACCATTATATTTCAGCACAGCTTGAGTGATTTTTAATGCCAAAAACATCAGCAAGAAATACAAATGTTACAAAAATATTGAAACAATACCATAAAAAAGCCCAGGATCATAAATACTTTACTTTGCAAGGTCTCAGAGGTCAAAATAGCAATACCATGGAAAATTAAAATGCTCTCTGTATGAGTGCCTTTCAGGGGAAGACACACACACACACACACACACACACACACACACACACCAGTGGCTTACTATCAAAATTCTCAAAACCATTTTCCAAGTTTAGGCTGATTATCAAAGAAAAAATAACTTATAAAGTTATTCATCTGCATGTTTCCTTATTTGGTTTTAATTATATTCTAATTAAGTGAGAATTACAGCCTGTAAAACAGAGATAACTTTTGTATGAATTATGTCCTTTAATCACACAAAGGAGCATGGCGTACAAGTAGATGTTGGATGAGGATTTGGATTTGGATTTGGATTTGGATTTGGATTTGGATACTTAAGACATGACTAACTGTTACCTAAGAACAAAGGCTTTGCATCTGAGAAGTCTCCTTTCATTGGAATGTTCTCTGAGAGACTGTGCTACAAGTGTATGTAAAGTGAGTCAGGAGAAAGAAAAAAAAAACATCTTGCAAGATCTGTGCACAGCTGTGAAAAGTTGTTCTTTACTCATCCTATGGTACTGAGATGTGCTGGTTCCTAATGAATTTACCCACCATGGGTCAAATCGTTGTCTCTGCTGCTTTCCTGGGTGATATGTCAGCTTTGATTTAAGGCAGTGAATTCATGGGAAAAGAGTCCAACCTGATATTTCTAATAAAGAAAAATGGCCCAGTGGAAATGGTCGTTTAACAAAGAAGAGTGGCTCTGTGTTACTGTATAGGGCATCTCAGGTTTGTAGAGCCATCAGTGTTCTGTCAAGCCTCTCTCTCCCCGTCTCCTCATGTATTTGTTTGGGCTTCTCATTTTTCATGTGTATTTTAGGTAGCTTGCTTAGTAGAACTGTAGTAAATTCCATCATTTTATGAGTTTTATTTAAAAAAGTATTATTAAAGATTTCCAAAACAGCTCTTTCTATATGGACAATTAAATTTATTTATTTATTTATTTATTCATTCATTCATTCATTCATTCATTTATTTATATTTTATTTACCCAACATACACTGCAATATTGGTTTCAGGAGTAGAATTCAGTGATTCATCACTTACATACAATACCCAATGCTAATCACAGTGAGTGCCCCACTTAGTCCCCATCATTATCTAGACTATCTGCCACCCACCTGCCACCATCAACCCTCAATTTGTTCTCTTTTGTTAAGAGTCTTTTGTGGTTTGTATGTTCATCTGTTTTTTTTTTTCTTAAATTCCATATATAAGTGAAATCATATGGTATTTGTCTTTCTCTGATTGACTTATCTTGCTTAGCATAATACAGTCTAGCTCCATCCACATTGTTGCAAATGGCAAGATTTCATTCTTTTTAGTGGTTGAGTAATACTCCATTGTATACGTATACCGTATCTTCTTTATTCATTCATCAATCGATGGACATTTGGTCTCCCTCCATAGTTTGGCTATTGTTGATAATGCTGCTATAACCATTGGGGTGTATGTATCCTTTTGAATCTGTATTTTTGTATCTTTTGGGAAAATACCTAATAGTGCAGTTGCTGGATTTCAGAGTAGTTCTATTTTTAGTTTTTTTTTGAGAAACCTCCATACTCTTCTCTAGAGTGGCCAATTAATTTTAGTTAAAGGTGCAAAGGAAATTCAGTGGAGAAGGAAATGTTTTTTTCAAAAATATTGTGTTGGAAATAGATCCATTTGTAAAAAGTGAATCTAGACCTATACATTGCATCTTTCATGCAAATTACCTTAAAAATTTTCCTAAACCTAAAACCTAAAATTATAAAATATTTAGAAGAAAATATAGAATAAAATCTTTGTGGTTTTGGAATAGGCAAATGTTTCCTAGATATGACATTAATGACAACCATAAAAAAGAAAAAATAATTTGGACTTCCTCAAAATTAAAAATGTCTGCTCTTTGAAAGACATTATTAAAAGAATGCAAATCTGTGGGCTAAAAGGAATATTTGCAAAACACATACCTGATAAAAGATATATATTCAGAATGTATGAAGAACTTTAAAATTATGATAGTAAGAAAACAGCCCATTTGAAAATATGGGCAGAGATTTTGCACAGACACTTCACCAAAGAAGATAAATGCATGTGAAAAAGGACATGAAAATATGTTCAATATCATTAGTTATTAGGGAAATGCAGATAAAACTATGTTGTGACACTATATACCTATCAAAATGGCTTTAAAAAATCATATATGACAAAACCCAATGCTGGTGGGGATCAGAGCAATTGGACTTCTGATACATTACTGGTGGGAATGCAAAATGGAACACTTTGGAAAACTGCCAGTAACTTACATAGTTAAAAACATATGGCTCAGCAATCCTACTCCAAAATATTTACCTAAGAAGAATTAAAACTTATGTTCACCCATAAACCTTTATGTAATGGTTATAGTGGCTTTATTAATATTTGACAAAATCTGGACCTAAACCACTATCTTTAAACTGATGAGTGTATAAACAAACTGTGTGGTGCATCCATACAGTGGAAAATTACTCAGCAACAAAAACAAATGATCTGATGCATGTGTCCATGTGCATCATATGTGAACAAATCTCACATGCATTAGGCTAAATGAAAGAAGCCAGACTCAAAATACTGCGATCTGTGTGATTCTATTCATACTACATTCTGGAAAAGGTAAAACTAAAGAGACAAAAAACAGATTAGTTGTTGCTCTGATTTAGGGGCTGTGGAAGCATAGGGAAGAAAGTGATTAAAATGGTTGTAAGGAAATTTTTTTTTGGGGGGGGGTGGTGGAGCTGTACCATATTTTGATTGTCAGGATAGTTATACAACTATAGCTTTTTTTCAAACTCATAGACCCTCACACTAAAAAGATCTGATTTTACAATGTGTAAGTTGTAACTCAATAAACAAAGTGTATCAGACAATTTGTTGAGTTGACATTAGTGTTAATCATCATGATAATAAACCTATTATAATTTGTATTTTACCATCATTAATAGAAATGGATTGTACTCATTGAATACCTTATTCTGGACCATTTTGCATTTCCCTATATTGGGAGTGGGTGCATTGAGGCCTTGACTATTGGAGGGGAACATAATGGCAATCATTCTCTTTTCATACAAGATTATGTTTTAGATATACACATTGTTTAGTTAGCCACTTTAATTCTAACCTATGTCCACACTCATGTGCATGAACACACCCACACGCATACACACACACACACAATAGAATCCTGATTTCCTCTCCAGCATCATCTCCTATTTCTTCTCTTGTCCTCGTGTAATACTAATAATTCAAAGGCCCTTAATAGGCCTTAAATTTCATGCCTCTGTATCTTATCCTCACTCGAGGGCAGCCTAGAATGCCCTTGCTAAACTTACCTGTCTGGTGAGTTCCTCTTTATGTTTTAAGCTCCAAGTCAGGCTTTCTGTCCTCACTGAAGCTTTCTGCCCCTCAGGGTAATGCCCTATCACCTTTGTTCTAGTCTACTGCTCTTCTTTCACTTATGACACTTCCTAGTAAACAGTGAATTACTACACGAAACTTACTGTTTTATAAAATTTTGTATCTCCTCAGCTCCTAGTACAGTGTGTAACATATAGTGAGTTTTCAGTGTATTTTCCTTTAGCGAACTAAAGAATGGAAACATACTTTCTTGGAAAAATATAAAATGTTTGTCAATCACATGGTACACCTTTGTGTTTTTAATGCTGGCTTCCAAATAAACTTAGACCCCTATTCTCTCACATGCATTCAAGGAGTATAGGATGTAATTTCTTAAACATGTATTCTTTAATTTTAAACACTGTCTCATCTTCAAGAGCAAAACAAGAAACCAAAACAGAAAAGTGAAATAGCCACTTTGTCTTTGCATTGTTAGAACATTAACTTTGCTTTAGTTTAGGATGGTAAGGATAGGAGTATACTGCTCAGAAGTGGTACTATTTTTGTTAATGTTAGAGTTTGATGATCAGACTCTTGGGTGGTATAAGCATCGATTGATATCTTTATTCATTTGTATGTATTAAACATAGCTAGGAAAAAGCAAAAGATAGGGTTATTTACAATCCTGTGTGAAACATGAGTTTATTAATCATAGGCCATATCATTACATTATGCTTGGGAACAAAAAAGGAGTTCAACATCTATTCTTGATTTGTGGCCAAGGCTCATGAGTGTACAAAAGAGGTTGACAGCCCTTGACTGGTGGTCATTACTAATTTAATAAGCAGTCTTCAAAGCTCTTGCAGATACAAAGGAATCTGAAGTTACATGTGTAATATGCAACGTGCGCAAAATACTTAATTCTATTCACTTTGAAACCTAGAGGACAGTTATTAAAATTGTATAGTGCAAATTAAAATTTAAGATTAAAATACAAGATCAAAAGAATCTTTTTTTTTTCTCAGTGCTATTAAGGATCGGCTTTCTGAATAGAGAAACTCAATGTTCAATGTCGTGTCCTTTCCCTCTGGAGAGCCAGATTAGAGCTAATCAGAAGTGACTAGAGAAACGTAACTTTCTGTATTTTTTTTTCAAGTGGGAACATTTTTTTATTACTTTTTAATATATGATGTAATTATAGTCATAGAGTAGAAAATACAAGTCAAATAAGAGTATGGGCAGTTTTGGGGAAAGAAATATAATGTGAGAAAAAATTTGCATCAATTGCATTCTTAGAATTCTGCAAAAGTGCACCATCTCATTACATAACAAACATCTGCAACATGAGTAATGGAGACTGATAGGTAGATTCATCTCCTCTCTCACCTCCTTATGAATTTAAAAACACCTGATAGTGATTTTTTGTCAGCCTTCATAAATGGTCCAGTAGCATGTAGGATGATTTAGGAGTGATTAAAGCAATCAATAGCAGATATCTTTAGCTTGTGGTTGTGAGCTTACACCCCTAGGCTGGACCACATCTCACATTAAAATGGAGGTGTTATGTAAAGAGCTGGAAAAAGAGCCGTAAATAAAGCCCAAAACCAGGAGAAGAAGGAAATAATATAGATTAGAGCAGAAATCAATGATATAAAAACAACAACAACAACAAAAAAAACAGATCAGTGAAACTGGGAGCTGGTTCTTTGAAAGAATTAACAAAATTGACAAATCCATAGCCAGATTTATCAAAAGAAAAAGGAAAAGACACAAATAAATAAAACCATGAATGAAAGAGAGAGCTGACAACCAACACACAGTGATACAAACAATAATAAGAGAATATTATGAGCAATTATATGCCAACAAATTGGGCAATCTGGAAGAGATGGACAAATTCCTAGAAACATATAAACTACCAAAACTGAAACAGGAAGAAATAAAAAAATTGAACAGACCCATAATCAGTAAAGAAACTGAATTGGTAACCAAAAAATCTGGCAAAAAACAAGAGTCCACGTCCAAATGGCTTCCAAGGGGAATTCTAACAAACATTTAAATAAGAGTTAATACCTTTTCTTTTGACACTGTTCCAAAAAATGGAAATGGCAGGAATACTTCCAAATTTACTTTATGAGGCAGCATTGCCTTGATTCCAAAACAAAAAAAACCCACTAAAAAGGAGGATTACAGATCAGTCTCCCTTATGAACATGGATGCAAAATTCTCAACAAGATACTAGCAAATCAAATTTAACAATACATTAAAAGAATTATTCACCATGATCAAGTGGGATTTATTTGTGGGCTGCAGAGGTGGTTCACTATCTGCAAATCAGTCAATGTGATACATCACATTAACAAAAGAAAGGATAAGAACCACATGATCCTCTCACTAGATGCAGAAAAAACATTTGATAGAATACAGTGTCCTTTCTTTTTTTTTTAAATTTTTTTTAACGTTTATTTATTTTTGAGACAGAGAGAGACAGAGCATGAACGGGGGAGGGGCAGAGAGAGAGGGAGACACAGAATCGGAAACAGGCTCCAGGCTCTGAGCCATCAGCCCAGAGCCCGATGGGGGGCTCGAACTCACGGACCGCGAGATGGTGACCTGAGCTGAAGTCGGACGCTTAACCGACTGCGCCACCCAGGCGCCCCAACAGTGTCCTTTCTTGATAAAAACCCTTAAGAAAGTAGGGATAGGAGGAACATACCTCAGCATCATAAAGACTATCTATGAAAGAACCACAGCTAATATCATCCTCAATGGGGAAAGACCGAGAGAGAGCTTTCCCTCTAAGGTCAGGAACGTGACAGCCAGATCCACTCTCACCACTGTTGTTCAACATGTTACTGGAAGTTCTAGAATCAGCAATTACAAGAAAAATAAATAAAAGGCATCAAAGTTGGCAAGGACTGAGTCAAACATTCACTCTTTGCAGATGACATTCTACATTCTACATGGAAAACTTGAGACTCCACCAAAACACTGCTAGAATTGATCCATGAAACCAGCAAAGCCACAGGATATAAAATCAATGTACATAAATCTGTTGCCTTTCTATAGATCCATAATGAAGCAGCAGAAATAGAAATCAAGGAACTTGTTCCATTTACAATTGCACCAAGATCTATACATAAGAAGAAACCTAACTAAAGAGGTGAAAGATATGTATGCTGAAGACTATAGAATGCTTATGAAAGAAATTGAAGAAGACACAAAGAAGTGGAAAAACATTCCATACTCATGGATTAGAAGAACAAGTATTGTTAAAATGTTGTTACTACCCAAAGCAATCTACACATTCAGTGCAATTCCAATAAAACTGACACTGGCATTCTTCATAGAGCTAGAACAAACAATTCTAAAATTTGTATGGAACCAGAAAAGACCCCAAATAGCCAAAGAAATCCTGAGAAAAGAAAACGAAACCTGGAGGCATTTCAATTCTGGACTTCAAGCTGTATTACAAAGCTGTAATCATCAAGACAGTATGGTATGGGTACAAAAACAGACACATAAATCAATGAAACCGAGTAGAGGACCCACAAATGGACCTACAAACATTTGGCCACATAATCTTTGACAAAGCAGGAAATAATATCCAATGGAAGTAAGACAGTGTCTTTAGCAAATGGTGCTGGGAAAACTGGACAGTGACATGCAGAAGAATGAAACTGGACCACTTTCTTAAACCATACACAAAAATAAATTCAAAATGGATGAAAGACCTAAATGTGAGACAGAAAACTATCAAAATCCTAGAGGAGAACACAGGCATCAACCTCTTTGACCTTGGCCACAGCAACTTCTTATTAGACATGTCTCTGGAGGCAGGGGAAACAAAAGCAAAAATGTATTATTGGGAACTCCTCAAGATAAAAAGCTTCTGAAGGAAACAATGAACAAAACTAAAAGGCATCCAAGGAAATGGGAGAAGATACTTGCAAATGACATATCAGATAAAAGGCTAATATCCAAAATCTATAAAGAACTTATCAAATGCAACACCAAAAGACAAATAATCCAGTGAGGAAATGCACAGAAGACATGAATAGATACTTTTCCAAAGAAGACATTGAGAAGGCTGACAGACACATGAAAAGATGCTCAACATCACTCATCATCAGAGAGATACAAATCAACACCATAATAAGATACCACCTCATACCTGTCAGAATGGCTAAAATTACCAACTCACAAAACAACAGATGTTGGCAAGGATGAGGAGAAAGGGGAACCCTATTACTCTCTTGGTGGGAATGCAAACTTGTGCAGCCACTCTGGAAAACAGTATGGAGGTTTTTCAAAAATTTAAAAATAGAACTACCTTACAACCCAGCAATTGCACTACCTTTTATCCAAAAGATACAAAAATGCTGATTGGAAGGAGCACATGCACCCTAATGTTTATAGCCACACTATCAGCAAAAGCCAGATTATGGAAAGAATCCAAATGTCCAACACCTGATGAATGGATAAAGAAGAGGTGATATATATATAATGGAACATATTAATGGAATATTACTCAGTGATCAAAAAGATTGGAATCTTACCATTTGCAACAATGTGGATGGAACTAGAGTGTACTAGGCTAAGTGATATAAGTCAATCAGAGAAAGACAAGTGTCATATGATTTCACTTGTGTGGAATTTAAGATACAAAACAGATGAACATAGGGAAAGGGATGAAAAAACAAAATAAGATAAAAACAGACAGGGAGGCAAACCATAAGAGACTCTTAAATAGAGGGAACAAAGTGAGGTTTGCTGGAGGGGAGGTGGGTGGGGAGATAGTCTAAATGAGTGATGGACATTAAGGAGGGCACTTTTTGGGGTGAGCACTGGGTGTTATATGGATGTGATGAACCACTAAATACTAGTCCTAAAACTGATACTACTACTCTGTATGTTAACTAACTTGAATTTAAGTAAAAATAAATAAATAAATAAATAAATAAATAAATAAATAAATAAATATAAAAAGGGAAAACAAAACCAAACATACATACATACATACATACATACATACATACATAAAGTGGAGATGTTAGATATGGCCCAGGACAGAAGGCCTCTTGTAAGTGGAAGAACTCCCATTCCTACTAAGTTGTCTCTTTGCTATATGGAAAGGAGACATGTACTTAAGTCCCTTTTCTCACATGGGGAAATTCTAGAAACAGCATAAGTGTACTCAGAGTTCAAAAAGCTTCTAAAACTAGCAGTATTTAAAATGTAGTGCTAGTCAATAACTTTTATTTCATTGACAGAAGCAATCATAGTAACTAACGTAACTCTTAATTGTAAAACCTTATTTTTCTGAATGTGCAAATACTTAGAATGTTCTTATACTGAATTTTTCAGAGCAGCATATGATATACATTGCTGTGGGTGACTTTCCTTAAACATAAACTTGTCAAGCTATAGGCAGGGCATGGGTTCTTGGCTTCATCATCATTTTTAAAATATTGAACAACACATTTTGAGTGCCTAGAGTTTATTGGCACTATACTTGGCTATAGTCTTATAAAACTAGGTGACTATATGCTTTATTGTCTAAACTAGGATACCTTTTAGGATTAAGGTAGGTCTATTAATATATTTGTCCCTTCCCTCCCAAAAATAGGTATAAACCAGGTGTATCACAGGCAAACTAGAATGTATGGTCTCACTACAAATAATGATTACTTTTTAGAGTTGAGCCTGCAGCAGTGCAGTGACCCTGAAGCACTTTATATTCTTAAAACTATTACATTATATTTAGTGTGTGATATAGTTTATCACATGGTGTAATGCAGTTTAGTGGAGTAGTAGATAGTTTGGTTCTAGAGTCTTGGTTCAGATTCCAGAGTGCATAAATTATGAGTTGTGAAACCATGGAAATGTTTCTAATCCCATCGAGTCTCAGAATCAATATTTGTCTTTTGGAGATAGTAAGAGTATACTGTGTACAGCAGTATGTCGTTGTGAGAGCAAACTGAGAAATCCACAAGGGGTGCCTGGTGTCAAGTCTGCCACATGGGCAAGTTGGTAGTTCTTAATGTAGTCTAAATTCAGTTCAGGTCAACAAGTTGAAATGAGAATTACCAACCTGTACTCACTGTAACTATCTAATGAAGGTAGACAGTTTCTACTGTGTAGAAAGTTGTAGGTGCTTAATAAATTCTTGTTGAATGAAAGAACGATTGCAATGGAAAACAAAAATTAAACAGAAATAGCCCATACTTTCTAACTATTATAGATAAATAGAAGTTTACTTGCTTTGTTTTTAAGTTTACAATCTCAACAGTGGTTTGAATGCCTAAACCCCATATTAAGATAAAATGATTGTGTTTTTGCTCTAATTCAGTACGTATGGATTTTTCTTTTAACATTAAAATCACCTGGAGTGTGGGGTGCCTGGGTGGCCCAGTCACTTAAGCTTCTAACTCTTGATTTTGGCTTAGGTCATGTTCTCACAGTTGTGAGTTCGAGCCCCGAGTTGGGCTCTGCACTGACAATGAGGAGCCTGCTTGGGATTCTCTCTCTCCCCCTCTCTCTGGACCTCCTGTGCACTCAGTCTCTGTGTCTCAAAAATAAATAAGTAAACATTTAAAAACATCACCTGGAGTGTTTTATATACTTCCACTTGGGTCCTAGTCCCAGCAATTCTGATTTAATTGGTTTTAGGTAGGACCCAAGCATTGGAATTGTCTCCCAAAATATTCCCAGTTTATTTATTTATTTTTTTAATGTTTATTTTTGAGAGACAGAGAGAGTGTAAATGAGGGAGGGGCAGAGAGAGAGGGAGACAGAGGATCCAAAGCAGGCTCTGGGCCATCAGCCACCCAAGCGCCCTTCTCAGTTTATTTTAATGCATAGCCTGGATTAAGAACCACCTACTACTAGGGTCTGTGCTAAGTATTAAATTTTCTAATGGATGCCATATTTTAGGAGAGAATGGAGCTAGTACAAGTAAAAGGAGTTGAGATGGTAGAAGGTTGAGAAATTACAACCCAGAAAGAATTGTTAAAAGAATTTAAGAAGAAATTTAGGAGGATAAGACACCTAGGTCTCATACTTAAAGGAATGTAAGATTGAAGTAGACCAAATGAGAGCCCACATTTTTTTTTAATGTTTATTTATTTTTGACGGAGACAGAGACAGAGCATGAGCGGGGGAGGGGCAGAGAGAGAGGGAGACACAGAACCCAAAGCAGACTCCAGGCTCTGAGCTGTCAGCACAGAGCCCAACAGAGGGCTCGAACTCACAGACCGCGAGATCATGACCTGAGCCAAAGTCGGATGCTCAACCGACTGAACCACCCAGGCACCCCGAGAGCCCACATTCTATCTAAGGTAGCAAATTATTTCATTGTGGGAATTTTGTCATATGGGCCTGGTGTTGCCAGATCTTCAGATTTTTTAAGAGGAGACAGAAAATAAGGTTTTTATGTGAATTTGAAGTTTGAAGGTAAGATTATTATTATGTTTTTAACCATTTGATCCAAAGTATTTCTGCAGATTTTATCTGGTTGTTGTGTTATCTACTGGTTTATTCCAGGAGTCAGCAAATTTTCCTTAAGGGCCAAATCCAGCCTCCCATTTAATTATGCATGTCCTGATAGGAGTGTTTTTTACATTTTATTAATGGTTGAAAACATCAAAAGAAGATTAATACTTCAGATGTGAAAATTATATGAAATTTTAATTGTAATGTGTGATACAGCCATACTTATTCATTTACATATTGTTACTGGCTGTTTTTATGCTATAAGAGCAGAGTTGAGTATTTGCAAGAAATACCATTTTGTCATCATGTTCAGTTACTACAATTTGCAATGATGCTGTTATAACTTGACAGCATTTCAAAATGCACATTATTACATACTGTCTTACTTACTTTTTTATTATCAGTGCATACTCATTATATCAAAATGAGAAAGCAAAAATGGATTTTGTGCAGTAGGTTGAATATCTCAAAGGTGTTCATGTCCTAATTTCCGAAACCTGTATGTTACCTCATATGGCAAAAAGAATTCTGTAGATGTGATCACATTAAGAAGTTTGAGATGGAGAGATTATCCTAGATTATCTGGGTGTGTCCAGTATAATTATGAGAGTCCTTATAGGAATGATGTAGACATAGTCAGACATAGAAGGTGATGTAGTGACAGAAGGAGATACTGGAATGTTGTAAGTCACAAGCCAAGAAATTCCAGCCAACTCTGGAAGCTGGAAGAAGCAAGGAGTGGATTCTTTCCCAAAGCTTCCAAAAAGAACTGGCTCTGATGATATCTTGATTTTAGTGCTTTATAAGACTTATTTCAGGCTTTTTTCCCCCAGAACTATAAGAGAGTAAGTTGTGTTGTCTTAAGGCACTTAATTTGTGGTGATTTGTTAGAGTGGCCACAGGAAACTAATATAGAATATCACATTTTAAAAAAGGCGAAAGATTTATGTGATCTGAAGAAAAAACAGAGTATTAGAATAGCACATTTTAAAAGGTTTTATTTATTTTTGAAAGAAGGGTGGGGAGGGGCAGAGAGAGGAAAACAGAAGATCGAATGCAGGCTCTGTGCTGATAGCAGAGAGCCTGATGCAGGGCATTGACTCACGAACCATGAGATCATGACCTGAGCCAAAGCTGGGCACTTAACCAACTGAGCCATCCAGGCGCCCCCAGAATATCATACTTTTAAAGCACAGTGGAGTATGAATTACTTTATTATTGAATAGATGCCCCACATTGTTTATATTATGCAGTGACAATATAGATTGCTAAAAGACTGTTAGAATAAATGGTGAGATTACCAGAATAAGCACACATCACAATATCCCCAATGCACAAGAAAGCTATGGGCAGGAAAATTTTAAAAATTTATGAGTGTATCTCATCTCATCAGAAATTCTTTACAACAGTGATAACTAAACAAGAAGCTGCAAACTAAATAAAATTTTGAATAGCCCACTTGTTAACTAAGCAAGAAAAGTCACTTATAGAGAGTTAAGTAAATTATGTTTGATTGAAACAAAGAAATGTATTCAGAGAAAATTTGTATAAGACTGTTAGTTTTTCAGCAAGAACTGTTGCTTAAAGAGTTGAGAACACTTGGAACAATGTAAATAGTCAATTATAAAACAAGACAAATAATTTTGAATGAACTTCTGTGATTATTGGTGAGTTGACAGCTGTTACCATATTGCTCAGTTGTTTCTTTGAGGAGCTAGCACTAAGTTTGAAGAGACTGAAGAATTAGTCAGTATGGAACATTTATTTATAGATAAGAATTTTTTTCAAAGACTTTAATTCAGTACCTCCTTAAGTGGAATCTGCAAAGATGTGTTATAACTGAAGGTGACAAAAATATGTGTATAGTAGGAGTAGGTTTAGTTGGGCAAAGCTTGTAAAAATATGAAGTGTTTAAAGCCCATGAAGAGGCAGAGGAGAGAATAGGTGAACTAGAAGATAAAGTTATGGAAAAAGAGGAAGCTGAGAAAAAGAGAGATAAAAAAATCCAGGAGTATGAGGGGAAAATTAGAGAATTAAGTGATACACTAAAAAGAAATAATATACGCATAATTGGTATCCCAGAGGAGGAAGAGAGAGGGAAAGGTGCTGAAGGGGTACTTGAAGAAATCATAGCTGAGAACTTCCCTGAACTGGGGAAGGAAAAAGGCATTGAAATCCAAGAGGCACAGAGAACTCCCTTCAGACGTAACTTGAATCGATCTTCTGCACGACATATCATAGTGAAACTGGCAAAATACAAGGATAAAGAGAAAATTCTGAAAGCAGCAAGGGGTAAACGTGCCCTCACATATAAAGGGAGACCTATAAGACTCGTGACTGATCTCTCTTTTGAAACTTGGCAGGCCAGAAAGAATTGGCAAGAGATTTTCAGGGTGCTAGACAGAAAAAATATGCAGCCAAGAATCCTTTATCCAGCAAGTCTGTCATTTAGAATAGAAGGAGAGATAAAGGTCTTCCCAAACAAACAAAAACTGAAGGAATTTGTCACCACTAAACCAGCCCTACAAGAGATCCTAAGGGGGACCCTGTGAGACAAAGTCCCAGAGACATCACTATAAGCATAAAACATACAGACATCACAATGACTCTAAACCCGTATCTTTCTATAATAACACTGAATGTAAATGGATTAAATGCGCCAACCAAAAGACATAGGGTATCAGAATGGATAAAAAAACAAGACCCATCTATTTGCTGTCTACAAGAGACTCATTTTAGACCTGAGGACACCTTTAGATTGAGAGTGAGGGGATGGAGAACTATTTATCATGCGACTGGAAGCCAAAAGAAAGCTGGAGTAGCCATACTTATATCAGACAAACTAGACTTTAAATTAAAGGCTGTAACAAGAGATGAAGAAGGACATTATATAATAGTTACAGGGTCTATCCATCAGGAAGAGCTAACAATTATCAATGTCTATGCACCGAATACCGGAGCCCCCAAATATATGAAACAATTACTCATAAACATAAGCAACCTTATTGAGAAGAATGTGGTAATTGCAGGGGACTTTAACACCCCACTTACAGAAATGGATAGATCATCTAGACACATGGTCAATAAAGAAACAAGGGCCCTGAATGAGACATTGGATGAGATGGACTTGACAGATCTATTTAGAACTCTGCATCCCAAAGCAACAGAATATACTTTCTTCTCGAGTGCACATGGAACATTCTCCAAGATAGATCATATACTGGGTCACAAAACAGCCCTTCATAAGTTTACAAGAATTGAAATTATACCATGCTTACTTTCAGACCACAATGCCATGAAGCTTGAAATCAACCACAGGAAAAAGTCTGGAAAACCTCCAAAAGCATGGAGGTTAAAGAACACCCTACTAACGAATGAGTGGGTCAACCAGGCAATTAGAGAAGAAATTAAAAAATATATGGAAACAAACGAAAATGAAAATACAACAATCCAAACGCTTTGGGACGCAGCGAAGGCAGTCCTGAGAGGAAAATACATTGCAATCCAGGCCTATCTCAAGAAACAAGAAAAATCCCAAATACAAAATCTAACAGCACACCTAAAGGAACTAGAAGCAGAACAGCAAAGGCAGCCTAAGCCCAGCAGAAGAAGAGAAATAATAAAGATCAGAGCAGAAATAAACAATATAGAAACTAAAAAAACTGTAGAGCAGATCAACGAAACCAAGAGTTGGTTTTTTGAAAAAATAAACAAAATTGACAAACCTCTAGCCAGGCTTCTCAAAAAGAAAAGGGAGATGACCCAAATACCTAAAATCATGAATGAAAATGGAATTATTACAACCAATCCCTCAGAGATACAAACAATTATCAGGGAATACTATGAAAACTTATATGCCAACAAATTGGACAACCTGGAAGAAATGGACGAATTCCTGAACACCCACACGCTTCCAAAACTCAATCAGGAGGAAATAGAAAGCTTGAACAGACCCATAACCAGCGAAGAAATTGAATCGGTTATCAAAAATCTCCCAACAAATAAGAGTCCAGGACCAGATGGCTTCCCAGGGGAGTTCTACCAGACGTTTAAAGCAGAGATAATACCTATCCTTCTCAAGCTATTCCAAGAAATAGAAAGGGAAGGAAAACTTCCAGACTCATTCTATGAAGCCAGTATTACTTTGATTCCTAAACCAGACAGAGACCCAGTAAAAAAAGAGAACTACAGGCCAATATCCCTGATGAATATGGATGCAAAAATTCTCAATAAGATACTAGCAAATCGAATTCAACGGCATATAAAAAGAATTATTCACCATGATCAAGTGGGATTCATTCCTGGGATGCAGGGCTGGTTCAACATTCGCAAATCAATCAACGTGATACATCACATTAACAAAAAAAGAGAGAAGAACCATATGATCCTGTCAATCGATGCAGAAAAGGCCTTCGACAAAATCCAGCACCCTTTCTTAATAAAAACCCTTGAGAAAGTCGGGATAGAAGGAACATACTTAAAGATCATAAAAGCCATTTATGAAAAGCCCACAGCTAACATCATCCTCAACGGGGAAAAACTGAAAGCTTTTTCCCTGAGATCAGGAACACGACAAGGATGCCCACTCTCACCGCTGCTGTTTAACATAGTGCTGGAAGTTCTAGCATCAGCAATCAGACAACAAAAGGAAATCAAAGGCATCCAAATTGGCAAAGATGAAGTCAAGCTTTCGCTTTTTGCAGATGACATGATATTATACATGGAAAATCCGATAGACTCCAGCAAAAGTCTGCTAGAACTGATACAGGAATTCAGCAAAGTTGCAGGATACAAAATCAATGTACAGAAATCAGTTGCATTCTTATACACTAACAATGAAGCAACAGAAAGACAAATAAAGAAACTGATCCCATTCACAATTGCACCAAGAAACACAAAATACCTAGGAATAAATCTAACCAAAGATGTAAAGGATCTGTATGCTGAAAACTATAGAAAGCTTCTGAAGGAAATTGAAGAAGATTTAAAGAAATGGAAAGACATTCCCTGCTCATGGATTGGAAAAATAAATATTGTCAAAATGTCAATACTACCCAAAGCTATCTACACATTCAATGCAATCCCAATCAAAATTGCACCAGCATTCTTCTCGAAACTAGAACAAGCAATTCTAAAATTCATATGGAACCACAAAAGGCCCCGAATAGCCAAAGGAATTTTGAAGAAGAAGACCAAAGCAGGAGGCATCACAATCCCAGACTTTAGCCTCTACTACAAAGCTGTCATCATCAAGACAGCATGGTATTGGCACCAAAACAGACACATAGACCAATGGAATAGAATAGAAACCCCAGAACTAGACCCACAAACGTATGGTCAACTCATCTTTGACAAAGCAGGAAAGAACATCCAATGGAAAAAAGACAGCCTCTTTAACAAATGGTGCTGGGAGAACTGGACAGCAACATGCAGAAGGTTGAAACTAGACCACTTTCTCACACCATTCACAAAAATAAACTCAAAATGGATAAAGGACCTAAATGTGAGACAGGAAACCATCAAAACCTTAGAGGAGAAAGCAGGAAAAGACCTCTCTGACCTCAGCCGTAGCAATCTCTTACTCGACACATCCCCAAAGGCAAGGGAATTAAAAGCAAAAGTGAATTACTGGGACCTTATGAAGATCAAAAGCTTCTGCACAGCCAAGGAAACAACCAACAAAACTAAAAGGCAACCAACGGAATGGGAAAAGATATTTGCAAATGACATATCGGACAAAGGGCTAGTATCCAAAATCTATAAAGAGCTCACCAAACTCCACACCCGAAAAACAAATAACCCAGTGAAGAAATGGGCAGAAAACATGAATAGACACTTCTCTCAAGAAGACATCCGGATGGCCAACAGGCACATGAAAAGATGTTCAGCGTCGCTCCTTATCAGGGAAATACAAATCAAAACCACACTCAGGTATCACCTCACGCCAGTCAGAGTGGCCAAAATGAACAAATCAGGAGACTATAGATGCTGGAGAGGATGTGGAGAAACGGGAACCCTCTTGCACTGTTGGTGGGAATGCAAATTGGTGCAGCCGCTCTGGAAAGCAGTGTGGAGGTTCCTCAGAAAATTAAAAATAGACCTACCCTATGACCCAGCAATAGCACTGCTAGGAATTTACCCAAGGGATACAGGAGCACTGATGCATAGGGCCACTTGTACCCCAATGTTCATAGCAGCACTCTCAACAATAGCCAAATTATGGAAAGAGCCTAAATGTCCATCAACTGATGAATGGATAAAGAAATTGTGGTTTATATACACAATGGAATATTACATGGCAATGAGAAAAAATGAAATATGGCCTTTTGTAGCAACGTGGATGGAACTGGAGAGTGTGATGCTAAGTGAAATAAGCCATACAGAGAAAGACAGATACCATATGGTCTCACTCTTATGTGGATCCTGAGAAACTGAACAGGAACCCATGGGGGAGGGGAAGGAAAAAAAAAAAAAAGAGGTTAGAATGGGAGAGAGCCAAAGCATAAGAGACTGTTAAAAACTGAGAACAAACTGAGGGTTGATGGGGGGGTGGGAGGGAGGAGAGGGTGGGTGATGGGTATTGAGGAGGGCACCTTTTGGGATGAGCACTGGGTGTTGTATGGAAACCAATTTGTCAATAAATTTCAGAAAAAAAATAAATAAATAAATAAAAAAAACTGAAAAAAAAAAAATAAAGCCCATAGTTACTCATCATGTTATTCATTGGCAGGTACTTTGCCAAAAATATTTTAATGTATTATGTGTTACTGAACTGGTAGTATCAGTGGTGAACTTTATTCACTCGTACCCATCATCAGTTGTTTTTTTTTTTTTTTTAATTGGTTTGCCCTACCACTCAGCAGGTTAAGTCTGGTGACTTATCAGGGGTAAAGTTTCATTGCAATTGCTTGAGCTTAAAACTGAAAATGAGTTTTTTTGAATAAGGAGAACCATCTTCAGTTGTTAGGGAACCCTACACATTTTGGAAATTAATTTGCTTTTGGTGAAGACTTGATAATTTGTATAACGAATTAAAACTAAAATTATAAAGCAAAGCAGCACTAACATTTGAAATATATACTGCCATAAAGGTATTTTGACAGTAACTAACATTAAGTCACATGTCAAGCTCTTTATATACTTCTTATACTATGAAGAATCAAAACAAGAAGTAAGATATTCAAT
The DNA here is from genome assembly GCF_016509475.1 of Prionailurus bengalensis. NCBI lineage: Eukaryota > Metazoa > Chordata > Mammalia > Carnivora > Felidae > Prionailurus > Prionailurus bengalensis. The sequence continues at coordinate 185,759,279 of NC_057343.1, read as the reverse complement.
TCCACACACATTTACAACAGATAGACTTTTCAAGCCCAAACCAAACATCTAGTAGCAGGTTTTGGACTTCACTGCAAGTGAAGAGGGAATTTCCATATTGCAAAATCCATTTAAATGGACAACTGAGGAGCTTCTGTTTCACATTTGATTGGAGTGACTAATCTGCACTGTCATGACATGCTGAAAAACAATACCAAGAGAAGTATCTAGTAGAATTTATAAATGTCTTTCAGATAACAAATATCCTCAAAATTATATGCTCATGAATTAGTATAGATATTTGAAAATACCTATCTGTGCAAAAAGACATTTTTAAAGATGAAATCAGTAAAATATCATTACAGATCAGCATTAGTAGATAAATATTTGCAACTGATTTTTATTATAGAGATGCCAACTTTGAACACCCTTTAAGTGAAACATTATCTCTCCCTCATAAGAATTCCATTCTTTCCTTTTGTATGTCTCTATTAATAAAAAATATACATAATAATTTTTCTGTTTTGAATTTTGTAAAAAAATATGAAAAAATTTCTCTTATTATATTACTACCCACATAATGTTCTTGATATTTAAAATTTTTTTTAATGTTTATTTATTTTTGAGACAGAGAGAGACAGAGCGTGAGCGGGGGAGGGGCAGAGAGAGAGACACACAGAATCCGAAGCAGGGTCTAAGCTTCAAGCTGTCAGCACAGAGCTTGATGCAGGGCTTGTACTCTCGGTCCATGAGATTATGACCTGAGCCAAAGTCAGATGTTTAACCGATTGAGCCACCTAGGTGCCCCTAATGTTCTTGATTTTGACTCTTGGTTCACAAGACCTAAAAATATTTATTACTGGCTTTTTTACAGAAAATGTTTCTGGCACTTGCTCTAGTTGATTTTTTAATACCTAAACTAAACTGCATGTGCTTATCATGTGGACTGGAGAATATGCAGGGGGTGGGGGGCAGTGGGGTGGGAAGAGAGTTGGGGTTAGTTGGATTTGGGAAGTTTAGTTATTGTCAAGTTAGGTCTTTTTGATTTTCTGCCTTTATGAACCCTCCCATAAAATGAGAACACACAACTAGGCGTTTCAATTTATGGAAATAAATAGAAACATCCAGTCCTCCTGTATATGCTCCATGTCATTAGGTCCATGTTATCACATAAAGAAGAGAAGTAATGTCAGCATCCAGATATTCCTGAACAAACATCTCAGCCACCATTTTCCATCATTCTAGAAATCATTTTTCTAAACTATGCAATTGCCTCACTGGACCATATTAACTGCAGCTTTTCTCTCATTACATGAAATATCTCATGAAAAAATTTCCATTAGCATTTAAATTAATGATTGGACTCAATTCTCTTGTGTTTATTTTTCTGTCTAACCCTAGATTGTATTGGTACCAAACTGCTTTAAGTGCATCTGCTTTGTATTACATTTTTCTCTATGATGGCTTGTTTTCTGTAATTTTTCAAGTATCTTCTTTATATGGTTGCATGTTTTCCCTTTTATGAATGCCATTGGGTGTTCTGGGCTAAGTCTGATTCATTAGTATGTATGCACAGAGAAAGGTCATGTGAAGACACAGAAAGAGGATGGCCTTCTGCAAGTCAAGAAGAGATCTCATCAGAAAGCCATGCAGCAGCTCCTTATCATGGACTTCCAACCTTCAGAACTATGAGAAATAAATTTCTATTGTCTAAGTCACCTAGTCTGTGGTATTTTTGGGGGGCAGCCTAAGCAGACTAATGCATATACCGGCATTCCTTATTTTATTGTGCTTTGTAGATAGTGCATTTGTTTTTTTATTTTTTTGTTTGTTTGTTTTTACAAAGGGAATGTTTGTGGTAATCATGTCGGGCAAGTCTTTTGGTGCCCTTTTCCCAACAGCGTTTGCTCACTTTTTGTCTCTGGGTCACATTTTTGTAATTCTAGCAATATTTCAGAATTTGTCTTTATTATTATATTTGCTATGGTGATCCCTTATCAGTGATCTTTGATGCTATTATTGTAATTGTTTGAGATGCCACACACCACACCCATGTAAGACAGTGAACATCTATTTAACTGCTCCACTCACAGCTGTTTTCCCATCTTTCTTCCTTTCATCTGGTCTTCCTATTCCATGGGACACATTATTGATATTAGGCCAGTTAATAATCCTATAGTGGCCTCTAAGTGTTGAAGTGAAAGGAAGAGTCGCATGTCTCTCAGTTTAAATCAGAAGCAGACATGACTTAGTTTAGTGAGGGACACCTATCAAAAGCTGAGCTAGGTCAAAAGCTAGGCCTCTTGTACCAGCTTCCCAAGTTGGGAATGCAAAGGAAAAGTTCTTGAAGGAAATTAAAAGAGCTACTCTGGTGAACAAACAAATTATAAGAAAGCAGAACAGGTTTTTTTTTTGTTTATTATTGCTGTTATAAAGAAAGTTTTAGAGGTCTGGATGGAACATCATACCAGCCACAAATTCCCTTAGACCAAAGCCTAATTGAGAGAAAGGACCTAACTGTCTTCAATTCTGTGAAGGATGTGACAGCTGAGGAGGCTGCAGAAGAAAAGTTTGAAGCTAGTAGAGGTTGCTTTCTAAGATTTAAAGAAGTCAGTTCTATAACATAAAAGTGCAATGCTAAGAAGCAGGTGCTGATGTAGAAGCTGCAGCAAGTTATCCAGAAAACATGGCTAAGATAATTGATGAAAGTGGCTACATAAAAAACAGATTTTCTTTTTTTTTTAATATGAAAATTATTGTGAAATGGGTTTCCATAAAACGCCCAGTGGTCATCCCAACAGGTGCCATCCTCAATGCCCATCACCCACATTCCCCTCCCTCCCACCCCCTATCAACCCTCGGTTTATTCTCAGTTTTTAAGAGTCTCTTATGGTTTGGCTCCCTCCCTCTCTAACTTTTTTTTTTCCCTTCCCCTCCTCCATGGTCTTCTGTTAAGTTTCTCAGGATCCACATAAGAGTGAAAACATATGGTATCTGTCCTTCTCTGTATTCTTCTCTGTATCTTATTTAACTTAGCATAACACTCTCCAGTTCCATCCACATTTCTACAAAAGGCCAGATTTCATTCTTTCTCGTTGCCACGTAGTACTCCATTGTGTATATAAACCACAATTTCTTTATCCATTCATTAGTTGATGGACATTTAGGCTCTTTCCATGATTTGGCTATTGTTGAAAGTGCTGCTATAAACATTGGGGTACAAGTGCCCCTATGCATCAGTACTCCTGTATCCCTTGGGTAAATTCCTAGCAGTGCTATTGCTGGGTCATAGGGTAGGTCTATTTTTAATTTTTTGAGGAACCTCCACACTGTTTTCCAGAGTGGCTGCACCAGTTTGCATTCCCACCAACAGTGCAAGAGGGTTCCCGTTTCTCCACATTCTCTCCACCATCTATAGTCTCCTGATTTGTTCATTTTAGACGCTCTGATTGGTTTGAGGTGGTATCTGAGTGTGGTTTTGATTTGTATTTCCCTAATGAGGAGTGACATTGAGCATCTTTTCATGTGCCTGTGGGCCATCTGGAAGTCTTCTTTAGAAAAGTGTCCATTTGTGTTTTCTGCCCATTTCTTCACTGGATTATTTGTTTTTCAGGTGTGGAGTTTGGTGAGTTCTTTATAGATTTTGGATACTAGCCCTTTGTCCGATATGCCATTTGCAAATATCTTTTCCCTTTCCATTGGTTGCTTTTTAGTTTTGTTGATTGTTTCCTTTGCTGTGAAGAAGCTTTTTATCTTCATAAGGTCCCAATAGTTCATTTTTGCTTTTAATTCCCTTGCCTTTGGAGATGTGTCAAGTAAGAAATTGCTGCAGCTGAGGTCAAGTTTTTTTCCTGCTTTCTCCTCTAGGGTTTTGATGGTTTCCTGTCTCACATTCAGGTCCTTTATCCATTTTGAGTTTGTTTTTGTGAATGGTGTGAGAAAGTGGTCTAGTTTCGTTCTTCTGCATGTTGCTGTCCAGTTCTCCCAGCACCATTTGTTAAAGAGACTGTCTTTTTTCCATTGGATATTCTTTCTTGCTTTGTCAAAGATGAGTTGGCCATATGTTTGTGGGTCTAGTTCTGGGGTTTCTATTCTATTCCATTGGTCTATGTGTCTGTTTTTGTGCCAATACCATGCTGTCTTGATGATGACAGCTTTGTGGTAGAGACTAAAGTCTGGGATTGTGAAGCCTCCTGCTTTACTCTTCTTCAAAATTACATTGGCTATTCGGGGCTTTTTGTGGTTCCATACGAATTTTAGGATTGCATATTCTAGCTTCGAGAAGAATGCTGGTGCAATTTTGATTGGGATTGCATTGAATGTGTAGATAGCTTTGGGTAGTATTGACATTTTAACAATATTTATTCTTCCAATCCATGAGCACGGAATGTTTTTCCATTTCTTTATATCTTCTTCAACTTCCTTCATAAGCTTTCTATAGTTTTCAGCATACAGATCTTTTACATCTTCGGTTAGGTTTATTCCTAGGTATTTTATGCTTTTTGGTGCAATTGTGAATGGGATCATTTTCTTTATTTGTCTTTCTGTTTCTTCATTATTAGTGTATAAGAATGCAACTGATTTCTGTACATTGATTTTGTATCCTGCGGCTTTGCTGAATTCATGTATCAGTTCTGGCAGACTTTTGGTTGAGTCTATTGGGTTTTCCATGTATAATATCATGTCATCTGCAAAAAGTGAAAGCTTAACTTCATCTTTGCCAATTTTGATGCCTTTGATTTCCTTTTGTTGTCTGATTGCTGATGCTAGCACTTCCAACACTATGTTAAACAACAGCAGTGAGAGTGGACATCCCTGTCGTGTTCCTGATCTCAGGGGTAAAGCTTTCAGTTTTTCCCCATTGAGGATATTAGCTGTGGGCTTTTCATAAATGGCTTTTATGATCTTTAAGTATGTTCCTTCTATCCCGACTTTCTCGAGGGTTTTTATTAAGAAAGAATGCTGAATTTTGTCAAATGCTTTTTCTGCATCAATTGACAGGATCATATGGTTCTTTTCTTTTCTTTTCTTAATGTGATGTATCACACTGATTGATTTGCAAATGTTAAACCATCCCTGCATCCCAGGAATGAATCCCACTTGATCATGGTGAAAAATTCTTTTTATGTGCTGCTGAATTCGATTTGCTAGTATCTTACTGAGAATTTTTGCATCCATATTCATCAGGGATATTGGCCTGTAGTTCTCTGTTTTTGCTGGGTCTCTGATTTAGGAATCAAAGGAATGCTGGCTTCATAGAATAAGCCTGGAAGTTTTCCTTTCCTTTCTATTTTTTGGAACAGCTTGAGAAGGATAGGTATTATCTGTGCTTTAACTGTCTGATAGAATTCCCCAGGGAAGCCATCTGGTCCTGGACTCATTTGTTGGGAGATTATTGATAACTGATTCAATTTCTTCACTGGTTATGGGTCTGTTAAAGTTTTCTAGTTCTTTCTGTTTGAGTTTTGGAAGTATGTTGGTGCTTAGGAATTTATCCATTTCTTCCAGGTTGTCCAGTTTGTTGGCATATAATTTTTTATAGTATTCCCTGATACTTGCTTGTATTTCTGAGGGATTGGTTGTAATCATTCCATTTGCATTCATGATTTTATCTATTTGGGTTATCCCCCTTTTCTTTTTGAGAAGCCTGGCTAGAGTTTTATCAATTTTGTTCATTTTTTTCAAAAAACCAACTCTTGGTTTCATTGATCTGCTCTACAGTTTTTTTGGGTTAATGTTTATTTCTGCTCTGATCTTTATTATTTCTCTTCTTCCGCTGGGTTTAGGCTGCCTTTGCTGTTCTGCTTCTATTTCCTTTAGGTGTGCTGTTTGACTTTGTCTTTGGGATTTTTCTTGTATCTTGACATAGGCCTGGATTGCAATTATTTTCCTCTCAGGATTGCCTTCACTGGATCCCAAAGTGATTGGATTATGGTATTTTCATTTTAATTTGTTTCCATGTATTTTTTAATTTCTTCTCTAATTGCCTGGTTGACCCATTCATTCTTTAGTAGGGTGATCTTTAACCTCCATGCTTTTGGAGGTTTTCCAGACTTTTTCCTGTGGTTGATTTCAAGTTTCATAGCATTATAATCTGAAAGTGTGCATGGTATGATCTCAATTGTTTTATACTTGTGAAGGGCTATTTTGTCACCCAGTATGTGATCTATCTTGGAGAATGTTCCATGTGCACTCGAGAAGAAAGTCTTTTCTGTTGCTTTGGGATGCAGAGTTCTAAATATATCTGTCAAGTCCATCTGATCCAATGTATCATTCAGAGCCCTTGTTTCTTTATTGATCCTGTGTCTAGATGATCTATCCATTGTTGTAAGTGGAGTATTAAAATCCCCTGCAGTTACCACATTCTTATCAATAAGGTTGCTTACATTTGTGATTGTTTTATATATTTGGAGGCTTCTGTATTTGGCGCATAGACCTTTATAATTGTTAGCTCTTCCTGATGGATAGCCCCTGTAATTATTATATAATGCCCTTCTTCATCTCTTGTTACAGCCTTTAATTTAAAGTCTAGTTTGTCTGATATAAGTTGGCTACTCCAGCTTTCTTTTGGCTTCCAGGAGCATGATAGATAGGTCTCCGTCCCCTCTCTTTCAAGCTGAAGATGTCCTCAGGTCTCAAATGAGTCTCTTGTAGACAGCAAGTAGATGGGTCTTGTTTTTTTATCCATTCTGATACCCTATGTCTTTTGGTTGGAGCATTTAGTCCATTTACCTTCAGTGTTGTTATTGAAAGATATGGGTTTAGACTCGTTGTGATGTCTGTAGTTTTCATGCTTGTAGTGATGTCTCTGGTACTTTGTGGTCCTTGCAACATTTCACTCACATCATCCCCTTAGGATCTCTTGTAGGGCTGGCTTAGTGGTGATGAATTCCTTCAGTTTTTGTTTGTTTGGGAAGACCTTTATTTCTCCTTCTATTCTGAATGACAGACTTCCTGGATAAAGGATTCTCGGCTGCATATTTTTTTCTGTTCATCACATTGAAGATTTCCTGCTATTCCTTTCTGGCCTGCCAAGTTTCAGTAGATAGGTCTGCCACTAGTCTTATGGATTTCCCTTTGTAGGTTAGAGCCTGTTTATCCCTAGCTGCTTTCAGAATTTTCTCTTTATCCTTGTATTTGCCAGTTTCACTATGATATGTCATGCAGAAGATCGATTCAAGTTACATCTGAAGGGAGTTCTCTGTGCCTCTTGGATTTCAATGCCTTTTTCCTCCCCTAGATCAGGGAAGTTCTCAGCTTTGATTTGTTCAAGTACACCTTCAGCTCCTTTCTCTCTCTCTTCCTTTTCTGGAATTTGTATTATACAGATATTGTTCTGTTTGATTGCATCACTTAGTTCTCTAATTCTCCCCTCATACTCCTGGATTTTTTTATCTCTTTTTTTTCTCAGCTTCCTCTGTTTCCATAATTTTATCTTCTAATTCACCTATTCTCTCCTCTGCCTCTTCAATCCATGCTATGGCAGCCTCATTTTATTTTGCACCTCATTTATAGTATTTTTTAGCTCCTCATGACTATTTCTTAGTCCCTTGATCTCTGTAGCAATAGATTCTCTGCTGTCCTCTATACTTTTTTCAAGCCCAGCAATTAATTTTATGACTATTATTCTAAATTCTTGTTCTGTTTTATTGCTTAAATCATTTTTGATCAATTTGTTAGCTGTCGCTACTTCCTGGAGTTTCTTTTGAGGAGAATTCTTCTGTTTTGTAATTTTGGGTAGTTCTTGGGGTGGTTCTAAACTGCAGGGTACTTCCCCTGTGCTGTCCAGAGTAATTTGTGTTCATGGGCGGGGCTGCAGTCAGACCTGATATCTGCCCCCAACCCACTGCTGGGCCACAGTCAGACTGGTGTGTACCTTACCTTCCCCTCTCCCAGGGGTAGGACTCACTGTGGAGTGGTGTGGCCCCTGTCTGGGCTACTTCCCCACTGCCAGGATTGTGGTGCTGCTTCAATGGGATCTGGTGTATTAGCCAGGGTGGATCACAAGGTGCACGGGGCGGGAGGGGCAGGCTTAGCTTGCTTTGCCATTGATGGTTCCCTGTGGGAGGGACCCTGCAGCACCGGGAGGGAGGCAGACCCATCAGAGGGATGGATCCACAGAGGCACAGCCTTGGGTATTTGCGCAGTGCAAGGAAGTTCGGTGATGAGAACTGGTTCCCTCTGGAATTTTGGTTAGGGGATGGGAGAGGGAGATGCTGCTTCCCAGCACCTTTTTTCCCCCGCCGAGCTGAGCTCTGTCTTCCAGGGCTCAACAACTCTCCCTCCCAGTGTCCTCTCGCCCTCCCATTCTCTGAGCAGAGCTGTTGACTTTTAACAGTCCTGCTGGCTGTCAGAACTCATGGAGTCCGGCCCCTCCGTTTTTGTGAGCCAGACTCAGGGGCTCTGCCTTGCCAGGCAGGCTGCCCCTCCACCGCCTCAGCTCCCTCCTACCAGTCCGTGTCATGTGCACCACCTCTATGCCCTTCCTACCCTCTTCTGTTGGCCTCTTGTTTACGCTTGGCTCCGGAGAGTCTGTTCTGCTAGTCTTCTGGCGGTTTTCTGGGTTACTTAGGCAGATGTGGGTAGAATCTAAGCCATCAGCCAGATGCAGTGAGCCCAGCATCTTCCTATGCCACCATCTTTCCTACTAAACAACAGATTTTCCATGTAGATGCAAACAGCCTTATATTAGAAGAAGATGACATCTAGGACTTTGATAGCTAGAGAGAAGTCAAGGCCTGGATTCAAAGCTTCAAAGATGAGACTGACTCTTTTGTTAGGTGCTAATGCAGCTAGTGACTTTAAACTGAAGTCAGTACACATTATCATTCTGACAATTCTAGGACCCTTAAGAATTATGCTAAATCTACTCTGTCCTATACATGGAACAACCAAACCTGAATAACAGAATATCCATTGACAGCATGGTTTTACTCAGTATTTCAAACCTGCTTTTGAGATCTGCTCAGAAGAAAAGATTTCTTTCAAAATACAACTGCTCATGGACAATGCACCAGGCCATCCAAGAGCTCTGATGGAGTTGTACAGTGAGATTAATGTTTATATAAACTTAGTTGATAAAGCAGCACCAGTTTCAGACAATGAACTCCAATTTTGAAAGAAGTTTTACTGTGGGTAAACACTATCAAACAGTTTTGCATGCTACAGAGAATTGGTTTGTGAAAGGAAGAGTCAATTGATGTGACCAATTTAATTGTCTTATTTTAAGAAATTGCCACAGTCACCCATCCTTCAGCAACCACCACTCTGACTAGTCAGCAGACATCAAAATTAAGGCAAGACCCTCCACCAGCAAAAAGATTGTGATTCTCTGAATGTTCAGATGATAAGGAGCATTTTTAGCAATGTAGTATTTTTCTAATTAAGGTATGTACATTGTTTTTTATACCCAAGGCTATTACACACTTAATGGACTACAGTATAGTGTAGAAATACATTTTATATGCATTGGGCAACTGGACAATTCATTTAATTCATTTTGTTGTCATATTTACTTTATTGTGGTGACCTGGTACCAAACACACAGTGTCTCTATGATATGCCTATAGTCCGTGCTTCTTTAGATTTAACAATCCACACATGGCTTTCTTCTGTCTTCATCCTTTTCTGCTACTGATTCCTTCTGAGTTTAGCTTCCTCTTCCATGAAGTACATCCTGTAATGGTTCTTATAGTAAACTGTTCTCTTCTGCTCTCTCTCTCTTATTTTTGACTAAAAATTGTTTCATTTTTTTCCTCATTCTAGAAAAACAATTAAGAGTAATAATTGTCCATAATTTATTTTAATACTTAAGTATATTTTGGACTTAATTGTTGCTACTGAAAATTTTATTAAAGATATAATTCTCATTTTTTTTAAAGAGTAGTCTCTTTCTCTTTTGCCACTTTTAAGACTTATTCTTTGTTTTTATATTCAGTATATCCAAGTGTGGATTTTGTTTTACTGTATTTTGTATGTTTTCTCAGGCTAAAGTTATTACATTTAGTAATAATAACTCATTTATGGTTATGAGAAATTCTCAGTTGTAATCTTTGATATATCACCTTTCCCCATTTTTTTTTTGGATTCTATTCTTTGTATACTCCTATTAAATATGTATTAGACCTTCTCATTTTTATCCTCTATATCTCTTAACTTTTCTTCCAAATGTTCTTCTATTTTTTTTAAGTTTTTAAAATGTTTATTTTTTTTTGAGAGAGAGAGAGAGGCAGACTGCAAGTGGGGGAGGGGCAGAGAGAGAGGGAGAGACAGAATCCAGAGCAGGCTCCAGTCTCTGAGCTGTCAGCACAGAGCCTGACGCAGGGCTTGAACCCACTAACTGTGAGATCATGACCTGAGCCAAAGTCTGATGCTTAAGTGACTGAGCCACCCAGGCACCCCCCAAATGTTCTTCTATTTATGTGTGCTTACTCCTAGGTATTTTTTTTAACCTATATGGTTTACTAAATCTGTTTTCAGTGATTTTATTTTATTTTCAGAAGCTTGTTTCTTTTTTCAATTTTACCAGGGGTTTTGTTTTGTTTTAGTATTTTTTGAAAACTGTAACTTAAACCTTCAGTTTTCTTTTCTCATGAGTATAATTATTTCAATATATTTAAGTCTGGGGGCACCTGGGTGGCTCATCAGTTAAGCGTCTGACTTCAGCTCAGATCATGCTCTTGTGGTTCATGAGTTCAAGCCCTGCGTCAGCCTCTGTGCTGACAGCTTGGAGCCTGGAGCCTGCTTCAGATTCTGTGTCTCCCTTTCTTTCTCTGCCCCTCCCCTACTAGCTCTCTCTCTCTCTCTCTCTCTCTCTCTCAAGAATAAGTAAACATGAAAAAGATTAAGAAAACACACACACACAAATATTTAAGTCTGTAGCTTTATTATGTGAAGTTTCATGTGTTTGTTGAGGCTGCTGACTTTATTAATGATCTGTTGTTTCCTTGAGCTTCCTGCAACTTTTGTGTTCTACATGTAGGCTTAATGTTAGAAGGCCTTATCTGTAATAATTCATCTTTTAAGGAGGTTTACATTTATTTACCTCTCAAATACCTGTAATGATCATCACTGCCCTTCTAATGTTAATATTTCAGCTAGGTAGGGTCTATATCAAGCAAATAGTTTAAATCTGAACTTCTGGCTTATGAATTTTCAAAGAAGACTTTTTTTTTCTTTCCCATCATAATTCAACCTTAAATTTGTTTCTCACCTCCTTGTTTTATTTGTGGAATAGTAACTCATTTAATAGCTCTTTACTGATATAGTAACTATTGAAATGTCTTACCTTCTTCTGAGAATCTATATAGTAATATTTCTTCTTCTGTATCATCATGATCATTAAATCCACAGTCCCTTGGTCTTGGTGATGAGAGCAGAAACACTCCATACATCTTCTGTGGAGTCAGCTCATGTGCCAGCCCCTTTGCTTTCCAGTTTTCTTTTAGTTTATGTCCCTGGGAGATCCAAAGGCAGGTACAAAACATATACACGTAGGTATGCTTTTGAAGGACTGCTTGTTATATTTCTTCTAGAATTTCTTTGTAATTTATAACTGAAAATTTTTAGTCAACCATACTATAGAAGTCAAAATCCATGGTCATGGTTACATAAATCCCAAACTAAATGGGCTACCTTGCATAAAGCAAGTTCTTAGTCAAAAGAGGTATATGCAGAAGGCAAAGGGCCACTTCACTGGAAATATATAGAGGGTTGAACAAATTACTTTCTATTCTGAGATTCTTTGACAGAAATCTTGCTATAAAATTCATTAAAAGAAGATATCCCAGTCACTGGTATGCTAGGAAAGAGACTGAAATAAATACACAGAAAACCCAAAAGCCCTATTTGTAGTTCTTGGTAATTTCTTTGGTGTAAATACTCTCCCAAATGGCTGATTTCAAAACTATCTATAGTTTACCAACTAACTCTCAACTTTCCTGAAAACTAATAATTGGTTCTCGGAAGACAGTGTGAGCCAGCTCTAGCATATTACCACAACTTAATCAGCATTCATGGACAGTTTCTGTGGTAGATATGGCATTTTCACTCTCTCTTGGTTCTAGGTCTCTGTGTCCTAGTTTGTTGGTTTCTTGGTATAGAAAAGAGAAATACCAAGTTTAATTTTCAGGTTATGCTTCAGAACAGGGATCAGCAAACTTTTTCTGTACAGCACGTGGTAATAAACATTTTAGAGTTTGCTGGCTACATGCAGTGTCTTTTGCATAATCCTCTTCTTTTACCTACTTTTTTATTCTTTTTAAACAATTCTTTAAATACGTAATGACCATTCCATAGCATGCCTTTAGCTGGATTTGATCCAGGACTATAGTTTGCTGATCTTTGACAACTCTACAAGCTTATGATTATTGCTGCCTTAAAACACACTTTGTTGAAGTTTCTAAGAAAGGATAAGAGAATCACAGTCTCTTTTTCCTAGCTTCTTGAATCATTTCTACAGATACCAAACCAAGAAGTTTTCGCTGGCATCATTGTGCTGGGACACTCTATTTTGATTCTGATTCTTTGAAGCTGTCTTTACAATAATTGAATACACATGTCACTGGAGGGAAAAGATTTAAGTTCTAGAATTTTCTTTTCAAGGTATCTTTGAGATATTTGTTTTTGTTCCCCTTGTGACACTTTTTGAAGGCTTCCCAAATAAACCAAAACATTAGAGTATATGGATTATTTTGTCCTTATCCAAATGCTTGAAGTTATTAATTTTTCTTTGTATAAAAATGTTTTTACATCCTTCCAAACAGGACTTAAGCTTACTTCCAGTGGTAGGTAAGACTTGAAACCCCATGGCTTAACTACTTTATATTATTTTAAGGACTGTAGAAATTGATGGATTATCATCATGAAAATGAAAACAGTTTTCACAGAACTACTTTGCTTAGAGAATTGAGCCTTTCAAAGCATATCCCCTCCTCAAACACCAAGTATTATGTGGTTTAAGCTCCTGTTATTTCTGCAAAGAGCTTAAAAGACTGACTGACCAGCGTGAAAAAGCAGTAGAGTATTAATTGAACAGATTTGAAATAATCGAATTCTACATTTGTTAAGAACATAATAAAGGATGTTATCAAAGTTTCACATGTGGATATACCATTCCCAAAACTGCTTATGAAAATAATAGACTTTGATGCTAAGAATGAAAAAAATATATGCTTAAAAAATTCATTAGGAAACTCCCATAAAAATGAATCATAGACATTTTTGCCTTATTATAGAAATACCTTCTGACAGGCTGCAGTTATCAGTTTCTAGATTTGTGTATCATTGAAGCAAAATTGACGAAGATACAGGGTATTATAGATTGAATGCAGAAAATTCCATCTCCTAACAGAAGTCAAAAATAGAAATGAGATCAAATAAGAGAAAGAGGGCAACTGGGAGAAGGAAAATGGAAAAGAAAAATGTTTTTCTTTTATCTATGAAATGAGTCTAGGCAGCAGAATGGAGATGGTTGTCAGGATAAACAACAAGAAATCAGAGTTGAAGGCACATTATATATACTCTTTGTTAACTGATCACTGTGCTAGTTTATTGTAACTCAAATTTAGTCATCACAATTTTTCAGTTGATAACTATTTGGTGTAAACTGTTATTTGAGCAGTTAAGAAATTTAATTTTTTTAAATGAGCAAAACCTTTAGGTAAAAATCAATACTTCCATAATTCTGACAATTATGCTGAATTTGTTAATCTCTTAAAATCTCATCAGAAGATTTTGCTACTACTGCTTTGGTGAATACTGAGAAGTAAACATCTATTTTTTGAGTGATGATGATAATCCACATAACATGTATATTCTAAAACAAAAAGCAAATTCTACATGTCACCAATGGCTGCCTTATGGAAGGCTGTCTCTAGGTTATCACACATGGATGGCTAAATTCTATGGTTATTACTCCTATTTGTGATAAAAGAATGAGCTAGTTTACCTTTTAAATACTATGGCAGGTAAGGAAGGTATTCATCCATTCAAAGAGCAAATGTTTAATGATCACCTCTTTGTTCTAAGCATTAGGAATAAAGCAGTGAATAAAACAGTCCTTGCTTTCATGGAGCTTGTAATCAAATGTAAGGGTTAGAAAGGAAGAGACAATGAACAGAGAACACACATACAGTAAATCAGTTGGTGATAAGAGCTAGAAAGAAAAAGAAGAGTAAAGGGTATAGAGAAAGAATATGGTTGTGACTTTATATAAATTGTTAGAGATGTCCTATCAGATATAATATTTCAGCAAAGCTTTGAAAGATGGTGTGATGATTAATTTTCTGTGTCAGCTTGATTAGGTCATGGGATGCCTACATATTTGGGCAAACATTATTTTGGGTGTTTCTGTGAGAGTGTTTTTGGATGAGATTAACATTTGAATTAGTAGCTTGAATAAAACAAATTGCCTTCCCTAATGTTGGTGGGTCTCATTCATTCAACTGAAGGCCTGAATAGGACAAAAAGGTGACCTTCCTATAAATAAGGGGGAACTCCTTATGCCTGACTGCCTTTAATCTGAGACATGTATTTTTTTTTTTTTCCTGCTTTCAGACTCAAATGAAATATTGGCCCTTGCGGGGTCTTGAATCAGCATTTTGTACATATTATGTATACATCCTATTAGTTCTGTTTTCCTGGGGAACCTTGACTATCAGAGACTGTGAGCAAATGTGACTTTTGGATCTGGACAGGAAGATAGCTGAAGGCAGGGAGAAAACAGTATGTAGGCCCTGAGTGAGTCAGGGGGCAAAGTGGTGATGTGAGATTGTGTGGAGGTAGATGAGGCAAAGCCACATGGATCCCATAGATCGTGGTAAGGGGCTTAGTTTTAATTTTTAATAATAAGGTAGGCCTTAGGGGTATTTTGACTAGAGAGTTAATATGATGGATTTATGTTTTTAAATGAATCCCTCTGGCTCTTATTTTCTGAAATGGGGAAGACTATGGGAGCAATATGTGTGAGCTATCGTGAATAAAGTTAAGTGTTTGGTTCTGCATATGTGACTTATGAAAAATTTTGGTAGATAGCCAGTCACTATAATATAACCAGCTGATGAAAATATTTCTGAATATGAGGGTGGTTGATGCTAGAGAAGTACAAAGATGGTTTTTAAAATGTGAGACTTGATGATGATAGAGTTTACTGTGGACCAGGAACAATTTTAATTCTCACAACAACCTTATAAGGTAGGCATTATTAATATTTCCATTTTATAGATGAGGATGTTGAGGCATAGGAGGTTATGTCTCTCCCCTATAATCCACTTATACTTAGTAAGTGGTGCAGTTGTAATGTAAATTCAAGTAAAATGACTTCCACAATTATGCTGTAATGCTTTCCCTGTGAGATTCTCTAAAGAATTTTCTTAGGGTAATCCAGGAAACAAAGGTCAGTAAAATGAAGAAGACCCTTCAAACAAGACCTAGAAGGAACACAGTGAACTCAAAAGAGACTCAGAAAATGTTGTCTAGGAAGCCAAGTAAGAAGCATATTTCAAATGAGTGAATCATCCAGTCACACGCTCCTTCTGGGGTATATGTGATGAAGATTTAGAAGGACCATTTGATTTTCCAATATGGCATCTCTTGTTAAGCTCAACTGTAGATATTTCAAAAGAAAACAGGCCTTGTCTTGGTTTCTAAATACCATTTTCCACTAAAAGGAACAAACCAGGGCTCCTTAGAGAAAGAAATATCTGATTCCAGATACAAAGAGTACAAGATGAACCTGGAATATCATGTAGCAGAAAGTGAGGGTGTACTCGGTGATTGATATTTTCAAAAGAGATGTGTATAAGTTTGAAGAGACACTTACTAGCCAAATCTTGGACAATTTGAGCATCAACATAAAGAATGAAGATGACAGTAAAGGATTTTAACCTGTTGAATAACATGAATCCATGAATCCAAACTTAGGATAATAAATAAATAAATAAATGAAAGAAGAATCTCCTCACAATTATTAAGTTATCATTTGGACATTGTAATAATAACAATTGGCTTAGACAAGAATTCTTAATAGCTATAAAAACCAATGGGTGAAAGTTAAAGGAGTAATACAATATTTATGTAGATAAATGTATTACATGCATTACATACATTTATCTCCTCATAAGAGACTTATCAATTACAAAGGATAAAATAACTAACGTTGCAGTAGAGAATTACTTCAGACACCACTTTAACCAACTCATCCCAGTTATGGGACCAGTCAGTAGCATATACCTCCTGATCTGATGTTTTAAGAACTTTACATCACCTTGTCACCTCTGAGATGCTCCTGCCAGCAGTCCATAATATGAATGAGGAAACATCACACAAATCCAAATTGAGGGACATTCTTCAATAATTGGACTCTTTAAAAATATCAAAGGCTTGAAATATAAAGGCTCAATAACCTCTCAGATTAAAGGAGACTGAAGTCACATGACAATGCATGTGATATTCCTGGATATTCTTTTGCTGTAAATATTATTACAAAGATAATTGGTAAAATCACTATAAAGTCTGTGGGTTGGAGAATAGTCCTGTTTCATTGTTATTTTTCATCTTTTAATAATTTGATATGTCTTAAAACATATTTGATAGGCTTTAACATGACCGAAACTGGCAGTGTATCTAGGTGGGCATTCCTTATGCTTGCTACATGTTAAATATCACTATTGTAAACATTGTAATATCTGTTGAGATTAACTACAAATGAAAATCTGTTCATATTATCATCAAGCATATTGAGTATCTGCTTTTCACATCAGACATGCCCTGGGCCTCAAGGATATCAAACATATACAATGGAGTCATTTACTGTCAAGAGATTTAACACTTTATTTAGGAAAAAGGGATGTACATATGGAAATTTAAATGTCAATGCAAAATAACATATAGTAAGTGCTGAATAAATGGTGCATGTATACAGCATGATAACATTTTAGATAAAGGAGTTAGGCAAAGAAATGAGGAACAAGTGGAAGAAATGGACAATGAAATCCAACTCTGCTTAGTATGTGGAATTAGCTAAGTTACTTATCTGTTCTAAGCCTGAGTTTGTTCACTTGTGACATTGAATAATAATGATGCCTGCTTTATAGTTGTTGGCCCTCTTCATGCGCCACAATGTCCTCCATGAGGGCAAGGTCCACATCAGCCTCTGTCAGTATTGTATTCCCATAGTGTAGGTGCTTGATATGTGGATTAAAATAATGAAAATTAGAAATTATTTTTAAAATTTGATGTTTTAATAATGAGGATGAGGATTCTGCTATAATGAGGATATTCTAAGAACAGTATCTGGTAGATAATAAGAAAAATAACTATGTATTGAGAAGCTGATATCATTACCATCACCAAACTCTGACACTATCTGTGGAAGTCTTGAAGAAAGGGTGATGCTTCTAAATGCAGAAGAGAGGAGTGAACAGACAGGAAGAATGGCATAAGCAGAGTTCCCAAACGACGGTGACATCTTGTTCTTGCAACAATAAGTACAGAATTTGACTTAGAGAGTTTATCCAGTGTAGCAATGGAGGATAAATTTAGAGCGGTAAGTAGGCTTGACTTGTCAAATCTTGTGTTCTAAGCAAGGAGATTGGACTTTATCCAGGGTCTAGTGAGGAAGCATTAGATTCTGAGTAGGAGGTGATAAATCCTAAGCATTAGGAAGATTAATTTAATAATCAAATAGTGAAGTTATCAGAAGTACAACAAATAGCTAGGACACTATTGAAATAACATTTCATTATTTTAATGTAGCTACAGCTACCTGCTATTAGATATATGTGAAGTTTTTATATTTTGCTAATAACAATTTCTTTTTAAAAACTGTCTTTATTATATATAATTATCTTGCCAAAGACTGAGGTGTATATGACAGAAAGCATGCCAGGCAAATCTTGACAGCAGTTTACCCTAAAGGCTAAGGTGGATTATGTGCAACTCCTAGCATCCTTTTATTTATTTTAATTGCAACTGAGACATTCAAGACATTTCCACCAACCACTATATTGATAACCATCATAGTTACGGTTACCTGGAAGCAACAGATATGCCCAAGGAAACTTATTACTTTATAAAAAGTTCATCTCTTAGTGTCTTCCAGACATGATGAAACATTTAGGGTCTTGGTTATGTCTCAAGAGTATAGCAGGGGTATAGTAAATGGACTTAGAAAATGCAAAATTGCTACATTTCAGCTGGTTGCCATAAGTCATCTGTTACATGCTGACTGCACCCATAAAATACCTCAATTTTGTATATATCCTTAGGGAATGCCTCCCTGCCACATACAAATAAGAAAGAGATTGGTTTGGGAAAGTTGTAACAGATGATCAAGCAAGGTGGTAAATGCAAGACGAATGCAGAAACTGGGAACTCTCTATCATACAAATGTTTTCCTAGTCTTGCCTATTTAGAAGGTGGGGCCGACAGAAGTCCTATCAGAAACTCCTGTTATGTTTCAAAGGCCCTCACTGGATTTTTTTTTTTTTTTGTAAATGCCTATTATGACCTAAATTATTTAGTTAGTTCATTTTTCTGTACTTACAAAATTATACAACCTATCTGTGTTACATTACCAATGGAATAATTGGATTAATTGGATATTTTCATGTGAAGTTGTTTAGGCACAAAGTTAACTGAGCCACATGCTATGAAGAATATGGGGAACATTAATAAAAATAACAAAAACAAAACCCCTAGAAATATTATATTCACACCACTAACTGCTTATACATTTCAAATTGCAATAGAGGAAGAAGTTTATTTTATTTTATTTTTTTAAAGATTTTTTTTTTTTTAATTTTGAGAGAGAGCGAGAACACAAGCAGGGAAGGGGAAGAGAAAGTGGGGACAGAAGATCCAAAGCAGGCTCCACGCTGACAGCAGTGAGCTGGATGCTGAGTTCGAACTCACAAGCCACCAGATCATGACCTGAGCCAAAGTCAGACTTTCAACCAACTGAGCCATCCAGGTGCCCCAGAGAAAAAGTTTACATTATAGCATTTCCTTTCCTTCCACCACTTTACATGTGCAAAATATGTGTCTGATATGACTCTCTTTTCTAGAACTATGTATTCACCTTGAGTTTTAATTTTACCTCGATTGTCTAGAAAGAATGTTAGACTTCTGTAGTTTTAATTAATTTGAATTCATTTCCTGTAAGGGACAATAACATATAGTAAATTCATATTTTAATATACATTTTCCCTCTATGAGAAAACCCTTGTGAATATAGTTTAAAGACTATGCTATACTGAACTCTTCTGTGAGATGGGGCTGGGGTCTGGGGTGGAAAACACAGCTATTGTATGCTTATTTTAAAGACCTCTCTCAAGGTAGCCAGTTGCAGGGGGGCTCAGGTTTGGAGGCAGAGGTGAGAATTCCTGGATAGCACATTTTGGGCTTGGTAGAGAGTGACATTCTCGCACAGGACTTAAGTTTCTTTTCTTTTTTCTTTTTTCTTTTTTCTTTTCTTTTCTTTTCTTTTCTTTTCTTTTCTTTTCTTTTCTTCTTTTCTTTCTTCTTTTCATTTTTCTTTTACTTTATTTTCTTGGTAATTAAAATATAATTGTTCATATATTTTTTATTAATATAATTTATTGTCAAACTGGCTTACATGCAACACCCTATGCTCATCCCAACAAGTGCCCTCCTCAGTGCCCTTCACCCATTTTCCCCTCTCACCCACCCTCCCATCAACCCTCAGTTTGTTCTCTGTATTTAAGAGTCTCTTGTGGTTTGCCCCCTCCCTCTCTGTTTGTAACTATTTTTTCCCCCTTCCCTTCCTCCATGGACTTCTGTTCATTTTCTCAAGAACCACATACTGGTGCAGTCACTCTTGAAAACAGTGTGGAGGTTCCCCAAAAAACTAAAAATAGAGCTACCCTATGACCTAGCAATAGCACTACTAGGACTTAAATTTCAAGTCTGCAGTAGGTGATAGGTGAGTTAAGAGCCTTAAGGGAGGTGATTTGTCACTGAATGTCAAGTGCAACTCTTCAAAGGGACTAAGCAGGGGAAGTGGAAAGATACCATATGATATGCCATGTTTGTTCAGGAGGATACTAAATGAGAAGTTCTGAAGTGGAGTTGTGGATTTAGAACTGGTTTTGCCACTTACCTGGAGTCTTTTTTTTTTTTTTTTCCGCTCCTCAATTGGAAATTTATTGACAAATTGGTTTCCATACAACACCCAGTGCTCATCCCAAAAGGTGCCCTCCTCAATACCCATCACCCACCCTCTCCTCCCTCCCACCCCCCATCAACCCTCAGTTTGTTCTCAGTTTTTAAGTCTCTTATGCTTTGGCTCTCTCCCATTCTAACCTCTTTTTTTTTTTTTTCCTTCCCCTCCCCCATGGGTTCCTGTGAAGTTTCTCAGGATCCACATAAGAGTGAAACCATATGGTATCTGTCTTTCTCTGTATGGCTTATTTCACTTAGCATCACACTCTCCAGTTCCATCCACGTTGCTACAAAAGGCCATATTTCATTCTTTCTCATTGCCATATAGTATTCCATTGTGTATATAAACCACAATTTCTTTATCCATTCATCAGTTGATGGACATTTAGGCTCTTTCCATAATTTGGCTATTGTTGAGAGTGCTGCTATGAACATTGGGGTACAAGTGGCCCTATGCATCAGTGCTCCTGTATCCCTTGGATAAATTCCTAGCAGTGCTATTGCTGGGTCATAGGGTAGGTCTATTTTTAATTTTCTGAGGAACCTCCACACTGCTTTCCAGAGCGGCTGCACCAATTTGCATTCCCACCAACAGTGCAAGAGGGTTCCCGTTTCTCCACATCCTCTCCAGCATCTATAGTCTCCTGATTTGTTCATTTTGGCCACTCTGACTGGCGTGAGGTGATACCTGAGTGTGGTTTTGATTTGTATTTCCCTGATAAGGAGCGACGCTGAACATCCTTTCATGTGCCTGTTGGCCATCCGGATGTCTTCTTTAGAGAAGTGTCTATTCATGTTTTCTGCCCATTTCTTCACTGGGTTATTTGTTTTTTGGGTGTGGAGTTTGGTGAGTTCTTTATAGATTTTGGATACTAGCCCTTTGTCCGTTATGTCATTTGCGAATATCTTTTCCCATTCCGTTGGTTGCCTTTTAGTTTTGTTGGTTGTTTCCTTTGCTGTGCAGAAGCTTTTTATCTTCATAAGGTCCCAGTAATTCACTTTTGCTTTTAATTCCCTTGCCTTTGGGGATGTGTCGAGTAAGAGATTGCTACGGCTGAGGTCAGAGAGGTCTTTTCCTGCTTTCTCCTCTAAGGTTTTGATGGTTTCCTGTCTCACATTTAGGTCCTTTATCCATTTTGAGTTTATTTTTGTGAATGGTGTGAGAAAGTGGTCTAGTTTCAACCTTCTGCATGTTGCTGTCCAGTTCTCCCAGCACCATTTGTTAAAGAGGCTGTCTTTTTTCCATTGGATGTTCTTTCCTGCTTTGTCAAAGATGAGTTGGCCATACGTTTGTGGGTCTAGTTCTGGGGTTTCTATTCTATTCCATTGGTCTCTGTGTCTGTTTTGGTGCCAATACCATGCTGTCTTGATGATGACAGCTTTGTAGTAGAGGCTAAAGTCTGGGATTGTGATGCCTCCTGCTTTGGCCTTCTTCTTCAAAATTCCTTTGGCTATTCGGGGCCTTTTGTGGTTCCATATGAATTTTAGGATTGCTTGTTCTAGTTTCGAGAAGAATGCTGGTGCAATTTTGATTGGGATTGCATTGAATGTGTAGATAGCTTTGGGTAGTATTGACATTTTGACAATATTTATTTTTCCAATCCATGAGCAGGGAATGTCTTTCCATTTCTTTAAATCTTCTTCAATTTCCTTCATAAGCTTTCTATAATTTTCAGCATACAGATCCTTTACATCTTTGGTTAGATTTATTCCTAGGTATTTTATGCTTCTTGGTGCAATTGTGAATGGGATCAGTTTCTTTATTTGTCTTTCTGTTGCTTCATTGTTAGTGTATAAGAATGCAACTGATTTCTGTACATTGATTTTGTATCCTGCAACTTTGCTGAATTCCTGTATCAGTTCTAGCAGACTTTTGCTGGAGTCTATCGGATTTTCCATGTATAATATCATGTCATCTGCAAAAAGCGAAAGCTTGACTTCATCTTTGCCAATTTGGATGCCTTTGATTTCCTTTTGTTGTCTGATTGCTGATGCTAGAACTTCCAGCACTATGTTAAACAGCAGCGGTGAGAGTGGGCATCCTTGTCGTGTTCCTGATCTCAGGGAAAAAGCTTTCAGTTTTTCCCCGTTGAGGATGATGTTAGCTGTGGGCTTTTCATAAATGGCTTTTATGATCTTTAAGTATGTTCCTTCTATCCCGACTTTCTCAAGGGTTTTTATTAAGAAAGGGTGCTGGATTTTGTCGAAGGCCTTTTCTGCATCGATTGACAGGATCATATGGTTCTTCTCTCTTTTTTTGTTAATGTGATGTATCACGTTGATTGATTTGCGAATGTTGAACCAGCCCTGCATCCCAGGAATGAATCCCACTTGATCATGGTGAATAATTCTTTTTATATGCCGTTGAATTCGATTTGCTAGTACCTTATTGAGAATTTTTGCATCCATATTCATCAGGGATATTGGCCTGTAGTTCTCTTTTTTTACTGGGTCTCTGTCTGGTTTAGGAATCAAAGTAATACTGGCTTCATAGAATGAGTCTGGAAGTTTTCCTTCCCTTTCTATTTCTTGGAATAGCTTGAGAAGGATAGGTATTATCTCTGCTTTAAACGTCTGGTAGAACTCCCCTGGGAAGCCATCTGGTCCTGGACTCTTATTTGTTGGGAGATTTTTGATAACCGATTCAATTTCTTCGCTGGTTATGGGTCTGTTCAAGCTTTCTATTTCCTCCTGATTGAGTTTTGGAAGAGTGTGGGTGTTCAGGAATTTGTCCATTTCTTCCAGGTTGTCCAATTTGTTGGCATATAAGTTTTCATAGTATTCCCTGATAATTGTTTGTATCTCTGAGGGATTGGTTGTAATAATTCCATTTTCATTCATGATTTTATCTATTTGGGTCATCTCCCTTTTCTTTTTGAGAAGCCTGGCTAGAGGTTTGTCAATTTTGTTTATTTTTTCAAAAAACCAACTCTTGGTTTCGTTGATCTGCTCTACAGTTTTTTTAGTTTCTATATTGTTTATTTCTGCTCTGATCTTTATTATTTCTCTTCTTCTGCTGGGCTTAGGCTGCCTTTGCTGTTCTGCTTCTAGTTCCTTTAGGTGTGCTGTTAGATTTTGTATTTGGGATTTTTCTTGTTTCTTGAGATAGGCCTGGATTGCAATGTATTTTCCTCTCAGGACTGCCTTTGCTGCGTCCCAAAGCGTTTGGATTGTTGTATTTTCATTTTCGTTTGTTTCCATATATTTTTTAATTTCTTCTCTAATTGCCTGGTTGACCCACTCATTCGTTAGTAGGGTGTTCTTTAACCTCCATGCTTTTGGAGGTTTTCCAGACTTTTTTCTGTGGTTGATTTCAAGCTTCATAGCATTGTGGTCTGAAAGTAAGCATGGTATAATTTCAATTCTTGTAAACTTATGAAGGGCTGTTTTGTGACCCAGTATATGATCTATCTTGGAGAATGTTCCATGTGCACTCGAGAAGAAAGTATATTCTGTTGCTTTGGGATGCAGAGTTCTAAATATATCTGTCAAGTCCATCTGATCCAATGTCTCATTCAGGGCCCTTGTTTCTTTATTGACCGTGTGTCTAGATGATCTATCCATTTCTGTAAGTGGTGTATTAAAGTCCCCTGCAATTACCACATTCTTATCAATAAGGTTGCTTATGTTTATGAGTAATTGTTTTATATATTTGGGGGCTCCGGTATTCGGTGCATAGACATTGATAATTGTTAGCTCTTCCTGATGGATAGACCCTGTAACTATTATATAATGTCCTTCTTCATCTCTTGTTACAGCCTTTAATTTAAAGTCTAGTTTGTCTGATATAAGTATGGCTACTCCAGCTTTCTTTTGGCTTCCAGTCGCATGATAAATAGTTCTCCATCCCCTCACTCTCAATCTAAAGGTGTCCTCAGGTCTAAAATGAGTCTCTTGTAGACAGCAAATAGATGGGTCTTGTTTTTTTATCCATTCTGATACCCTATGTCTTTTGGTTGGCGCATTTAATCCATTTACATTCAGTGTTATTATAGAAAGATACGGGTTTAGAGTCATTGTGATGTCTGTATGTTTTATGCTTATAGTGATGTCTCTGGGACTTTGTCTCACAGGGTCCCCCTTAGGATCTCTTGTAGGGCTGGTTTAGTGGTGACAAATTCCTTCAGTTTTTGTTTGTTTGGGAAGACCTTTATCTCTCCTTCTATTCTAAATGACAGACTTGCTGGATAAAGGATTCTTGGCTGCATATTTTTTCTGTCTAGCACCCTGAAAATCTCTTGCCAATTCTTTCTGGCCTGCCAAGTTTCAAAAGAGAGATCAGTCACGAGTCTTATAGGTCTCCCTTTATATGTGAGGGCACGTTTACCCCTTGCTGCTTTCAGAATTTTCTCTTTATCCTTGTATTTTGCCAGTTTCACTATGATATGTCGTGCAGAAGATCGATTCAAGTTACGTCTGAAGGGAGTTCTCTGTGCCTCTTGGATTTCAATGCCTTTTTCCTTCCCCAGTTCAGGGAAGTTCTCAGCTATGATTTCTTCAAGTACCCCTTCAGCACCTTTCCCTCTCTCTTCCTCCTCTGGGATACCAATTATGCGTATATTATTTCTTTTTAGTGTATCACTTAATTCTCTAATTTTCCCCTCATACTCCTGGATTTTTTTATCTCTCTTTTTCTCAGCTTCCTCTTTTTCCATAACTTTATCTTCTAGTTCACCTATTCTCTCCTCTGCCTCTTCAAGCCGAGCTGTGGTGGTTTCCATTTTGTTATGCATTTCGTTTAAAGCGTTTTTCAGCTCCTCGTGACTGTTCCTTAGTCCCTTGATCTCTGTAGCAAGAGATTCTCTGCTGTCCTGTATACTGTTTTCAAGCCCAGCGATTAATTTTATGACTATTATTCTAAATTCACTTTCTGTTATGTTATTTAAGTCCTTTTTGATCAGCTCATTAGCTGTTGTTATTTCCTGGAGATTCTTCTGAGGGGAATTCTTCCGCTTGGTCATTTTGGATAGTCCCTGGCGTGGTGAGGACCTGCAGGGCACTTCCCCTGTGCTGTGGTGTATAACTGGAGTTGGTGGGCGGGGCCGCAGTCAGACCTGATGTCTGCCCCCAGCCCACCGCTGGGGCCACAGTCAGACTGGTGTGTGCCTTCTCTTCCCCTCTCCTAGGGGCGGGATTCACTGTGGGGTGGTGTGGCTCGTCTGGGCTACTTGCACCCTGCCAGGCTTGTGATGCTGGGGATCTGGCGTATTAGCTGGGGTGGGTAGGCAAGGTGCTCGGGGGCAGGAGGGGCAGGCTTAGATCTCTTCTCCTTAGGTGATCCACTTCAGGAGGGGCCCTATGGCAGCGGGAGGGAGTCAGATCCGCTGCCCGAGGTTTGGCTCCGCAGAAGCGCAGAGTTGGGTGTTTGTGCGGAGCGAGCAATTTCCCTGGCAGGACCCAGTTCCCTTTGGGATTTCGGCTGGGGGATGGGCGGGGGAGATGGCGCTGGCGAGCGCCTTTGTTCCCTACCAAACTGAGCTCTGTTGTCAGGGGGCTCAGCAGCTCTCCCTCCCTTTGTCCTCCAGCCTTCCTGCTTTCCGAGCAGAGCTGTTAACTTATGACCTCCCAGACGCTAAGTCGCGCTTGTTGTGGGAACACAGTCCGCCCGGCCCCTCCGCTTTTGCCAGCCAGACTCGGGGGCGCTGCTTGGCTGGCGAGCCGCCCCTCCGCCCCGGCTCCCTCCCGCCAGTCCGTGGAGCGCGCACCGCCTGCCGCCCTTCCTACCCTCTTCCGTGGGCCTCTCGTCTGCGTTTGGCTCCGGCGACTCCGTTCTGCTAATCCTCTGGCGGTTTTCTGGGTTATTTAGGCAGATGTAGATGGAATCTAAGTGATCAGCAGGACGTGCGGTGAGCCCAGCGTCCTCCTAAGCCGCCATCTTGCCGCAACCTCCCCACTTACCTGGAGTCTTGATGAAACATGCCACAGTGGTCATGTTTTCTTTCCCTGGGAGGAGAATGATAAGGTCTTGCTCTTTTGCAGGGATGGTTTTTAGGAAGCTTGCTTTTGCCATTGCTGTTATTTTTGTTTCTATCTTTATAAAAGGTGCCATGGTGGCAGATGTCTGGAGAAGTCCAACAATTTGGCACTTATGGAATATTATATTTCTAAGGTACTTTATTATTTTTTACATCTTAGCAGAAAAATCAATATTAAGAAGACAGTTTCTTCTATTAACTCACATTAGTGGTTACACACATGTGTTGTTATATTAGTAGCCACATAACAGCAATTTTTTTTAACCTATCTCAACAGTGTGCAAGTCTGTAATTATACAAAGAGTATATAAAATGTAAAGGTACATGTTAATAACTTTATTCAGCATTGTGTTTATTGATGGGGCAAGTGCATATGAAAATCATGTACTTTTACTTGAGACTTTATGGAATTACAAAAACTTTATCTTCTCTCCTATCATCTTATACATACTGGGAATTCTACCACTAGAAGTATATTCATTTGTGATATTAATTACTTTTTTTTCAAGTATTTTGTTAGGATACAATTAAAATAGTAATAAACACCAGAACATTTCCTTTAAGGCAGGAGTGGCAGAGCCCCTACAAAGGCTCTGACTACAAATTTTATATTAAACATATTAATGATACTTCATAATTTTGCCTTTATTCCTCACTGCCCTTGGAATCAAGGTGTCTGTCTCTATCATCTATCTATCTATCTATCTGTCTATCTATCTATCTATCTATCTATCTATCTATCATCTATCCAAAAAGTGTGTGTGTCTCCAGAATTTGTCTTTTGAAACCTTGGTCCAATGTGATGTTATCAGGAGATGAGACCTTTTGGAGGCTCCACTCTCATGAATGGGATTAGTGCTCTTCTAAGAATAGGCCAAAGAGCTACCTTGCTCTTTTTCTTTGACATAAGGACACAGCAAGAAGACTTCCTGTAAACCAGGAAGAGCACCCCCCATGAGAACCCAGCCATGCTGGCACCTGGATGTTGGAATTCCAGCCTCCAGAATGTGAGAAGTAAATGATTGTTGTTTGAGCCAACCAGGCTGTCATAATTTGTTATAGCAGTTCGGACTAAGGCAACATATCCATTAGCAGCACCTCAATTTTCAACCTACTCCACTTTATGTATTGGAGCTTCTCCTCTAGTTCTTAATGGTTTGGCAATGAGCCGTAGTACTTTTAAAAGAGAACAGATTATTCGAGAAGTGCGCATGGGATGTTAGGTGGAATGTAATTCCCTATAAAAAGACACATATTGTTCTCTAAGGGGTCCTGTACTATGAAGATCAAAAATCAGCCTGTGGTTAAAAGAAGCAATGTGCAACACAAATATGTGAATTTTTTCTTTTTGCCTACCTTGGGGACTACGACAAGATGAGTAAAGTACAAAGAGTTGAGAGGGGGGAATAGTCCTATTATTTTTTATTTTGGCACTAAATGTTTGCTTACACAAAAAAAGCAGTTTAAAGAAAGTGAAAACATGGAATTATTAAGATTATCTCTTTAAAGTAAATGCTCAGCAAATAAAAGAACAAAATGTAGACCTTGGCAGAGATTTCCTACAATCCTCGGCCAAATGTTGGGGCAATAAATTATGTAAGTAGCCACATAAGCAGCATGAAGGCCAGGGATATTTATAAAGGAACATTCACACTAGGCACTGGTGACTTGAACTTAATTTCTACGGAGACCCAAATGATTGATGAAAGATGATTGCTTGAAGGTATTATTTCTTTATCTATAAAGAGTGACACAGTGTGCTGGAATGCAAGATACTCGAAAGGCACTATAGGTAAGCAAGCAAGATCTTACTTTGCCATCCAAACTCCCTGAAGCTGAGTATCCAGACCTAGTTTATCAAGTCCCCAGGCAGTTGGCCCCATAAGGCATGCATCTGATTATGGCTAATGCAATTATTGTTTCCAAGGGGCTGTGAGATTTGACAAACCATGGGATGCAGTAGTCATTACTGAAAGGGAGGGTGTGACTGCCGTCTGATTTTGCCATTTCTTTCATTTCTTTTCTTGCCCCGGGAGCAACCTGACTTACTTGCTTCTTTTTTTTTTACAACTTGTCTCCAAAGTCTTCTTCCCAGCTCTCTCAGTTTTTCTTTCTTTTTTCTTTACTTTTTCCCCCTCTTTTTCTTTTTCCTTCCCTTCCTTCCCTCTTTTCTTCCCTCCCTCTCTTTCTCAATTTCTTTTTTCTTCTTCCTCCCCCTCTTTCCTTCTTTCTTTTTTCTGTTGAGAAAGGAGAAGCAGAAACCAAGGATTCTTTTTCAAGGGTGAAGATGATTAATTGTGTATTCTGCATGTACTGCAAGAACACTCACCAAACAAAATTGATTAACTTCAATACTGTAACAGTTCATCAGGCAAGTGGGATGTTTTGTTTCCCTTGCCCTGAAAATACCTGGCTTAATTTTCCATTATTTCAGTTTAATAATGAATTTCCATCATGAGCAACAATTTCCTGTCCCTATCTTCTTTATGTATTTACACTGCATGTTGAAGAAGAGAGTCCTATGTTACAATCAATTTTATGAGTATTTTACACTAAAGTAATCACACATAACAATGAAATAAGTTTATTTTGTTATTCTTACAGAGGAGAACAGGTTATGGTAGATTCTTAACAATATATAAGTTGAGCATAATTATAGGGCACTTCATTTTGGGATATGTAAGTGCTAAAAACAAAAATGAGTTTTGTATATTCACAAACATTAACAGTGTTTATAATATTCGCTAGTAAGGACTGTATCAAAGTCTTGATTATGTTCATAAGGATATCAGAGGAAAAGGAAAATAGCCTTGTGTTTGAGTTTTATGTTTACGCCGATCAGAATTCTCAATCATCATCCAGCTATGGAATAATTTTACATTTTCTCTTTTGTTTGGGCTCTTATTTATATTTATAAGTATAGACTTCCTTTTCCTGTTTCCCTGTCAAAGTAACTTACAGTTTCATTGTAATGTAGCAAACGGAACTAACTTGGAGGCAAGACAGTTTTCCTAGTAAGTTGTTAAGCAACACAACATAACACATTTTGCAATCTCTTCCAAGTGTCAAATCTCTTGTAATGCATCAAAATGAGAAATACACAGCGATTTTGTTATTAATTATGAGGAATAAAATTGCAATTGCTGAAACATAAAATGCTTTTACATCTTTAGGAAAAAATGTCTCAGGAAGGAATGATTGTAAATTTCAATTAGAGAATAAATCCCACACTATAAATTTGATTGTTCTAAAATGAAAATATACCTAGCATGACTGTTACTTTATTGAATGCAGCCATATGTTTGAATGTTTACCTCATCATGAAGGAGATAACTGGTTTCAGGACAGTACTGCTGTGAATAAGTCAAGGATTGTATACACTGTAGATTTTCTATCCTAGGGCAAAGTTAGGAAAACAATTTCTTGACTATCTATCAAATTGAATGTTTTGATAAGCATTGGGTTGAAAGTCACTATGACTTTGAAATGTGTCACAGGGGTTAGTGTTTCTTAAGCTCTTCTCTGTACGTTGATCACTGTTTGGAAACCTCATATCCAAATATCTTAGCAAGCTTGGACTGTCATAACAAAATACCACAGACTGTATAGATTAAGCAACAGAAATGTATTTTCTCACAGTACTGAAGGATGAAAGGTCCAATATCAAGGTTTTTCTCTTTCAGGGCTTACCTTCTTGCTGTGCCTTCACATAGGGGAAACAGACTGTGCTTTCATAGTCCTGTCAAATTCAGACTCCATTCTTATGACCTTATTTAAACTTAATCACCTTCTAAATGTTCTGTCTTTTGATCTGGTCATATTGGGGGGTTACAGCTTCAAAATATGAATTTGGAGGGACACAATTCAGTCCTTAACACTAAGAATTGGTTGCTTTTGTTGTATTTCTCTCCCTCTCTCTCTCTCTCTCTCTCTCTCTCTCTGTGTGTGTGTGTGTGTGTGTGTGTGTATGAGAGGTGTTGGAACTTTGAGTAAAGCTGTGAGGCCAATATCAAGTCAAACAAACAGCACTTCTTATTTATAGACAAAAATGCTGTAAATGTTTTTTTAGTTATTTGCAATAAGCAGGGTTTCTCAGCATTGGCACTGTTAGCATTTGGGCCAGATGAGGCATTTCTGTGGGGGTGGCTGTGCATTGTATGATGTTTAGAAGCATCTCTGGCCTCTATCCTCTTGCCAGTACCCTGAAATGGCAATAACTCAAAATATCTCCAGATGTTGCCAAATGGCCCTTGGGGACAAAATCTCCCCCAGGTGAAAACCACTGTTTACAAAAAAGGTTAACAGCTTTTGAATTTTGAGAGAAATAACAAGCAATTATATCCTTTATATTTGTAAGTAATCTTAAATGGTTCCTATGAAATAAAGGATTAATGAAGCCATTAGAATTAAAGCAAAATATGAGTCAGGTCCAGTAACTCCCGTGCCTGGTACCCGGTGGTGGCAACTACATCACATAATTGACATGTGTTTATCACCATCTCTAAGTATGAAGATTTTCGTCATCTGACATCTATTGATAACTCTCATTTTACCCTCTACCATTCACCCCTTGCTCGTTTAGCCATTAGCTTTTCTGCCCAGTCCTGAACAACACAAATTTTTTCCTTCCTTAAGGCCTTTGGACAAGCTAGTCTTTCTAGAATGTTCTACATCCACTTCTTCTATAGCTCAGTCCTAGTCATTCAGGTTTTAGCTCAAATAGCTCCTCCTTTGAAAAAAGCCTTTTTTTTTTACTACTCTATTTAGATATAAAATTCCCACCACTTACTCTCTCTTCCATTTCTAGATTTCATTGCCTTTCCTCATAGCATTAACATTATTTGAAGTTATATTGTTTACTTATTTTTTTCCATCTTTCCCCTCTCCATCTATCTGTACTTTTCTTGAACATAAGCTGTGTGAAGGCAGGAATTCTGTCTGTCTTGTTCACACAATTGTCCCCAAGACCCAGGATATACCTAACACAGAATGGAAACTTCTTCCACAGGGAAATATTTGAATACAGAAAATTTCAGACTATCTTTAGCATCTATTATTACGGAATCTAACATATATTTAGATATATGTTTGCATACCTTCCTTCTCTTAGGATGTCATTATAAGTCTCCTTGGGAAGATGAAGAAGTATAGTACCCCCAAAATAGTGTTGGAAATGTACTTGTATTCCTTTATCTCAACCCACTTATTGAAACCAAAAGGAGAGGCTTAAAACCCACAAATTCTATTATTTTCCAAAAAACATAAACTCTAATACCTTTGTGAATGTGTCACTTGAGAGTTCAGACTTAAATGAATACTTTTTTTTTGCTATTTCCTATTTTATTTTCAAGATGTGAAAATATTTTAAAAGAGAGAATATCCACATCCCTCAGCTTGAAAGCATTACTGATACCAAATATACTTGCAAAGCAGAGTAATAGATAAAAACTCCACAGAACTAGATTTTATTTGACAGTCCTGAGCCTTTTTTCAATGGCTGCACAAAAGCGTTAAATAGAAATGGCCTAGGGATAGGCATTGAATCAATATGCACCAGTAAGTTTGTGAAATCAATTTTTTGCTCCTCAGATACAGGAAAATTGATGTAACTGATGCTGTGTAACTCCTATTAATTGCTCACAGTGACAGAAAATTTATCAATTACTTATTGACTTCTTTGCAACCATGGGAAAATGGCAGTACCTCCAAGGTTAAGTGTATACTATAGAAGCCTTCCCTAGCTGAATGAAGGTGTAACTAGAAACCAGTCAGATTTTAAAATATATATCTCTGTGTTTGGTTCATATATTACATGTCTCTGTCCCACTCATGTCTTACCTCAGACATTAGGTATCTCGGAGATGTCTATCAATTAAGGTTTATAATAGAATCCCCGCTAATAACGTGAATCGTCTATAGTTTTCAGCATTTACCATGTGCTAAGCATTGTGGTAATCAAAAAACATAAGGATTGGTACAATTATTATCTATGTGCTCCTCTGCAAGCAGTGGAAAGCCTAGAAAACAGGAGAGCATAAGCAAGTGAGATGTAGTCTGTAGTATGTGTCCAGAGCTGGTACATTTGCTGCGTGTTGTAAGAAATCCTTTCATCTTCCTGCTTTGCCTGCCATCCTTAGTGTGTGATGTGCTTCCTCATACACAGTGGGCCTGCTGCTCCTCCAAGAATTGTGTCTAGATTCTAGACAAGCTACACAGGAGAAGGGTGAAAAACAGAGGACCAAAATGGAATGCCGGCTGATTCTGCCCCTATTTGAAGGCTTTCTTGGAAGTCCCACACAGAAACTTCCTCTTATTTCTCAATGATTAAAGCTGAAGTTGAGTGTTAATTAGGCACACTGATACCCAAAACTAATTGGCATTTATATCTAAGGACAAGGGGAGAGTAGACACTGAGAAGATAACTTACAGCATTTGCCACTGAAACCAAGACTGACTAAGGTAAAGTAACTTTTCAGAGTCACAAGACAAATGACAGGAAGGCAGACCTGGGCTTTGGGCTGGGTTTGTCAAACTCCAGAGCATGGCTTCCTGCAAACTGAAGAGTAATGTTTATCTTGGTGTGTTTGCTTTGTGGGTTGAAATCAAAAAGATAAGAGAAAAAAAAAAGAAATGTTGAATTCAACACTCCTGGGAAAAAACAAATTTGAATTATTTGTTATTGATCAGGACTGAAATAAAATATCTTAATTAAAACAGTAGTGATAGGAACAAAGTTAGAAATGCAATTTGTGAATTTGGCACTATATCTTGTTCTGCTATAGACACTCTTTTTTTTCTACTGTAGTGTATACAGGTATGGCAAATATGTTTATATATTCTCTCTTTTTATATTTAAAAAATATATAGACTAATGAAATGGGTTAAATTTAATTTCTAAAAGTTTTATTATTTTAGTCTCAAAACTATAATTGTCAGAAACATTAAAAACTACCCAAATGTTCTAGAGTGGAAGACAGGTTGGAACAGTCTAACTGCTTTTGCTGTGCTGAAGGGAATTAGCTGAGCCAGGTGGCCTTTGGCTGAGGGAGGTTAAGTGTCCAGTTTGAGGTTACCATGCTATTAACTGATATAGAAAAAAATTTGACCTAAGATCCACCATATCTCTTTCTACTCTCTAGATTTACTTGGATTTTATTTATTTCATTTTTTAAAATCTCATTATTCCCTTTATTATTTCTACCATTATTTAATGTTTAGTATTTCCTCTGGTTTTTCTATGTACTTGATTAATGTTTGTTGGATAAATAAATATTCAAGCTGGTTATTTTAGATAATAGATTTTGTATGTATATATGTACATATATATCTCATACTATTATTATACTCTTTTTTTAAAAATGTAGCAGCTTGACATATGATTTAATTATCATATAGTTCACTCATTTTTAAAGTATACAATTCAAAGTATCTTCACTGACTTGCACAGCCATTGCCACAGTCAATTTTAGGATATTTTCATCACTCTAAAAAGAAAGTCCCTTTCCGTTAGCAGTCACTTCTCATTCCTACCCCTTCTCAGTCCCCCTTTCCTAGGGAACCACTAATCTACTTTGTGATTCTGTAAATCTACCTACTCTGGATATTTCATATAAATGGAGTCATACAGTATGTTGTCTGTTGTGACCAGCTTCTTGCACTTAGTGTAGTATTTGCCAATTTCATTCCAGGTACAGCATGTATCCATACTTTATTTACTCTTTATGGCCAAATATATGACCACATTTTATTTATTCATTCTCAGTTAATGGACATTTGGATTGTTTCCACTTTTTTGGGTGTTGTAAATAATGCACTCAAGTACATGATTTTGGCGGATGCATGTTTTTATTTCTCTTGGATTTATACTTAGAAATGGTTTTGCTGGGTCACTGTTTTACATTCCCACAGACAGTGTATGAAGGTTCTATTCCTCACTCTTTTAAGTATTGTTTATTGTTAAATATGTGCTTTCCAGTAAACACTGTGTACATTTGGAGGAAGTTGTCCTGATGTTTTCAAAGGAAGAAAAGTCATTGTCACTGGAGGAAAAAAAGATCTAGGTTGGTCACAGGTTGGTCAGGAAAACATTCTGACTAATGACATCAGTTAACATCAGGAATGACTGGAATCTTTTCCAAAGAGAGTATGAGAGGAGGGCTGTAAAATGCCCCAAAGACATGTTTGAATGGCCAAGGACAAGAATTCATGGATGAGGACTATCTATGTAGTGTACATGTTTTCAAGAGAGATAGAGTTTGATTTACTTACCTTATGTCAGAATATTCCCTATGAAAAAACACCTTACACTGTTTTTTAAGCCATTAAAAAGTCTAGAAATGTTATTGATTGAAGTCAAGCAGAGATGGGGCCTACAAATTTAAATTTAGTGAAGACTCCAAATGCGTCCTATAAAATTGCAGCATTTTGACCGTGGTAGTATGAAAATTTCCTGGACAGAATACCTAAAGATGCAGGCCACCATTCATTTTCAAGATCCATTGTCAGAGCTTGATCAATTGGATTAACTTAAAAGAACATTGGATACAATGACACCAATGAAATTCAAAATGCAGAACATGGGCACGCTGCTTATTTAATAAAAACCCACAAGGAAAGAATAATTTTATCTGTAGATGCCCTGAAGTCTGGCAGTGACCGAATTGTATGTTTGTATTTTTTGAAGTTTGAGATGCTGTAAGGTTACTCTTATTGCAAGATAGAAAAGAGGAGAAACAACAGCAAACAATAAAGAAAAATGATCTCAAAATAAGTCTGTAATAAATATATAAACAGACACTATTAGATAGTGTTGGTTTTCTTTTAATTTTTTTAATGTTTACTTATTTTTGAGAGAGAGAGAGAGAGAGAGAAAGAGAGGGAAAAGCGTGCTAATGGGGGAGGGGCAGAAAGAGAGGGAGACACAGAATCTGAAGCAGGCTCCGGGCTCTTAGCCTTCAGCAATAACAGAGATCAGGAAGTTTTCTTTGTTGTTACTTTTGCAAGTCTTACCACCAATTTTCCTACTGGACTAATACAAATTCAAGGAGTGATTTAAATTTGGAAAGCAGCTTTTCCTTTTTATTATTGGTTTAAGAGACATATACAAAAATTTTTTTCTTTCATCAGAAGACAGGAAGGTATCATTCAAAATTTTATGTCTAACTGGTCTTCCTGCTTTTATCTGTGGCTTCTTTTGCACACCTCTTTGAAGCACTAAATCCATTTAATACCTTGCTATGAATGCACACTAACACCTTGTTAAGGAAGACCATCAAGCTTTTACCATTTGCCAATTTTTCATGCCTTCTAGTGTGTATAGGCTAAATTTCACAAACTGATTGAAAAGTAATCCTTGGTAATACGATGTTAATGGCAACAAATTATATCTGTGACATTCCTGTATAACAATAAAAATCAATAACACTTAAGTATGGGATCCAGCATATATAATATATTCAAGAAAAAAATAAAAACAGGTATCTCAGTATACAGTTCATTGGTGATAAATGAAATACATAATGTATGTAGAAATAATTGATTAAAGTAGTGCTTAGAGGGGAGATGGAGACAGAGTTAAGTGTGAGTTACTTAGGCGAAAATCCTTTTATTTAAAAGTCTTGGGAATACCAAATAAATAGCACAATCAATAATTTAAAACAGCATCAATAATAAATGCACTGAATAAAAGGAAAATAGCCAAATCAAGTCTAGTTGTGAAGTGTTTCAAAGTAAATAGAACTTTATAAAGAAAAAGAAAAACGCAAACATGTAGATGTTGCTGATGATTTCAGTGAAATGTTGTGATGTGGTTTCTGTTCTCTTGGGCTTGGAGTGTGTATTTGTGAAATGAATAGGCCACAGAGCAAGAAAACTAAAAATGTGAATTCCCCCCAGAATTTCTATTTTTTTAAATTGTTTTTAATGATTATTTTTCTTTGAGAGAGAGAGATCAGAGTTATGACCTGAGTTGAAGTCAGATCCTTAACTGACTGAGCCACCCAGATGCCCCTAATTAAATTTTATTTTACAGATCCAGTCAACTGCTATGATAGTAAGTGGTGGTTATTCTTGGTCTTTCATTTCAGAAAATAATGTATTTATAAACTGTACAATCTGATTTTTACATTGATTTAGCATATAATTTATCATATAAACCATGTCATTTTTAAAGCTAAAATGGAAGGGGGACACAGTTAATAATTATGCCAGAAAAATAGGCATACGGTGGGAGTTAAGTAAACTGGTACATATGGTCGCTCTGTCTGAAGATTTAGTCCTAACAAAAATTTAACTTGATTTGTCCAAATTGAAAAGCACCAAAATGGTCACCAATTGTGGCATGGATTCATAAGTTGTGTATTTATGTAATGGAATACTATACCCCACCCCTCCGGAAAAAAAAAAAAAGAATAGTGTACTGCTACATACAGCAGCATGGATGAAATTCATAGGTTGAGTTGAAGATTCAAGTTTATACTTACATGATACTCAAAATGGACAAAAATTGTATATGGAAATAAAGGTGAACATAATCTCTTTTGTTGTAGTACTAATAGGCAGAGAGTATAAGGTTTACAGAGGTTCTAGACATTGATGTGGTTAGCAATTACACATTTATTCATACACGTATAACAATTTTCTGTCTTACAAATTGGTGTGCTACTGAATTTAAATTATGCCTCAAAAATTTTAAACAAACGGGAAAGATGGTATTGCCAGGCATAGCAGACTAGAACACTCTCATTATAATAAGGTAAATGAATGCAGGTCAGACAAAAATGAAAACAAAAACAAGGTATATGCTTACTACCTGGGCCTCTATCAGGTGAAATCTCCACACAAGACCTCTGAGAGCTATCTCTCCAGCTCATTCTAAACTTTTGCAGTCAAAGATGCTCCCTGCTCTTCATTGCATTTAGTGTTGTTCTTCCCCACATTACAGGAATTTGCTCGTGCAGAATTCCTTTTCCTAAGTACCCTCTCTCTCAAGAACAACTTGTCAAATCTTTATTCTTCCAAAACCCAGCCCAAATGCTTACTGTGTGATTTTTTCCCTCAGTCACACTTAGAGATATTTCCTCTCTTTTTTTATACTGTACCCAGTTTTGATCAATCTTTCTTTTTTCCAGTTTTAAATTAAAAATTCTTCATTCAACAGACACATGGACCTTATGCTTGGAGAATACATTAGTACATAAGACCAAGGTTTTGTTCTAGAGAAACCCATAGTTTCTTAGATAATGGTCCTTTCCATATTATGCCTTCTAATGTAAGTATTTTGTGTCCCTATCAAAAGTCCCTCTAGTTTCTACCTGAGGAGATTAAAACTCTTTAAAGGTGAGGAAAGGACGAGCCAAACTTACTCATCTGTGCATGACCCATAATGCCTCATAATGCCCATAATACTCCAAAAAAAAAATGCAGTGGATTGAGATAACTTTATTTGGTTGAAATTGCTTGAAAATTTTCTGTGGGAAAATAGAATAAGTTTCACCATTTAACTAACAATACATGGCTGGTAGGATTAGTTAGTGCTTTTAATAACTCAGATTCATTGTACAGAAAATATACCACCTATAATTTAAGCCTGTCCCCAATAGAATGACTTCACAAGGTTTCGGCAGAGCATGTGCGAATTAAGTTAATGTAGTGTGAGTGATTTCTGTTTCTCTCAGTTTTAAACATGACTTCTTTTACCATTTGGTATTGGGTAGATAGGATCTGTCACCAAGACCTCCAGGAGGTGAACTTTCATCCTCCACAGTACTTCATATCCAACAGACCTGTGTGTTATCCTCAAGTCTTGCGCCAAATTCCATTTGAATTAGATTCAAGTCCCAGAACACTTTGGGGGGGCTAATTTATAAATTTTAAATTAGATGGTTTTGTTCCTCTTTGGTCTTTTCCTCAATTATTACTGAGATTTGTATTACTTTATATTAAGGATGATCTGTCAGATACAATGACTTTTTATTCTACAATGATGTTTTATTCTACTCCATTATATAATACTTGAGATTTACAAAACATTTTATAGTCAGTATAACATTTATAGAGAATCCCAAGTTTTGTGCATTTAAAAACTCATATGTGGATATGGAACATTAAAAATAAGAACAAGTTTACCTACACTTTTGATTCAATATACATATCACTTAATGAGTGAACTAAAATTAATTGTTCCTATATATTTCTTGTTTTGTAGACACACTATTCAGTATATTTTAGGACAAAGTATAGGCATGAAAATGATCTTTATCTGGGACATTGATATTCTTCCCTTCTGAAATATTCTATATTTTTAAAAACAGGCGGATGAGAACAAAGAATACCCAAAACAAAACAAAACCCTATGAAAAACCTGTCAATGAATATATTCCAACAGAGGTCATATAAGCATCTGTCAGAGAAGTTACACAAATAGTTGTTACCTTGCATAAAAGGTTGGTCTTGATGATCTCCTACAACATTTAAAATTCCAAGTGTTTGAGGAAAAAAAACAAATGTGTCACAGAATTTAGATCTTTGAACAAGAATGGCCTATACTGATTAGGATAAAAATACTAATAATAAAAGCTCCAATTTATTGAGCACATGATATTTTCTAGGCACTTTGCCAAACAAATTTAAATTTCTCTATGATGATCTTGATAAAATAAACACCAAGATAAAGTATTTTTCTAAGTCACAATAAATCTAAGTTGATGGTCCTACTTCCAAAATTGGCTAGAGGTCCTATATCAGCCATTTTCAATTGGTAATCTTTTTTCTTCCTGTATAGTGCATGAAATTAGGAAGGGTTTTGTTTTTATTTTATTTTTTTATTTAAAAAAATTTTTTTTCAACGTTTATTTATTTTTTTGGGGACAGAGAGAGACAGAGCATGAACAGGGGAGGGGCAGAGAGAGAGGGAGACACAGAATCGGAAACAGGCTCCAGGCTCTGAGCCATCAGCCCAGAGCCTGACGCGGGGCTCAAACTCATGGACCGCGAGATCGTGACCTGGCTGAAGTCGGACGCTTAACCGACTGCGCCACCCAGGCGCCCCGGGTTTTGTTTTTAAATCCATACTTGAAACTTTGGCAACTTTTTTTCCCTTGGCCAACATGGTCATTTAAGGGCAGACTTTTCCACTGGTGAACCACTTCAACTCTGCCAGAGGGCCTTCAACAAGGTGCCAAGACTACATAGTCCAGTTTATTTCTACCCCAAACTTAACTCTTTGCTACATCTGCTACCTTAAGAACATACATTTTGGTCCAGTTCAGCTTTTCCTCTGTTCACAGTATCTGGTTCCAGAAATGATGCCCCTATTCCTTCACCTTTGTTTCCCCAAATGAACATTCCATTGCCAGTGGGCTTAAAGGCCTGTTAGGGTTTAACTTTTTTGCCTTTAAAAAATAACCTTAAAAAATATCCTCTAGAGATAAGGAAGACCTAGAACTTGGAGATGCAGGCCTGAATACTCTCCTGAACATTGGAGAGAAGAGAAAGAGAGAGAGAGAGAGAGAGAGAGAGAGAGAGAGAGAGAATAAAAGGAAATTTGCACATTCTATTTTGTTCCTTCCACCTGCATTGTTAGTAGCAAGATACAACTTGTCAACAAGTTTACCCTACTACATGAATTTCGCAAAATATTTTTTCTACTATATCTTACAGATATTGAATTGAATATTTAAAACTACATTATGACTGGAATTATTGCCCAACTTCATGCATGAGGAAGTTAAGGCTTAAGAAATGGAAGCAACAGGGGCGCCTGGGTGGCACAGTCGGTTGAGCGTCCGACTTCAGCCGGGTCACGATCTCGCGGTCTGTGAGTTCGAGCCCCGCGTCGGGCTCTGGGCTGACAGCTCAGAGCCTGGAGCCTGTTTCCGATTCTGTGTCTCCCTCTCTCTCTGCCCCTGCCCCGTTCATGCTCTGTCTCTCTCTGTCCCCAAAATAAATAAACGTTGAAAAAAAAAAGAAATGGAAGCAACAGTGTAAAGTTCACACAGCTAATAGGTGGGGGAACCATGATTTAAAATATGATCCATTAGTTTGGAAAACCTGTGTTTATTGTTACCATAGCATATCACCTCTACGGTATCAGTATTCTGATCATGAATATTTCACCCAGAATATTCTGACACTTGTGTAGGAGATTTATAATTCTTTTCCTTATATGAAGATAAGAGTAATGAACACATTTGAAATCATATGATTTAGATTAAACTTTAAGTTTAGTTAATTCATAAAAAAAATTAGTGAATGGGGTAATTTGTCAAGAGCTGGGAAGGGTCTGAGATTTTCCTTTATTTATAAGATAACAAGTTAGCCTGCAACAGTTCCATGGATGTTTGCAGAAGACAGGCAGGAGCAAAATAAATAGTCACAAATTGATGTCTGCACAGAGTGAGTTGTTTTACAAGACACACTCTGAGCTGAGGGAACCCACATCATTTATAATAGGCATTAAACCTAACTGTCCTTTGCTCTGGATGAAGATATTCTATCTTCACAAGTTGTTCACTACAAATGTTTTAAATGTGATTGTCTAGAATGAAAGGGCAATGATATGTGCAGAGATGCAAGAAATCCATGGAGAATCATCACTTAAGTTTACCACTTAGAATGAATTGGTTGGGAAATGTGTTTAAATGAATGCTTAATTTGGTGTGAACTCTTATTTTTATATATTGAAATAACTGCCGGGCACCTGGGTGGCTCTGTCAGTTAACCGTCTTGACTCTTGATTTCCGCTTAGGTCATGAACTCTTGGTCATGAGATCTAGCTCCACGTTTGACTCCGCACTGATTGTGCTCTGTTTGAGATTCTCTGTCTCTGTCTTTGTCTCTCTTCCCCCTCCTGCTCTCTCCTTCTTCCCCTTTCCTGCTTATGCACATGTGTACTCTCTCTCTCTCTCAAAATAAATAAATATTAAAAAAATCACTGATTGTTTTAGAGTTGTATATACACACCTAAATTACTGTCTTTTTGTTAAAGCATAACACTCATTAAAACAAAAGTTCACAACTATGAATCCTTACCAACGTTTCATAAGTAAAGTAAATGAGTGATGAGGTTTGGATATAAGGCAATTACTAATTGGGCTCAATGTCGGAGACAAAAAAGGTGAGGACTGTGTTGAAGTGGAAGTGTGCATTCCATGTAAAGGGACATGGATGACAGGTTTGGTTATGTTCCAGATTTTTCAGTTATTTAAGAGAAGCCAGAATCCAGTGCATATATAACATCTGATTTTTCAAAGTGGACAACTTAATAATTTCAAGAATAATCTCAACAATAGTAATAGTGATAATAATAGAAAAGTATATATGACATGCAACAATGTGTACAGACCAGACTTGACGTGTAGATTCCTATTTTTCATCCTCTGATTTAGCACTTGCTACAAGGAGAAGAAGGAGAAGAAATGGAATACAGTTTCTGGGTCCCCTACATCTGAGCACATTCATATGATTTAATGAGATTACAAATGTTTCAAGTAAATTGAATGTTCCCAGAGATATTAATCTTCATTTCTACGATTCATAGATTTTGTTCTTGCTAAGCAATACTATAAAAAGGACCCATGTGTACCTTTTCTCCTATAGTGGTTGAATAACTGTGGCTTCAAAAATACTGAATGCAGCAACACTTGTTACAAAAAAAAATAAAGATAATTTCATGTTGCCATTCTACTTTTTCCTCCATTTTTTTGGGTAACCATCAACTAGTTATGTTTTCATAGCAGTCTATACTTGAGAAATCACATTCAAAACACTGGTTAAAAATGATAAGGCATCTGAAAGAATGGATCCATTTTGACTTATCCAAGTACTTTTACTGAGCTGTCAGAATTAGCATTTTTCCACTGTGATTCAAATAGGGCCCAAAAGGCAAAGAACTTAGGAAGGGGCAGGATGTTTTTCATAGTAATGGAGAATGTAATGATGGTATTGTCCTATGTGTACACAGAGGTAAAGAATTTATGAGGAAAACTCACATTGTTAAAAGCCTCATTTTGTGTGTGTGCATGTGTATGTGTGTATAAAATAAGATAAACCTCACATCACACACACACACACGTGTGTGTGTATATATAGGGGATGTATATCATGAATGACATTTTTATTATAATTTATGTATAATTTAATATTCCATGGTGAATTTTATGTAAATGAACAAGATGAATAATGTACAGAATGATCCTAGGAATGGTAGCTCCATAAATGAGAATTGTATGTTTGCAATTTGAAAGCATGGAATTTTTCTATCAATCAGACATACTGGAAAACTGATGGGGAAAGCTAGAAGGTACAGAAATTTTACTTGGGAGGGTGAGACTTGGATTCTAGTTTCAATTTTGTTACCAGTTTTCCATCTGTCCTTGGGAAAAGGTATTTCAATTATTTAGATTTCAGTTTACATGCATGTAAATGAGTAGGTTGAACTAATTGCCAATCTATGATAGTTGGATAGTTGTAGTCTTCTGCTGGATTTATGCTGATGCCACTCAGATGACACAGTGAAAATTCTGGGTTTTGGGGAATGTACTAGAAGCCATACAGTAGAGATTTCAAGCACTCATCTACTTCATGGGATATAATAGTCTCAAAGATGTGTTTTATTTGATCCAAGTAGGGTGTTCAGTTTTAAAAAATAATTTGATGAGATTTTATAATAAGTAGATTTCATATAAAAATCTAGATTTCTGGGTTCTTTTTAAAAATGGGCAACATTGTGTCCACATTATTGTCTGTCGGCTAGCCATTGGTTGGTTTCAGCCGAATAACAGCTAGCCACCACCCTCCCCACACTTACATGTGGCAAGTGTTCACTCATCCTGAAATCATCAATATTAAGAACCATTGGTGTAGGCATGGTGAAACAGTGCTTCGGGAAGCAAATATAGGGACATCAGACCAGGTGGTGAGCAGTAGAAGGAATGGAAAATGTAGACTAGTTGGAAATCTATTATAGTAATATTAATTGAAAAAAAAGCTTAAATTAGAATCAGAAACAAGATGGCATAAAAGTGATTAAAGGGAAACATGTTATGATTTCAAAGTTCAGAGGTCATCTTTGTCACTCACTAGTTTAACAAATAAGGAAACAGAGGTCCAGGTAGGTTAAATGATATGCTCAAGACCATGCACCTCAAAACAAAGACAGGATTTGAATTCATTTTTACTAATTTACAGCCCATCTCTTTTTGCACCACTCATTTTTCCCTCTTTCAAGTCACCATCTAAAAGATACTCACCCCCACATAGAGACTAACACAGTTCTGGGCAGCTCCAAGTGTCAAAAAGAAAATGTCTATAAGCCCTTTTAGGGTTGAGCTCTATAGAAGAGATAAGCATTCAGAACGAATGCCTGGAAAAGAAATGGCACCCTAGAGACATTTTTTGAACGAGCAAATCATGATTTACCCCACACAAGTTCCAACATTTCATTTTAAACCGGACAGCCTTCCTCTGATGTGTGAGAAGGGCAGACAAGCCTCAATATATGCCATTTGAAAGATATATATAATATTTGGGGGTAGGTGGAGGGGGGAGATTTTTATGTGATTATAAGGAAAGCCACAATTAATTACATTCAGTAATTTCATTTAATAGGAAGAGATTTTAAAATATGAGAAAAATATTGCCTAAAGTTTAGGTGACACATTTCTAATTAGTTACCCAAACTGTTAACACCAGCTTCCTTTTTTCATTATCCATGCTCTGTTTTGGAGTTCAGTCAGGATGGAAGGCTATATATGATGTTCTCCAGAGTTGGATAATATTTAAATTTTTTTTATGTTTATTTCTGAGACAGAGACAGAGCATGAGTGGGGGAGGGCCAGAGAGAGAGGGAGACACAGAATCAGAAGCAGGACCCAGGCTCTGAGCTGTGAGCACAGAGCCTGATGCAGGGCTCAAACTCACAAACTGTGAGATCATGACCTGAGCCAAAGTTTGTGGTTCAACCGACTGAGCTACCCAGGCGCCCAGAGTTGGATAATATTAAAGACTGCTTAATCATACACAGTACACATTATTTTAGAAGAAAATAACTTACACTATTGAAACATGAACTTTTATCAATATTTCTAACAGTGACTTGTGATGATAATGCCATAAAACCATCTGCTGTTTTATCAAGTTATTACATTGAAGGATTGCATGGTTGACAT
Organism: Prionailurus bengalensis; assembly: GCF_016509475.1. Classification (NCBI taxonomy): domain Eukaryota; kingdom Metazoa; phylum Chordata; class Mammalia; order Carnivora; family Felidae; genus Prionailurus; species Prionailurus bengalensis. Next base: position 185,714,977 of record NC_057343.1, on the reverse strand, counting down.
CAATTTTACTGAAAACAGGACTGCCGGTTTTGAACAAATGTATTGGCATGAGGTGAGCAGTATTATTAGGAGGTTTAGAATTTAGGTGTTTTGTATATGTAAACCCAAATTTTAGGGTAAGAATTAAGCACACTGAATTTTCCCTGGAAAAGCCAAAATTTAAAGATGGCTTAATCCATTGTCAGATATGAGCTATTTTCTCTCCGTGACAGAGGCAAGAGGATTTCTTTCTGACTTACAGATAAAAAGTAATATTACAGATATGGGAAAAGAAAGTATATATGCTGCTCCTAGTATATATTTCACAGAAACATAACCAGAATTTAATTTGCATGATTGGTACGATATTTCTGTTATTATGTACCAAAGAAATACCTGCTACCTTGCACACTGTCTGGAAGAAATGTACATATGGAAGAGAACGTATTTCATTTATAATTTCAGAGAGCATCTTGCATAATATTCTTTCTTGTAATCTTATTTTCAACCTAGGATAATCATCATCATCATCGTCATCATCATGAAAAGCTAATAGGATTCATTATTGTTATTGCAGGCTATTATTAGTCTCATTGCCATTTCCAAGGGAAACAGTTAAAGTATCTATTAGTGCAATAGTTCTCTCATTCATTTGCTTTTGGCTTTGCCAATCTAATCCCAAAGGTAAGAAATCAATCAGTGTTTGAACATGTCTTCTCTTGTAGTCGCTATTTTTCTTATGGATTTCAGTGGGACTCCATGGAGCCAGAAGATTGAGAGGAAAAATGTTTTTTATTTTTTAATTTCATTTAGTGAAAATTAGACCATAAAACATACAAGTTTGGAATCAACTTAAATTTATTTTATAATAATTAAATGTGGAGTTGGAGGCACTTCTGACCTGAAAATGTTGGTCAAATGCTATTAGCATATTCTGAGAGCAGATATGGTGGCTAACGTATATTATTGGATATCAGATCCAAAGTCTCTTTTGGTACATTTAAAAAAAAATTTTTTTTTCAACGTTTTTATTTATTTTTGGGACAGAGAGAGACAGAGCATGAATGGGGGAGGGGCAGAGAGAGAGGGAGACACAGAATTGGAAACAGGCTCCAGGCTCTGAGCCATCAGCCCAGAGCCTGATGCGGGGCTGGAAGTCACGGACCGCGAGATCGTGACCTGGCTGAAGTCGGACGCTTAACCGACTGCGCCACCCAGGCGCCCCACTTTTGGTACATTTTTAATGAAAGCATGTGCTGATATATTGGTTCATGATTTATTATGTGAAATCAATCCTAAAATGCTACCTATTTTTATATTCAGGGATTTGCTTGGAGTTTTTTGTGTTTTGATCTTTGTAATTTAATTAGAAGATCATATTGCACATATTCTTTGCTCTTTAAGAATGCCAAAAATTAAATTTTGCTGTATTCCGGAAAGCTTCTGTGTACATTATTAAAATATAATGTAGAGCTAGGAATTTATCCAAGGGATACAGGAGTACTGATGCATAGGGGCACTTGTACCCCAATGTTCATAGCAGCACTCTCAACAATAGCCAAATTATGGAAAGAACCTAAATGTCCATCAACTGATGAATGGATAAAGAAATTGTGGTTTATATACACAATGGAATATTACGTGGCAATGAGAAAAAATGAAATATGGCCTTTTGTAGCAACGTGGATGGAACTGGAGAGTGTGATGCTAAGTGAAATAAGCCATACAGAGAAAGACAGATACCATATGGTTTCACTCTTATGTGGATCTTGAGAAACTTAACAGGAACCCATGGGGGAGGGGAAGGAAAAAAAAAAAAGAGGTTAGAATGGGAGAGAGCCAAAGCATAAGAGACTGTTAAAAACTGAGAACAAACTGAGGGTTGATGGGGGGGTGATGGGTATTGAGGAGGGCACCTTTTGGGATGAGCACTGGGTGTTGTATGGAAACCAATTTGACAATACATTTCATATATTAAAAAAAAAAAAAGAAAATGTGGAGATGCTATCTTGGGTGCCAGCACACTTGGAATTCTTTGCTGCCAGTAATCAACAGCCCTTACACATCAACACTGTGAGATTTTTGTCAACTAGTGACAGGGCAACCTCTAAAAACATTTAAGAAGGAATAGGAAACAAAACTGGCATATTTCTTAACATATCAAAAGAATATCAACATATGGTCTCCAAACCCTTTCAATTACCCCCCCCCCCCAACTCAATGCAAAATTATGAGCATTTAATGTAACATTCCAACCCAGGTAACTGTAAAAGTAAATTTCAGACTCCTTTTTTGAAAAATTTCCTGTACCCATGAACACTATAGTTAGTTAACATGCTGCTAATGGCATCAAAAGAGGGAGTCACAAGGAATACAATTTGTATATAATCATGTTTCCACCAAAATGTTGTAAAATTATCATAAAATAAAAATTAATATTAAAAGAAAAAAATATATAATGTAGAGATCTGGGTTGAGTTCAAGATGGTTTGATTAAATTTGAATGGATGTTTGTGATTTTTCAAGGTTTTTTGTTTTGTTTTGTTTCATCTGAACAGTTTCACCAAAACTTACTTTATATTAATTTTGTTTTTCTGTCATGAGAATTTTTCCTTGCCTATATTTTGACCTTTGAAATTTGAACCTGTTTTGTTGCAGTAACTTTTATTTTATATTAAGCTTTCATTACTCAACACTCTTCTTCTATTGTAGAGTGTATGGCTTCTGATCATTGTCGCATTATTTTCCTTATTATTTTTCAGTTTTCTCATTTTATGTTTATAGATGACTCGCCTTTGAAGCTTGATTTTGGTATTTCACAGAGTACCTCTGTTTGCTTTATCTTTTAACAATATTGTATATGAAATGTAGTTTTCTTTCAAAGATATAATGAATTTAAAGTTAATTGTGATTTTAAATATTAATTAGCTACTTATACTCTGCCTGTTATTTCAGTAGAGATTTTCAGTGAATGTAGCTGTCTCACTTTCTGCTAACATATAAATTATAAAATATTCTTACTTACCACCTTCATTAGATCCATCTTTTATCCTATACTTTTTCTCACAATAAGAAAAGTAAAACAACAAAGAAAGTTAAAGTGGGGGAGGAAGAAACCATTTAATTATAAGAGAGAGAATTAGAAATATTGACTGTTGAAAGACCAAGCATGTTTCACACATAAAATCAAGGTAGGAATTGATGAGAAATGAAATGTGGAGGAGGCTAATAAAAATCTCCATAATTTTGATGAAAACACAAAGAGGAATAAAACAGATGCATTACTCCTCTTAGATCCTTTGTGACTATGCACAGTCTTCTGCATAGAGATATAGCCACTGATTATAATTAGTTGAAAACTTTATTCCCAACTTCCCATCTTTCAAATGCAAATTAATGGTTTCTATGACAAAAATAAAAGTCCTTGACATCCTCTTGAAGAAGGACTCAAGTAAAATGAATAATCAGTTGAGATGAACAGCCTAAAATTATCCAGAAAGGATTCACAGACTCTGCTTTTCCAATAAAGCAGAAGGAACTATTGGAAGATAACACTTGTTTCAAAAGAACCATTTTATTACAGGCAGGTAATATAATAATATCTACTCAAGATCTAGTGAGATGGGATGGCTGTGTGAGGTTGGACTGCTTCCACAGTATTTGATTATGCATGGCTCTACCTTCACACCAAACATTCTTATTTTCATATTTATGAGTATTTCCAGAAAAAGTAAATCCTAAAATATTGTATTTCCAGAATTAATGCTTCCACTATTTCTAACAGCAGCATGTGCTGTTAAAAAAAAGAGACAGAACTTTAATTTAATTGCTTTTTTAGGCAGGTAATTATCTTCTCAGTCTCATCTAACTTATGCTTGATGTTAATTTGATTGAAATATTTGCGAGTTTCTTCTACCCTTCCCCCACAGTTTTTTTCTTTTCATTGCATCTGTGGCAGATTAAATTTCAGTGATTTATCTCTGTTTACTTTCTCTTCCTGTATGTGAAGTTATTTTTCACAAATGTTTCAAATAAGAATGAAGTAACTTCAAAATGTTAAGTGATTTCCTTCTGGTAGAACAAAGTATACTTGGGAATGACTGACAAAATTCCTCAACCTTACTCTAAATGGTCTAAAAGCAGATGCAAAAAGTTTGTACCTCTTAAATACTCTTTACCTATTTCACCTAATCCCCAACACCTACTCCCTCCCCCCTGGTAACCAACAGTTTGTTTTCCTGCATCTAAGTCTATATCTGTTTTGGTTGTTCATTTGTTTTGTTTGATTCTACATATAAAGTGAAATCATATAGTATTTAGCTTTCTTTGTCTGACTTATTTCACTTAGCATAATACTCTCTGGGTCCATCCATGTTGTCAACAAATGACAAGATTTCATTCCTTGTCATGGCTGAGTATTAGTCTATTATACACATACACACACATGTGCATGTGTGTGATATATATATGATATATATATGTATGATGTGAAATATATATATGTTATATTAAAATGTATATATTATCCATTCATCTATTGATGGATATCTTGGCTGTTGTAAATAATGCTGGAGTCAACATAGGGGGTGTATATACCTGTTTGAATTGGTATTTTTGTTTTTTTCGGATAAATATCCAGAGGGAGAATTGCTGGATTGTATGGTAGTTCTATTTTTCACTTTTTTAGGAACTTCTATACTGTTTTCCATAGTGGCTGCATCCATATGCATAATATTTTATTGAATTCCCATAGAGTACCATAAAATTACTGCTATTATTCATTTTTAAAATAAGTAAAATAAGGGGTGCCTGGGTGACTCAGTTAGCTGTGTGTTCGACTTCGGCCTGGGTCATGATCTCATGGTTCATGGGTTTGGGCCCATGTCAAGCTCTGTGCTGACAGCTAGGAGCCTGGAGCCTGCTTCGGATTTGTGTCTCCCTCTCTCTCTCACCCTCCCCACTCGCACTCTGTCTCTCTCTCTCTCTAAAATAAATAACGTGAAAAAAACCAAAAATAAGTAAAATAAAATGAGAAATTAATAGTTAAGAAAACTATTAATTTTCAAAACTATATATTTTAACTAAGTCATTATGATAGCAAAACCCATGCTAATTCAGCTGAAGTAAGATTAATTATTTTTAGAGAAATAACCTCATTTTGCAATCACTAATTGAAGAACTTCAGCCATCCACAAATATGTTTGTAAATATCTCAAAAGAATGAAAAAAGAACGTCAGGGTTGTAATAGTTGTTTTGGTTATCTATGGGTATGTAATAGTCATCCTAAAATTCAGTGGTACAAGCCACAACCATTAACTATCCCCACAAGTTTGTGTGTCAGTAGATGAGGCAGGGCACAGTGGGAGTGACTTGTCTTTGCTCTGTGATGACTTGGGCTTCAGCTGGGGTGGCTTTGTTGTGGCCATACACCTAATGCTTCAGTACTGGCTAGTGACTGGATTCCTTGGTTCTTTTCCATTTTATGTCTGCTGGGTCTGGAATGTCCAAGATGGCTTCTTCACTCACATGTCTAAAACAACTAAAACTCATCAGGCATCTTTCTTCTCTTTACAGGGCCTTTCTAGATATCAACCTTGGAATTCACCACATGACCATCTCAGAGTAATTGAACTTCTTATATGGCATCTAGCTTCTCCTAGGAGTGAGCATTCTGAGGCTTAGACAGAAGCAAAAGTCTCTAATGAACTAGTCTTCAAAGTCCAAGAATGTATTTCCAACTTCATGCTGTTGATCAAGGGTTGTGAGCTTCCTGTGGCTCCAGAGGCAGCATAGACAAACTTGAGCTACTTGAGCTACTTTGCCAAAACTGCACAAAGATATTCATATGTCAGGAAAAAATGCCCCAGAGGTAAGAATCTGAGTTGGGCTGCCTTCATGGGGGATTGAGAAAGGAAGAAGAGATGTCAGAGATTTGTGCAGTTGGGGAGGCCTCTACCATACCCTTCAAAAATTTCCAGTAAGCTCCCCAGAGAAGCAATGGCAACCAGCCTTACATAAGACCATACTTTTGTCTAGTTAGGAAATCAGATGTTGCCCTTGGACCTTTTTCTACATCAACATTCCATGCAAGTGAGTCAGCACCTAGGTGGGAGAGGTATAGACTGTGCCCCACCCCTCCCCGCCAGCTTCAAGATCTTAAGTGCTTGATTCACATACAGTCATTTTAAGTTAAGTTATAATGATTGAGTATATATTTCATGTATTTATAATGCATATTTATATTTATGTATTATATATGTATTACTATGTATTATATATAATATAATGTATATTATAAAATATATATATAATTCTTAGTTCTCTATGCTGATTTTGTCAGCTCATGTAACTGAATAAAGTCAGATAAAAGGATTTAGCTTCTACTGTAGTTATAAGTCTGAACTTAGTAAATGACAACCTCTGGAATTACTGCTGACTTTTGTGGCATGTTTTATTTTGCAGGGTATGGGGGAGAAGGCATGTATGCAGAAAGAGCCATTTCATGAAGAAAATCAGGTAATAGAAGCAGACACAGGCTATATGAAGGGAGGAAGGGAGACAATACTAGATGAATGACTCATCTCTGGTTTCTGATTCTCAGCCTTTATGAGAATCAACCTTATTTCTTAACCTTGACTTCCATTAGATAATCATAGATCTTTAAATGCAGTCCATCTTTTTCCTCAGTCGCATGATGATAATTACAATTAGAAACACCTTGAGTAAGACCTCCGGATGTCTATTACAAATTTCTGATTGACATTTCTCTAAAGATATATTTGGTTTGAGGCCAACCTACTGCCTGAAAGCAATTTCTCTGAAAGAGATATGCCATGACCAAACTACTACTACATCTAAGATCATATAATATCTGTAGAAATGGATATCTGTCAGTTCTCATTCCCAGAAATTATACCTATCAGAATCTTTTCCGATCTGATCAAATTCTTACCTTCTTCTTTTAGGTCCCATGTATGATTCAAATGTACCCAAATACACGGCAGATAAATTCTTATATTTAGTGTAATTTTGCTAGCCAATGAATGAGCTAGAAACAAATGGAACATATCACTGACATGAGAAAATCAATCTCCCAACTCTCTAAGCTGTTTTCCTTATTTCTTTCCATTTGTTCTTATTTACCATTACCTGTTGACTTCCAAAGGCAGTGCTAGTATTTATCTTCTGATGAGGTTATTTTATTTTAGACCCAGAGACTGGAACAAACCATTATTCACTAATAAGTATCATTTATTTTCATTTGGGCTCTTGGGTTCTTACCAGGTAAATGCTTATTAAATTGAAATAATAAATATACTTGAGGACTGACATATAGCAAAGAATTTTTTTCTTGGTGTTTTTAAGATGAAAACATTTATAAGAGCATGGGACCCCTGGATTTGATTTTCCCTACTGCTGCTCAGAGTACCCTTTGGCAGTTATCTCTCAGCTTGGCATGACTGTGTGTCAGTTGAGCTCTAGAAGCAGCTAGAAGCTTTTGAGCCTTGGAGCTCTTTAGAGATTCTTAGATTGAAACTGTTAACTTTAAGCAACAAAATCTGCATTGTGCCTCCATTTAGTGACAACTAATATTTTGGTACTGTTGACCATTTGGAATATTAAAAGGGCATATTCCTATATATTTGACTGGCTTTGAGTTATCTTTTAGGTCATAAACTCAGTTCCAAATGAATCTTGCATGCTTTTAATAATATTAAGTATAGGCTAATTCATGTCAAGTAAATGGGCTATCAAAATAAGAGTTTTTTTTAAAGAGCCAGTAATTTAAAATAAGTGACTAATAAATCAATGAATCCATTTGATTGCCTCTGGATTTATTTTTTCAGGCATTTCGTAGACAAATCATTGATTAAAATTTTGGCATCTCAAACAGGGTTTTTGGCATTATGTTATGCCTTCAATCTGACATCTGAAAAATGGGTTTACGTATTTCACAGATAAAAATCTTTTGAAGTTGGGGCGCCTGGGTGGCTCAGTCAGTTAAACATCTGACTTCAGCTCAGGTCACGATCTTGTGGTTTGTGAGTTTGAGCCCTGAGTTGGGCTCTGTGCTGACAGCTCAGAGCCTGGAGCCTGCTTCAGATTCTGTGTCCCCCTCTTTCTCTGCCCCTCCCTAGCTCATGTTCTGTCTCTCTCTTAAAAATAAATAAACTTTTAAAAAAATGTTTTGAAGTCTTTTGAGAAAGTTGTTACAGAATTATAGATTACTATTTTGCTGCTCTTCCTCTGTACAGATTTCTATTCTAAATAATATACTTCATGAAAATTAGTAGAAAAATAGATTCATTTTTGAAGCCTATATATCTCTGTATCTATCTACTTACCTATCTACCATCTACCAATCTTCTTGTGCTTACTTAGCATTCCATTCAAGTTGAAGCAGGTGTTATAGAATAGGAAGAGGCTAATATTCCAAATTTAGTTAAATTATGAAAAATTACAGTGCTTTTCCTGGTGATTGTATTATACTAGAACAAAAGATATAGTCTTATATTTCAAATGCCTTGTTAGAGGTGAGTAGATTCACCTCAAATCATTTATGTCTTTCTCTCTCTTACTGGTTTTAAGTTCCTTTATAATTTGCATCATGAAAATTTCTGAATTGTAATTCTTTCTAAAAAGATTGAAAGAAACACGTCCAGGTGTTTATCATAGTTCTCAAGATGAGCATGAACAGGAGTTATCTTATCCAATGATGATTGATCTATTATGACTCAGAAAGTTCTTGATATTTTTAGAAAGACTAAAAAAGACTAAGAGTGAGGCTACCATACTAAGATGTATATTGGGCTATTTGCATTCCATTTGAGTATCTTCCAAGAAAAATGTCAATTAAATACCTTCCAAATGTGTGGCATCTTAAAATTGATTTGAGAAATATGCTTTTGCAAGTAATTTGAATACTGTTCAATACATTAGCATACATTTAGTTTACTGGTTCCTTTTAAAATTGTGGTTTTGAGCGACTTAGTGAATAATTAAATCTTAATGTTTAATAAACAATGATATTTTTATATAAGGTTTTATTATAAGTAGATATTCAGTTACATATGTTGGGTATTATCATGTGACTTTAAAATTTTTCTCATTTAATTTTTTGAATATTTATTTTTGAGAGAGAGAGAGAGACAGAGAGAGACAGAGAGACAGAACATGAACGGGGGAGGGGCAGAGAGAGAGAGGGAGACACAGAATCTGAAGCAGGCTCCAGGCTCTGAGCTGTCAGCACAGAGCCTGAAGAAGGGCTTAAACTCACGAGCCACCTCATTTAATTTTTTATTAGCAACTTCTAAACTTTTAATTTAAACCTGGGATATTCAATTTTATTTAAACTTGAAGCTCTGAGAATGTTTTTGAAAACTTGGATTTCTTTATTTTGTGTCTCTACTGTTTCTTCACTTGGAATTCTATACATATAGTAGAATGTATGAGACTATGGATTAACAAAATTTTGGAACTTGACACAAAGTTGTTTCAGGAAGATTGGAACCAAAGAAAGGTTTTGTTCCTCTGATTTAGAAGGAAGAGCAAAAGTGCAAGAACTATAAAGAATATGCAGCCTAAGATGGTGAAACAGTTTTATAATTCAGGTGGTTAAAAAAAAAGAATTAGATGCAAGTACCATTTCCCAAAGTATGATCTGTGGAATACCAGTCCCACAAAACAGAAAAGATTCTGTGTTCATGTAAATTTAGAAAATGTTGATAATGTATGTATACATTCTGGAGTCCTTAATCAAATTAAATATTTTGAAAAGCTTCCCAAAATGTCCAAAATTATCCATATAGAATTTATTTCCCAAGACTTTTGAAATAGAATTTTAAAAATACTATTAATACCTCAGAGAGCAATTCCTAAAAATTTCTTTCCTAGAATACAGTAGGAGGAGACAACATGTGATAGCTGTCTAATTTACTGACCAACTTTGAAGTTAGAGGAAGAGACAAAGAGAAAAAGAGAGAATATCTCTCTCACTATCTATCTCCATAGAGATGTAGATATATAGATATCTATATATCCATATGTCTATATAGAGAGATAAAGATATAGATAGATAATACTTAGATATTTTTTAAACCTTTATTAATTTTCTTTAAAGAACTTTGAGATCCTTTAGAAATGAGATTATTGGGTTAATATTGGTAAGAACAAAAGTAAAAATAGCCAAAATTAGCATTTGTGCCATTACTTGTTGATGGGTATTCTGAATTCATCAGAACTCATCCCCATTTGAAAAGTAAGAAGCAAATCAGAGAAATTAAGTACCTTGCCCAAAGTCACTCACTATTTTTTAAGTTTATTTATTTATTTTGAGAGAGATAGTGTGAGAGGGTGAGGGGCAGAGAGACAGGAAGAGAGAGAGAATCCCAAGTAGGCTTCATGCTGCCAGCACAGAGCCTGACATGGGGCTCAAACTTACAAAACTGTGAGATCATGACCTGAGCTGTAACGGAGAGTTGGACATTTAACCGACTGAGCCACCTAGGTGCCCACAAAGTCACTAAACTATTAATGGCAGGGGCAGGTACCAAACTAAGGTTGGCTTTAGTCCACAGCCAATGGGTTTTCATTACACCACAGTCACTTCACCTACTGAACTTTGGTGCTTCTCAGGGGTAGACAGAGATGGGAAGGATTAGATATGCAAGTGAAGTAAGATATGGTCAAAGCATTGAAAAAATGGAAACTTAAATACATAAAAGATATATTAATTAAGATGATCTACAAAATAATATTTTAGAGAAAGAATAATGTAAGTTTATTGGAGGGGTTGCTATGATTATAAGTAACTGATGATGTGATTTTCCACTTGGGATTACAAGCAATTTGACATAGGACTATGGGTTTTGAAACTACATCATTATTTCCAATCCAAGATAGAAAACATCTGGAAAAGCTCCTTGGCCACCTTCTCTAGTTTGCAGATGGGAAAGTGGGAGGGGAGCAGAGAATATGTCAGTATTCTCATATTTGTTTGTAGTCCAAATGTATATATAGTATTTGACTAATGTGTTAAAGTTCTGAACTCTTTCATAACCAATATTATCTAAAATTACTGCTGTTATAATTAGAAACTCAAATTGCTATAGTACAAAACTTAGTTAAAGCCTACATTTCTTGGCCTGGTAGAATTTAATGAATGCACTTTCCTCTGACAGCTTTATATGTTTAGTGTTTTAGTGAACATGCAGGGGCATCTAATTTGCTGAAGTGTCAAGTCACTAGACTGGGTAGATTATTGGATATACATCTAAACCCTCATTTCACTTCTCTCAGTTATCCACATTTGTTGGACCCTTTTATTTCCCCAAATAGTCCTCGGATTGTGTTTGGGAATTTTTAGAGTTTTAGTTCTCTTAATGGCCTTCCACAATGAGCATAGTTGAGAAGGGATGCAGGGAGAGAGTAGATGTGTGCATTTGCTCTGGCACATTAATTTTCAAAGAAGGAAATCATTAGAGGAAGAGCCATGGTGACTTTAGGACTGTACTGTTGAATAAGAAGCTACTAGCATGGTATGGCTGGCCTGAGTTGAGACATGCTCAGTGTATAATACAGACTGGATTTCAAAGACAGTACCAAAAAAAGGTGAAATATTTCATTAATATTATATTGATTACATGTTGATATCATAATATTTTGAATATATTGAGCTGTGCAGATATATTATTAAAATTAATTTTACCTGTTTCTTTTGATTTTTAAAAAAATCTAGCTACTGAAACTTAATAAATTACACATGTATCTTGTTACATTTCTGTTCGAGGGTGCTGCTTAGAAATTATTATTTTTATTTAATGAATTAAAGTCATAGTTGGGGTTAAATTTGAGGCTTGAACCACAGTTTGGGTTAAATCCTCTTGTATAATTAAAGAGGAAGTTCTAAAACTATAACTTAAAAGAATCCCAGTTGTGTTTGTCCTTATCTACAAACTTATCAAATTGTATACATTAAATATGTACCTCTTTCTGTCAGTCATATGTCAGTTAAATGGTTTACAAAAATGAAAAGAATTTCAGTTTATCTATCTGTGACTGCTTAAGAAAAAAATCCATATGTGTGCACGCACGCATGTGAGTGTGTGTATGAATATTTGACTGTTGTAGTGTGGTTAATTCATGACCATCCTTTAAAACAACCTAGTTCTTTAATTGAATCAGTTTTGTAAAAACACTTAAACCGACCTGAAATATCATCAGTTTGTTTCTCTTATTTTCACAAAACTTCAATTTATTTTAGCAGGGGTCAATAAATATGACTGTCCCTGAATCATTTTGCTTATATTCATATTTCTTTTTTTCTTTTAGTGGTATGACCAAACCTAAAAATATACCTTGTGATGTTTCCATTTGAATATCCTGCTATGCTTCTGAAAATGAGTTTACAAAAATATAAATGACAAGAATTATTATAGTATATTCTAATTCTATTCTAATTCTAGTATTTGAAGACCCTGAAACATTTTGGTTGGCATTACAAATGTAAAGTTTTAAAATTTCCTAGGTGAATTACAAACATATAAAAAAGGATATCATATCCACTTTTTTTTTGAGAAATCACAAAACAAAGTACTATTAATAGGTAGATTATAACAATTTCAAATTTTCCTTCAAATACACATGATAGATCTTAGTTCAAAAGCATGTAAGTGATTTTTTTCTTTTCCCCTTTTCCTAGTCTCACTACATTGATTTTGTGATGGGATTGACCTTACTGATTAAAAATAAACATGTAAAAATGTGTTTTAATTTCTATAGGACTTCAAAAATATCTTTAAATATAAAAATACTTTAATATAAACACATTACTTAAATTGCTGGCTATCAAATTATACACCAGAAGGAAATAATGAAACTAATTTGTGTCATTATTAATTTCTCTCTACAATAAAGAGGTGTGAAAAATAGGCCACAGAACTACAACAGAAAGTCCCAAATTACTTCCAGTGGTGTTATTCTCAAGTCATATGATAGCTTTATACAATGCAGTTCACTTAAGCCTGATTGTACCAGAACAAGTTTTCCTGAAAGACTCACTATGGTCCAAGTGACCTATTTTGTTTTCTTTTGTATGTCTAAGGCTTTTCATTTGAAATACTCTACTTAGGAATGTGAAAGTGATTGACGTGAATGGACACGACCTAACCCATTTCTCCTCCCTATTCTTAGCCTTGTCACTTCAGACTCCAAACTAGTTTCTCCAGGCCTGAGAAAAGAGAGGGGCTGTAGGAGAGCAAGGGTATCACACTTGCTGGCCCCCTCCTCTGTAGCACGTCTGTTTGGCATTCATATGAGTGAGGGTTTCTGAACTCTTGGTTCAGCTTATTATTCTTCAGCAAATACCTCTCCAGTCAGCCAGTAATAAATTGTGCTGATCCCTGAGCTGAATCTTTTACATACATTATTTTATAAAAACTTCTCACAAAAATCTTAAGTAGATAACTTTTCTAAGGATATGCCAGTGGTAATTAGCCATTAGCACTCTTGGTTGCAAGTGATAGAAACCAAAGTTAAATTTATGTAAGAACAAAAATAAAGAGGGCATTTGTTGACTTATATAATCAAACACTTAGGAGTTACTTCTAGGTTTAGAAAAGGCTTGATTCAAGGAGCCCAAATGATGTTTCTTAGGACTTTCTTTTTGTTACCCATCAGTGCTTCCTCATGTGTTGGCTCCATTCTCAGGCAGACTATCCTTCTTGTGGTGGAATGATGGCTGCCACAGACAGACTGGGAAAACATCCCCAGTAAAAGTGAAAACTTCCATTTCTAGCAGTTTCCTAAAAAGTCCTGGGCCTTCCTCTGATTTGGATCAATTAGAGTCACATAGCCATCTTTGCTGTTCACAAGATAGAATATTCTAAGAGGGTTATGCTTGGGTCATGGGAGCAGGGGTCAGGTACATCCCTTTCTCTAAACACATGACTTAGAATAAAGGTGGACTGATGTCTTAAGCAAGATGGAGAGGCTGTTACCAGAAGAATAGATAGTAGACACAGGAAGGCCAAAAATCACAGATGGGCACTAGGAAGGCCAACCAGGATCTGAACCCAGGTTTTATTACTGTTATTATTATTATTATTATTATTATTATTATTTCCAAGCTAATGATAACATGACTATACTATATCAATATCCTTTAAACTGAAATGCCCACTTTTCCAATAGTTTGTATCCATTAGCTAACATTGCTCTCTCCTCAATAAAAAATAGCATGTATATAGCTTGAATTATTCCTTTCGGCAAAATAATTCCTTTCAGCATTTTTTCAGATGGTGGCTATTTCTTAAATTCAGAATACAATAGTGAGCGCCTCAGGAGCAAGGACCATCTTTTCTTCCACTTTTGGACAGTGCACATTGCAGGTAGACTAATGTGAATCACAGAACAAATACCTTTCATTTGCACGATGGGCTATATTTTGTTTCTGACTTTAGTAAGTACATCTTTTTTTTATTGTTTATTTTTGAGAGAAGAGAGGGCATGAGCAGGGGAGAGGCAGAGAGAGAGGGGAACAGAAGATCTGAGGCAGGCTCCTCCCTGACAGCAGTGAGCCTGATGAGGGGCTTGAACTCATAAACTGTGACATCATGACCTGAGCCAAAGTCAGATGCTCAACCCACTGAGCCACCCAGGCACCCCTTAGTAAGTACATATTGACTTCAAAATAATGAGAATGGTTTTCTTTCTAATAATTCAACTTTATAAAAAGCATCCTTAGTCTTCATAGGATACCACATACTCTCAAACACTGCTCAGATGCTTAATATCACAGACAGATGTTCTCAGAATTTAGGTGGTATTCTCAGGCAAATTATGATGGTTGTTGACATTTATGAATGTCTCATATTTTATATATACTTGCTGTTTAATATGTGTGGCTTTTTAAAGAAAGAATACATGAAGTATTTGAGAAATAGTATAAGGTTATACAATTTCTGTTTTTAGTGGTGAGAATAAGGATTTGGATTCAGACAGGCTTAGTTTCCAGTCTTGATAGATATGCAGACTTGAATAATCTCAATGTCACTGAGCCTTAGTTTTCAAAATTTGAAGGGATGTTGTAGGATTTATAAAATAATCTATGTGAGGTGCCTAGCTCGGAGCACAATGCCTGTAACTGCCCAGTAATAAATGGCTCCTCCTTTCCCTTTTCTCTCCTCCTCTTCCTGTCATAAATTGTTATGGTCAAATAAGTCAAGACCCCATTTTAACATACTTATTTATACCTTCCAGCATCTGTGGGGGAATGCAAAAGGTGTCTTTCAGTATCAGGACTGTACATGAGTCCAATACTCACTTTGTAGACCATCCTAGTACATTGCTGTTGCCATATTTATGTTAACATGCCATGACCTTGCTTAGTTGGGAATGAAGAAGAGGGCTACCTAACCCTGATCAATGTCCCTGATAATTATTTATCCAATATGAGGCACTGATACCCTCTGTGAATACCATCTTGAAACAGATTTTGCTTAAATTACTTTGATGAACATTTATTAAGCACCTCCTTTCAGTTGGCTTGGGCTCACACTTCTGCCCCTTACTAAGTCTGTGTCTTGAGCAAGTGATTTACTTTCTTCATTGGTAAAATGTAGTGATCATAGTGCCTACCCAAGGAGTGGTTGCGCAGATTTAAAGAATTGGATGTTTAATTAAGGTGCTATGAGCAATATTCAATAAAAGTTAACACTTAGCCATCATTATCAAGTACAATATGAAGGTGACTGAGAATTTGTCTTTATTCCCCAAGTATTCCCATCTAATAGTGGAGGGAAAAGAGACATAGTCCAGATAATTCTATTGTCATCTAAACTGTATGCTAAAACAGAGGAAAGGGGATTCCAAAAGTGGTGTAAAAGAAAATTAATTTTCACTATAATTGCTATTATATACCTGAGACACAGTGATCTCTTTATACTGTTGAAGGATTTATAAAAAGTGATGTTATTATCTATTTATTCCATACAGTTTATTCTGTAGCATGTGGTCTTGAACTGTGTCTCTTTTTGTATGTACCTGTTAACTTTCCCCACAAAAATGGTAGGTTCCTTGTCATCAGGAACTGGTAGACACTTGAGCATTTGTTGAATTAGTAAAAGTCATATTTTCAAAGGCATAAATAGGGGCACCTAGGTAGCTCAGTCCATTGAGCATCTGACTCTTGGTCGGTCATGATCCCAAGGTCGTGGGAATGAGCCCCACTTCAGGCTCTGTGCTGAGTGTGGAACTTGCTTAAGATTCTCTTTCCTTCTGCCCCTCTCTCCCACTCACACACTCTTTCTCCTTCTTTAAAATCAAATAATAAAAATACTAGCTGGATAGCTAGTATTAATTTATGGGATATACAAAACCAAATCTTCGGGGGCGCCTGGGTGGCTCAGTCGGTAAGCGTCCGACTTCAGCTCAGGTCATGATACCCCAGTCTGTGGGTTCAAGCCCCACGTCGGGCTCTGTGCTGACAGCTCAGAGCCTGGAGCGTGTTTCAGATTCTATGGCTCCCTCTTCCTCTGACCCTCCCCTGTTCACGCTCTCTCTCTGTCTCAAAAATAAATAAATGTTAAAAACAAAAACAAAAACAAAAACAAAAACAAATCTTTGCAAGGAGATCCTCTTGCATCTGGATGGCTACATATTTAGGTGTTTTTTGTTTTTTGTTTTTGTTTTTTTTAGCTGGACTATTATAATAAGCAGTATTGTTTCTAAAGGTATGCAGTGAAGTTATTGTTGAATTTGCAGATAGAATTAATTTTTTTGAAAAAGCTAAGAGAATACTCTGACATCATTTACATGTACATAAAATAGCATGAGTTTGAATCAGGCAGTTCAAATCCTGAGTCTACCCACTTCTCATGTGGGTGCTTAACTTTTCTGGACCTTCGAATCTTTTTCTATAGAATGGGGTTATAATAAACTTTATTTGTTGTGAGAAGTAAATATGATTATGCACATCAAGGATTTACATGCAAGCACACAATAAATAAATGGAAGTCATAATAATGATAGTCTTTTATTGTTTGGGGCAATCATGTTCATATTGTTAATCACTTCAGAAATAGTTTTCTCTACAGGTTGATTAGACACCTTTTGGTCCTTAGAACAAAGAGTGTCCACAAAGGGCCATTTTCCCTAATGTATTTCTAACTATCTCTGAAAACTACAGAATAACTTAAGTACTCTGAGGGGATAGTTCCATCTGTTCAATTTTTGGATCCAATAAGGAATGAAAAGAATGTATGGAGCACAGGGGACCCAATAATGTATCCTCTGATGTCTTATTGTTTCTTTTCTTTTTTATGGTTAGGTATTAAATTTTATAATTTTTTTTATCCTTCCCCAGTGCATTGACTATTAACTAAAAACTAAAAGAGTATAATCTAGAAGTTAAAAATGAAGAATCTGGAGCCATATTTCCAACATGACCTTGTAAATCAAATGTGTGCCTCAGTGTCCTCATCTAGAAAATGAAGACAATAATGGTATCTATCTTTTAGACTTGTTGCAGACACTAAATAAATTAATGGACCTAAGGCCCCCTAAATAACACTTGACATATCATAAAAGTGTCATATATATGTTAACTATTATTGGTACTTTCTCTTCCTGAATCAAATCTGTCTTCTACTACTACATCTACCCCTAATATTTTTGTACTGCTTTCACAATTTTTTTCCATATCTACAGTATTTTCTTAAATGCAGTTTTTACTTAGCTTTATATCGAGCATTTATAGATATAAAATCATAAATGTTTTGTGCTTTGTACATTTTTATCCATGAAATAAATATACAACCTTATAAAGACAGTTGTCTGTGTATCACCCTAAATTCTCTCTTATGCTTCCAATATTATATAATACCACATTTATTTACAGTTTTGTGCCATTTGCTTGAAGCTTCAAATCCAATCTCAAATTATTTATTTTAAATTATGCAAAATTAGGAATATATAATAGAGTGTGAGAGAAAGAAGTATGCAATAAATAAAGCCATACTAATTAGAGACATTTTATTATTAAGGTCAACCTATATTCATCATATTGCTTATCTATTCAGAAATAATTTTTGCTGCAAATTGATTAAACACTTTATTCCTGAGAACACGTAATGTTTGTCCATGAAATGCAGTTCATAAAGATAATACATGTATACATGCGTACATGTACATATATATGTGTATACATACATGTATGCACGTGTGTGTGTGTGTGTGTGTGAGGGAGACAGAGAGAAAGCTCTAGTGAGGGCTTAAAGAAATGCAAAAAGTAAAGAGATTGTGGTGTACTTTTCTTTGTAACATTACATGGTTCATACATGAAAAAGTTTAACATTTGTGTCTGTATGATGAACTTCAGTAGTAGCCATGAAAGTACTCTCTAATGGTGATAAGATACAGATTTATCCTCTTAAATAGTTAGTACTATGGTATCCCATCTGACCTTAAGAAAATACTGAGTAATTCTCTAGAAACCAGACTATAAAATGGTAACCTCTTAGAACAACAGCTGTCTCTGTAAAGGATCTGCTAATCATTTACATCTCTCAGTAGAAATCCATAGCTAACTGTCATTTAATTGGTGAATGCAGTGTGACCTAATCATCTCCATGAAGTCCTCTTTCCAGAAGGTTCATCCCTTGGGATAACAGGAAAGAGCCTGAGGAATAAGGAATTAATTGCAGAAAGATAATGAGCATGGTTTCAATCAGGCTGAGGGGAGAGACAATGTGATAGAGAACTTAAATCTCAAGGTTCTGATTTAACTACTTTATTATCAATTAGAACAAAACATTAAGCATGACATTTACTCTTTCATTTTCTATCTTATTTATTTGGATCTTCTCGCTTTTTTTTCTTAGTCCAACTAAAGGTCTGTCAATTTTGTTTATCTTTTCAAATATCCAGCTCTTCATTTTGTTGATTTTCCTGTTTTTTTTTTTCTGTTCTTTCCAAGGTATTTGTGCTTCTGACCAACCAGCTATAAATCGGTGGTTCCTATGACCTCCTCAGTTTTGATTAACTTGCTACAGTGGTTCGTATAACTGAAGAAACAGTTTATTAGAAGATTAATAATTTATATTAAAAGGATATAACTCAGGAACATTCATAGGGAATAGATGCACAGAGCATGATATGGGAAAAGAAGTGTGGAGTATCCATGCTCTCTACAGGTGTGCCACCATCTCAGCACCTCCACATGTTTACAGTACAAAGCTATCTAAACTCCATCTTTTTGTGTTTTTATGGAGGTGTCATTAAATAGACATGATTGATTAAATCATTGGCTCAAGTGATTAACTCAACTTCCCGCCCCTTTTTCTTCCCCTGGAGGTGGGGGAATGGGGGTGGGGCCAAAAGATCCACACCTCTAATCATAGGTTGATTCCTCTGGCAACAAGCCCCCATTCTTTCCAAAAGTAACATCATCAACATAAACTCAGATGTGATTGAAAGGGGCTTGTACTCTTCAGGTATATAATTTCTGTAAATTTTCTATCTTTTTATTTTCTCATTTTTGTTCTTGCGTTGTTCTCCTGATCTGAGTGAGCATCTTTATGATTTTGAATTCTCTGTCAAGTAAATAATATATTTCTATGTTGGGGGTCAGTTTCTAGAACTTTACCTTGTTCTTTGTTCAGAACAATTTCCTTGTTTCTTCATTTTCATTAACTCTGTGTTGGTGTGTGCACTACACAAAATAGCCATCTCTCCTAGTCTTTGTGGACTTGACTCATGCAGAATACCCTCAGCAATCAGTCTGGGCAGTGATTCTAGGGGTTCTCAAATGTTTTTGCTTATCCAATCTGCTTTCTTTGTTCTTAGTAGCCCCAGGCATCTAAATTTTGCTGGGGACCACTAACACTCTTAGATAAGCAAGAGTGAAGCCAATTTAGGCAGCCCTCAGATCATGGGATGTTGGATGCTCTGTCCAACTCTTTCCCTTCTCAGCGAAGAAGCTATGAGTTGGGTTTTGTTTTGGTTTGTTTTGTTGACAGACAGAGGGCATGAGTGAGTGACAGGTAGAGAGAGAGGGAGGATCCCACCAGGGGCAGAGAGATGGGGGGGGGAGAGAGAGAGAGAAGTGGGGCTCAACGGGGGCTTGTGTTTTACCTGAAGTGGGGCTCATGTTCACCCAAAGCAGGGCTCATGCTCACCCGATGTGGAACTCACACTCATAAACTCTGAGATCATGTCCCGAGTGAAGTCAGATGCTCAATGACTGAGCCACCCAGGCACCTGGGTTTGTTTGTTTGTTTTAATGTTAATGTTTATTTATTTTGAGAGAACATGAGCAGGGAAGGGAGAGAGAGAGAGAGAGAGAGAGAGAGAGAGAGAGAGAGAGAGAATCCCAAGCAGACTCAATGCTGTTAGTGCAGAGCCCAACACAAGGCTTTCTCTCACAAACTGTGAGATCATGACCTGAGCTAATATCAAGAGTCAGATGCTTAACAGATTAAACCATGCAGGTGCCCCTGAGCTGGGTGTTTTTTTTTGTTTTTTGTTTTTTGTTTTTTTTTTTTTAATCTGCTCACTCTGTGCTGAGCCAGGGAGAGTAGCTACAGTGACTGCCAGCCCAAACCACCATCATTTTTCTTAGTCCCAGGTGACTCATGTATGCAATACTCATCAGTGCTTTGAGAGAGGCTGGACAGAGGCCAGTCATCTGAGTAGCCCCAGAAAAGTTGAGGCTGGGTGGAAGAAATCTTTTCCTTATAGGAGAGACTTGTGATATTTAGAGACAGAAGACAAGAGATGAGAGGGAGTTAGGAAGTTAGGATGCAAGAGAAAGTAGCTAATTGATGAACAAGATTTCAGAGGTAGAATGAGACCACTAGCACACTAACACACCTGTCGGGCAAGGACCTGAAAAACATTAGGATCAGATATTTTTTCTAATGAATAAAGGAAGATGAATGGAGATGTTAGTAAAAGTAATCTTACTGACCTCCCCTATTCTTTTTTTGTTTGTTTCTCTTGTGATAAAATTGATGTGCTGAAATCATAAACTTTGAACATACAAGGCAACTGATCTACAGAGTCATTCGAATGTAATAAGAATAAATAGGTTCTAGAAGTGAGTGAAAGAGACTGTGTGGATCAAGGCTCGTGTTCTTGTACTGTCAGCAACAGGCATCAGGTCATGTGTTAAGTCCAGTTTCATTTATATAAGCCCCAGGTGGATGCATATTTATATATTCTAATCCATGGTCTTGCATTCCTTTTATATTTAGTTAAAATCATGAGGTTTATCTCCCTTATTATAAGGACACCACAAATCTCTTTTATATAAAGTAGTAGATAAACCATGACTAAATACTGAAGATGTTTAAGAAACAATGTAGTTATCAGAGAGATGGGGCCATATTACTGATTATTTAAACATGATAAACAATTAGAAGTTACCATAGGCCTTTGTGAACAGTCTTGATATTTTGAAGATGAGAAAAGGCCTTTAGACTCTGGCAGGCATCTGCCGCAGAGCGTTGGCAGCCTGAGAGAGCACAGAGAATCCGTGGCATTCACAGCTTTGAAGGCTTTTGTGTGTCATGGTTTGCTCCAGCAATTCAGTAAGCCAAGCTCAGAATCTCTGAAGACCATTAAACTCCCAACCCTAATTTGTTCCTCTCTCGCGAAATTACCTATAAGGCTGGAAGATACAATCCCCCCTTGATATGGTCACAAAATGACTAAATCCAAAAGCCAACATAACTGACATGCAGTTTAGCACTGTCCTTTCTAAGAAACTAAGCACCAGTATAAATCTCTAGGCATGGAAAGACATAAGGAAATTATTTTTTAGAGGATCTGGTTAAACACAATAAATTAGTTAGTGCTACCACTGAGATTTCTGCTGTAGGAGAATAGTTCAAAACTCCAGTGAGAGCTTGTTGGAGATCTTAAGAAAGGAATCAATTGCATCAGAGAGAGCCTTACATTTCTGCAAAGAAATAAAATAGACCACAAGTACCTGTAGAGACAAGAGAAGCTATAAATGGGATTTTGTTGTTGTTGTACTGAAAATGTAAGGGGAGGGCCTTTATTTTGCAGGGAGCCTCAAGATAACATTCTAAGGGCTAGAGACAAAGTTTGGCCATTAAATAGACAATAGCATTCTCCAGGTATGAATCCTCTAGACAGGAGTCTAGCCTATTTAAAATAGAGAAATCACAACACCCTTTGATATAATCATGTCATGTATTTTTTTTTTTTACTTTTAAACATACCTTCACTGACTTACTACAGTCACTAAATAAGAATAAACACCCCCTCCTCATCGTTTCCTCCCCTTTATCAATAGTATTGAGGTGGTTCTTTGTAGCTCCCTTTAGTCCAGACTTTTACGTGTTCCCCCTCCCCAAACTCAAGTCTTTTATTCCCATAATAACAATATGGGAAGACACTCCTTTATTAACTTTCTATAGGAGCTGAAGTTCCCATTGGGTCATAATTGCTAAACAGAGTTGAAGGCTTAGCAATTAAATCCCCCATGAAAATATATGAATAAAAGTTGAAATGTTATGGGCTGATTTTTTGACTAAACTTCTGCCAGCTCTTGGAATGTTTTATGAAGAGATGCCGGCATATTCAATAAATCTCAGCTGGCTGTTGTCCAGGAGAAATTATCACCAGCCCTGTGAAGGATCTCTGGCTTCTCCTTAGGAAAGGGAGGGGAAGAAGAATCATTCTGGTTCATTCTGAGTTGTGCATTATACATTAAATTAAAATATATGTTTCACCCATTTAGCAGTCTGAATAATAAAAGCTGTATACAGCTGCAACAACTCTGCTCTATGCATTTTAATGACTGATTTGTGAATATACTAGAATTATAGCTGCTGTTCAAATATTTTCCTTTTTTAAGAAGTCACAAATCCCTCCCCTTAAAAATGCACAGACAAACACTTTATAATCTTTTAATAATTTGTACTAAAGGGTTTTAAAGCTTAGAATATGTGGAAATTATTTGTTTTAGGACCAGTAAATATAATGGGCTTGTCAATATGGTATTTAAATAACTGTCAAAATATTTGGAGTGTCTCCAATGAAAGGAACCTAACTCGATTTCTGCATTCAAATGAATTCTAAATAGAAAAAGTGATATACAGTTCAAAAGGAAGCATTAGACTATAAAGCACCTTTCCATTTCTCTAAGGAATTGTGATCTACTGCTCAAATAGACTTTTAAATGGCTGCCGAGTTTTCAGACTTCTCAGATGTTCAGACTTAAATCAGTTTGAACTAGTTAAGTAGAGTCACAATTAGAATTGTAATTTCTTTTCTTTCCATTTTTAACCAATTGTGAAGAAAGCTAATAAAACTGGGAAATGAACATCTGCAACCTTTAATATGATAACTAGGTCTTAGAAGAGTGAAACAATGCTTTATCGACCTCCAGAGGTTATTTTGCTAAGCATAATGCCAGTTTTGACATAGGAGCTCTGTACCTTTTGTATGATGACTCAAAACCACAAACCAGAAGTTTTCGCTAATGGGTTCTGAAAAACATTTAGAATCAAATTATAAGAAAAAAAGTGACGTGTTTTGGCAAAGATAATAGTATAATATCCTTAATTTCTCATAGAAACTTATAAAAGTATCTTTGCCAAGCAGCCAAAGGTTTAAGATGCATATGATCAATGGAAAGAAGTTCCCAGTAATTGCCATGAATTCACAAGTCCATTCTTAGGTTGGAAATATGATGGTAAAGCATGAATTTGTCTGCAATCTTTGGGAGAGCAAACGAATAGAAGTAGTTCCCTTTATCATTTGCTCATTTCAGCATCAGATAACCCTGTCTCTTAGCACTGCCCCCCCCCCCCCAGAGTCTCATTTTAAAGCATAGTTTCAAAAAATGTTTTTTGAATATTTTTAAAACCTGGAAAATAATGTTTTGTTTCTGAATGTGTTAGTGGTTTGCATCACTGACGAATCAGACTTCTTCCTAAGCAGTCTTTGTGTCTGTAAACTGGTTTAAACATCTGTTACAAGGATTCATTTAGAAATGCCCATTTGGAATTGTTTTTCTAGAGCAGAAGTCATTAAACTTTTTTTCTGTGAAGGACCAGAGAGTAACTGATTTGGGCTTTGGGGACTCTGTCACAATAACTCAATCCTGCCATTTAGTGCAAAGAAACCCATAGACAATATGTAAACATATCTGTGGCTGGTGTATTTGGCCCATAGGCTATTCTAGAGCAGTGATTCCCAACTGGTACTTATGTGTGATGGGGAGGGAACTCTGGGAAGTTCATTAGATGATAAATGTTGAGAGAATCCTGGAAACTTTTATCTTTTTTCCTAACAGAGTTCATAGGAAATCCTTTTTTTCCTCCTAAAATATTAATTTAGTGGGGTCTGTAGTTCATTAAAAATTGCACAAAAATGTAAATGAGGGTCAGAAATCACTTTTAATGTTACTACATCATGAACATGAATAATATAAAATAGTGATGTACAATAGGAATCTCTTAATGAGACACATATATGTTTCAAATTTTCTAGCAGCCACATTAAAGAAGTTAAAAAAAGTAAACTTAACTTTAATAATGTATTTTTTAACTCAATATAAAAATATTATGATTATACTTTGTAATCAATATTAAAATGTATTAATGGGATATTTCAAATTTATTTTATACAAAGCCTTTGAAATCTGGTGGATATTTTACTCTCACAGCATATTTCAACTTGTACTAGTTACATTTCCAGTGCTCGGTGGACACATGTGAGTAGTGACTAACATATTGGATAGCAGAGGGAAGAAACATATGTTACTTACTGGATTATTCACTGGATTATATTTTGAGAACAAGTGATATAGGACATAGGACAGATTAATGCTGTCTTTCTCCTCCTCTATAACATTGAGCTTGGCAGCCTCCTAAAACATGTTCATAATACAGTATTTTGGGCGGTCACTGAAATCATGAAAGCTGAATTTTAGGATGAAGCCTCTCTGCCAGTTTGCATAGAGACCACAAGATGAATTCACCACCCAATTGATCATTTGAAATCTCAGAACTCATTTCAAACAGTTATTTTCTTTTATTTGCCAGTGACTAGTCAAAACTTCTAATGCCAAGAGAGACCAGGGAGATAGAAAGGAGAGAATACCCCTGGGTGGATACACTAGACAGTGATGGGATGGACCATCTGTGGCAAATGGCAAGTATATACTCTCCTCAAAGTCTCCACATTCCTAAAACCAAACACTGTGTCACCAAACAAAGCACATCTCTCAGGCTACCACTGGTTGTCCAGACCTATTGGTTTCCAGCCCCTGGCTACACACACTAGGCTAAAGATGTGTGGCTGTTCCAAAAGAATTAACATTTTTAGATTGTGACATAATTTAGTCCTTGTTTGACCTTTGCCAATCTCGGGGATCAGGTGACATAACTCCAGCCTCACTCTCCCTTGGCCCTTCTGTCTTGCAGGGGGTAGAGGGGATCCTGATTGAGTCTGTAATCCCTTTGCTGGCAACTCCACTTCTGTTTACCAACCAGGAAAATACACCCATCTATGAAGCCTTCCTGATATCTCTCAAATGTTCCTAGCTGTACAAATCGACAAAGCCAAAGCTCAGAAAGCTCTGGAAATGAACAGCTTTTAAAAACTCATCTGGTAATAAAATTTTACCTCATTTAAACTCATTTATCAGCAAAATTGGATTTTGCTCTGTGTGAGTCTCTTAATCGGTGTTTACTTAGCTAACAATCGTGGAAATTCATACTGCAGTAATATTACCATTTTTGAATATAAGTGCTGTCAGAGATCCCACTGGGATGATTGTGTAATATATTGGATTCATGCCATATTATCTTTGTAATATCAGAAAAGTTGTGAAACACATCTGGCTCCAATGATGCCTTTATTAGTGGACCTTTATTACTCAGTGTAGAAGCAGTAGTAGCAGCAGCAGCAGCAGCAGCAGCAGCAAATAGTTATTTAGCACTAAATATGCTTTAGGTACCTGACATATTTTTACTGCTTTATTTTGTACATGCTCCTATTAGATAAATATTATTATTCCATTTTTTTTGTAGGTGTGAAAAGTAAGATATAGTAGAGTTAGGTAACTTGCCCAAGGTCACACAGTTCCCCAGTAGCACCACTAGGCAGTGTCAGTAATCAAGCCAGGCAGTGTGGCTTAGAGTCTGTAGTCTTTACGACTGTGCAAAGCCTCTCTAGGTCTTTATTATGGGACCTCCCTCAACTGACATTTAATATGTAAATGTTCTGTCTCCTGAACTAGAATTCTTGTTCCTTTCTTTAGAAACTCTGGAAGATTTTCTCCCAGATGCTTTCTACCTGGCAGAGGTGAACATACTGGAATCACTAGGTTCGAGAGTTAGGAATTTCAGGAACTTACTATAGATTCTGTAGATTATGTTCTCTTTCGTTCCGTCTTCTACAAACATTATTTAACTTTGCATGACTTCACAATTACTCAACTCTGTGTCCCTCAGTGAATAGACACAACCGTATATGTTAACACTTCAACTACACTGAAGATGAGTTTTATTTTTGGATCCCATGAGCTAAATGTTCGCTCTGAGCTATGTAGTATGTGAAAGTTATGTATATCTTACCTCAGTTTAACCCCTATAGTTTCTGGGGGGATGCTGTTATTATTATTCCCATGTTACACATGGAGATTGGGACATGTGTGATCATGATGGTAGGAAGTGGTGAAATCATTTTAAAATTTAGGTGGTTTGAACTCAGAACCCACAATCTTCCTTGTTTTCCTTCTTTACCTCTAACTTTCTTCAGAGACTACTTTCTAGGATGCTGCTGGAGTTACATTTCTAAGACAAGTCACTTCCTAAATCCAGTCTTTCTTTCTCCTCACCACTGTTGCCCCTCCAGTTACCTTGGAGGACTTGAGAGTCTCTGAATATTCCATCCTCTCACCATAGACAATACTCATTAATTCTCATAAGATTGTTATGGATTTGTGCTATTGATGTTTCTATTTAACACTTACAGATAGAATTGAGACCTACAGATGTTAGTAACTTACTCATATTTATGTAGTAATTTGTGGCTGAACTGGAACTCAAGCACAGGTCATCTGATATAAAATCTCAAACAGTACGGCCCATATTATCTTGCCTTTCATTGAATTAGTTTCTACAATTACAAAGCTCTAAGAACAAATTATCATTATTCAAAGGAAACCCTAAGTAACCCATAGAACTTCTTTTAATTGAACTTCCTACCTACTGACTCAGTGAAGAAACATGAACTTAATTGAATATTCTTCTTCTCACATTCACTAGGGGTATATTTTTGGTCTTTGCTTAAAGTATTTCCTGTGTGCATCTATTCAGCCTGTACATTTCATTTTCAAAACCTGAGTCATTTTTCATTTAATTGTATTTATTACAAAACACAGTCCAAGTCACTAAAATAAAACTCAATGAAATAAGAGGGCAGAGGTTGAATAAAAAGGTTCTGAAAAAAAGCCCTTTGACCGCAAATGGAGGCTAGATTGGGATTTGTTTTTCAGAAGTGATTAATCCTAGCAGTCATTAGTAAACAGTAATGCATATTTGCATGTCACCTCTTTATGCACTAAACAAAGATCAGATCAACCTAGCCCCAACTCATTCTGTTTAACTGTTGGAATATTTTTAAAAGAACATCAGTGTAGTTAAAAAAAAAAAGACTTTATGAGCACTCTGATTGTTTGGAAGTTTAAAAGAAGAGTAGCCTTTTTCCTTTTTGGGGGCGTAAATCCTGTGGGGATGTCTCCAGATCTTCAAATAAGTCCCTCCAAGGGAGAAAAATTCCAGCACTTACAACATGCAAACTCAGTGCCTGGGGACTCCCTGTCACCTCACGTTGGAAGTGTTCGGTGTGCTATGCAGATCACGGAGATTGGGTAATAAAAACCCACCACCACCCAACCAGGGAAATCTATTACTCACCTCTTCTATTAATAGAGTTAGAGCTTCGATTTCACACTGCAAAAAGCTCAGATTTATTTTGCTTACTTGAATCTCAAAGCTTGAGTGGTCTCCGATTTGGGAAATGTAAATTCTGCTTCCCTTTAAACTAAATAATAGTTCTATTTATAACACTTGTCATAGCCTTTATATGCCTTTTCTGCATATAAAATGCTGCAATACATATACCTACTCTAATGTTTCTAGTAGGGTATGTTTTGCACACTGATTTATTAGAAAATAGGAAAAAGGAACCATGGTCACCTGGGGGTGGGGGGAGGTGTTGGAGAACTGTTGCCCATTCCACCCACTTATAAATGAGGGGTGAAAATCCATCCTGTTCATTTATCAATTCACGTGGAGCCTTTTTTGTTGTTGAGCTGTTTGATTTGATAGCAGAAACGTGCTGAGGGTTTTGTTTTAAGACAATTCCATTTCTCAGGATGCCTCCTACCTTTGGTGTATCTATCATTTAGAAAACGGTGAATAGGAGCTTAAGCAGCTAATAACCAATTCCAGTTCCCATTTTTATCTGTGGAAGACAGTCTCTGTTAAAATGGTAACAGCTAAATGCAAAACTAATCTAACCAGCCATTGGGTGGCACTGTTGCTCCATTGAGTTCTCGGTTAAAGACCATTTCTCTTATATTAAAAAAGGAAAAGAAACGAAGCTTGATTGCACCTTAAAGAAAGCATTGTTTAAATAAGACAATTGGCTTTCCTCTGCTTCTTTGATTCTTTTGGTTCCCTAAACCACCCTTTGACCCAGGAATGACAAGTAGATTTGAACTCACACGCCAATATCAACTATTTGAACGATGCTACCTAGAGACTTGTGTTGAGAAAGATTCTGATGTTATATCCAAGCCAATGGGGAGAATATTGTAGGTTGATTAACAGTGGGCATAGAATTTTGGAATATTGACATACTTCCCATTCTTGCTTTAGCCTACATTTTGAACTGTACATACTGAGGACTTATGATAAGAATACATTCTGCACTACTGTTGGGGCTAGTTAGAGAACATATGAGTGGAATATTAAAAAATATTGAGAGGATAAAGGAGCATGTTGTTCATCCTGGTCAAAATTGTAAGTGTCCTCTTTTCTTGTCTCTCTTAATATAACCAGAGTTTTAACAACAATGAGAAAATGGTGTCATTTCCACAAGGAGATTAATAGCTTTTGGTTGGCTGGAGCTGGAGGATGGAGGCCAAAAAAAGATATCTTTATCACAATATCAGAACCTCAAAGCCCAAACTGTGTTGTCATCTTAGAGCTTAAAATTTATTTATTTATTTATTTTTTGAGACAGAGCATGAGCAGGGGAAGGGCAGAGAGAGAGGGAGAGAGAGTATCAACAGTAGGTCCCGCGCTGTCAGTGCAGAGCCTGACATGGGGCTTGATCCCATGAAGTTTGAGATCATGACCTAAGCTGAAATCAAGAATCGGATGCTTAACTGACTGAGCTACCCAGGTGCCCCCATCATCTTAGAATAAAAAAAATTGCTGTGTTTATTTGATTTCAGGTCTATTATGGCTTTAAGATTTACCATGAAGGAAACTATGACTGCCACATATGAATGATTCTATGAGACATGAAACTTTTCTCTGTCTCTTCTAAAAATCTTATAATACTCTTTGATACTGAGGTATTTATTGAATGGGTTAAGCAGTAGTGTTTTCTGTGATGATGAAAATGGTCTATATTTGTGCTGTTCAGGAAGGTAATCACTAGGCACATCTAGCTACTGAGCACTTGAAATATGGCTAGTGTGATTAAGGAACTAGATTTTTACTTTTTATGCAATTTTAATTAATATTAATGTAAATGTAAAGAGACAAATGTGGCTACTCACTGTTGTTGGATAGTGAAGTTCTAGCCACTGCAGAAATTATTAATCCTGGGGTTTGAAGAATATGCAACCTGTAAACCAAATCACAATATATGATATTGTGGTATCATATCAGCACAAAAATGCCCAATAAGAATAGTTAAGGAGTATTAAACATGCACTATGTGTATAGCACTGTTCTAAACGTTTTACGTATTTAGTTTTCCAATAACATATGAGGAAAAAGCTTTTATCACCATTTTCTAGATGAAGATATTTATAGTAAAGTAATAAGCACTAAAATATAGATAGGTCCCTATCTGGGATGTGTTGGCCCTCTACATTGTCTGGTAATTTGGTTTCCTTTCCAACAAATATATTTTTTTTAAAGGTATATTCATTTTTTTTTACATTTATTTATTTAGGAAAGGGATTGAGTTTGTGGTTGGGAAAGGCAGAGAAGGATGGCCTTGGCATCTTCAGACCCCACTCTATAAACAAGAGACCTCTTCGGAAAGCAGTGTGGTGGCCAGTATATTACTTCGGAGCCCCATCATTCTCTCTCTCTCTCCTTTAAGTAGCTTATTGAAGTACTACCTCTAACTAAACAAACTTCTTTTCTGGAGGGTTTTCTGGCAAATACAATTTCCTCCAACGTATTATATTTACAGTGTTGTTCTAACATGCTTTATATAGAAGTATCCTGGGCAGTCGTCTGTACCTGATTCAGGGGAGTGCACAGCTAAAGTTCTTTTGTACCCAGAGGATGGCAAAGCTTTACTCTATGGTGGGAAATTAGTGAAGGCTTCTGTTGGTAGACAAAATAATGCCCTCTCTACTAAAGGTGTTCATGTGCCAATTCCCAGAACCCATGAATATGTTACTGTATATTGCAAAAGGAATTTTGCATCGGTGATTCAGTTAAAGATTTTGAGATGGGAAGTTTAGTCTGGTTTACATTGGGTGGGCCTGATATAATCACAAACAACTTTATAAAAGAGAGGCACAGATCATAGAGGAGAAGTCAATGTGATGATGAAAGAGAGGGAGATGAGAAGATGTACCTTCATGTCTTTTAAGATGGTGGAAGGCACCATGAGACAAAGAATTTAGCTGGCATCAAGAGGCTGGAAAAGGAAAGGAAATGGATTCTCCCCCAAGAGCCTGTACATACATTCTAGACTTCTCACTTCTGGAACTGTAAAGTAATAAATTTGTATTGTTTTAAGTAATTTGCTCCAGCAGCATTAGGAAACTAATGCAGCTTCTTGGAGAGGGTGAATTTTAAACAGTCTTAAAGGATCGATGAGCATTGTCAGAGAGAAGAAGGATGTTCCAGCAAGAGGAACCAGCAAGTTCAAAGGCACAAAGCTCCAAAAAAGCAGTGCACTGGAACAGTGTGTATCTCAGGTAGCCTACAGTTTAGATGTGTTTCAGGGAAATAAGAGGCAGGACTCTGGTATCATTCCCAGAACTCTGTGGTACAGAAAAGGGAGTCTTCTGGTTTTAGTCACTAGCATTTTGAGACCAATACTGGCACCATGTTTTCCTTTTCTAGACCACATGTGGACCTCCAGAGTCTCCTGTGGTTTTGCTCCATGTATTTCTCTAGCCACAGAGATCAAGAAAAAAAATCCATAAATATTTGCTACAGGAAGAAAGATTCAGAATAAAGGTGACCATTAAAGAATGTGAATGAACACAAAGTCTATTGCTCAAACAAGATTATCTTTTACTTGTATCTGGGTTGGTGATACGATTTATACAAATAGGATGGCAAATTTGGGCCTTGTAAGGATTGTTCTGTGGCTCTGCTCAGTGTGATTCTTCTCTAAGGTCCAGGGAGTAAAGTTGTCTCAGGATTAGAGGATTATTTGCTTTTACTGCCTGGAATATGTACTGTCACAGTTGATCATTTATACTTTGATGGTATGGTATTCAAGTGCTGATGTATGTAAGATCTTAATAGCAAAAGTAAAAATAAAAGAATATTTACATAGCTCATAAAAGGACAGCCTGTGCTTCCTTTGTGCATTTTACAGCTCCTCATCACCGTGCAGAGTAGATTCCATGATGCGCTAAGTTTTATATTATCTCTGACTTGCACCACAGTCAAATGACCACCCTGGCTTTAAAACTTCTTGAAGCAAATCACCCATTGCCACTGATACTAAAATGAAACTTCTTCCTTAAATTCCAATAAATCCTCCAAATGTTATGCAAATTGAAAAATACCCCTGTCAAAAGACTGTCAGATAACACCTCTCATTCCCAAGGACTATTTGTAAGCATACAGAAACATCCAGAAAGAAGTAATAAATTGTTCTAGTACACTGTTCTGGCAGCCATTAATAAATCAATATGAAGGGGAGTTCTGAAGGGCAAAATGTTGCTGTCGGTGGGTGTCCGATTTAATTTTTCTCTAAATTAATATTTCGAATATGATAAGTGAGCTGGCAGGAACAGATTTCATGATTAATTCTATGGAGTCAAAAATGCTTTGATGGCACTTTAATAGCTGCTCCACTGATCTAAAAGTGCCTGAAACGGGCTCACGTGGGCAAGCTCACAAATTGCATGATAATGTGGATCCCACCCAAGGAGGAGATTTACTTTTTATTTTCAAATCTCTGGCATACCTTGGGATAGATGTATTTCATCATCCAGGCAGAGACATTTTTATAGCATTGTGAGCCATGGCTGAATGATACATGTGGTATGAGTGAGCAAAAAGCACCATTAGAACCCTTCTGTAAGTCCTGTCTTCCACAAGCCACATAAATCAGCTTACAGAGGAGTCATTGCTCCCCTGAAAATGAGGATTCCCACAATAAAAATACCCTATTTCCAAAGGGCCAGTGAGCTACATACAACTTGAGCTCATGAATGAGAAACAAGAACGGATCCTGAGTGCTGATTTTAGGGTCAACACTGACCTGTAATTATTGCTATCATGATAGGCCTATGTTTACATGAACTGGGAGGCTACTACTGAAATTCTGTATTTGTTGAGTTTATTGAGTGCATCAAGAGTTTGGCAAAATTATGCAACTTGAAGGGTATAGGGCAGCAGAATAACCACACTCGTGGAGCTTATATTCCAGCTTAGGAGGCAGATATATTAACACCTATACAGAAGGGTTGAATGGAGAATTGAACAAAGTGCTTTGGAACCATATGGGAAAACAGAATTAGTTCTGTCTTCAGCTCCTATGTTTCATCTCAGTCTTAAAGAATGAATAAGACTGTGATGGGGTTATACAGGTATTTTAAGCAGAGAAAAGCATAAAGGTGTGAAAATTCTTGGCATATTTGGAAACTAGTAGGTAATTCAGCACGATGAATGCACAGAGGAAAGGAAGCAAGACTGGAAACTTAGAAGTCGGTGTAGGGTTTTCAATGTGATGTGAGAATAAGCCATATTCCTGGTCAGTGGAAAATCACAAATGGGTTTTTAAGGAGGTAGGATCATAATACACACTTCAGAAAGATTACTATGGAAGTTTTAATTATGTTGGGAAATCCGAGTTTTATCATTAATCCAAATATCTACTTTGGACAACTGATTAAAAGTCCCATTCCCCAACCTAACTGGAAGAGTAAGTTTGTGGGGAAGCTGAAAAGTTTAACCATTGGCTAAATTTTATTTCATGGGCCTATAAGGATATTAGAGAGGCCTCAGAATTCCTTAGGCATGTGCATATACGGATATGAGGCTCAGATGAAAAATCTTGGTTGTAGACATATGTTGGAAGTCACCAGTGTGAATGAGATCATGTAGGGAGAGGAGGTAGAGTGAGGGGAGAAGAGGTCTTGGCCTAAGCCCTGAGGAACATCAACATTTGGAGATGAACAGGAGAAGAAAAGATTCAAAACAGAGGGAAAAGGAAAGTAAGAGAGTATTTCAAAAAATAAGAGGTCTGCAAGGCACACCTGAGTGGCTCAGTCGGTTTAGCAGCTGACTTCAGCTCAGGTCATGATCTCGTGGTCTGTGAGTCCGAGTCCCCTGTTGGGCTCTGTGCTGACAGCTCAGAGCCTGGAGCCTGCTTCAGATTCTGTGTCTCCCTCTCTCTCTGCCCCCCCCCCCCGCTTCCTCTCCGTCTGTCTCTCTCTCTCAAAAATAATAAACACTAAAAAAAATAGTTTCTGCAGCTTCAAATATAATCTAGAAGTAAAGTATGAAAAGAACTAAAACATATTTATTAGAATTAGCCACAAAGGGAGTGATGTGGCACACACATTAAGGTTTGGTAGAAGTGGAATCTAGAGTATAATAAGTAAAAGAAAGTGTTAGAGATAAAGAAATTGTGAATATAGACAACTGTTTAAAGATTATTATTTTTAATTTTCTTGAGAATTTTGTTTTATGTTTTAGTTTAATATTGTTTTGTTTTGAGTATAACACTAAAGATTTGGAGATTTGTATTTATATTTGAGAATCTTTTTACAAACTTAGATTTGAGCCTTTTGTAGTATAAAATGTCACTAGCTTATTGGCTATTAGTTCAAGCTCACAATTTTACTTAAAAATATTTTTTATAGAGAATTCTACAGGGAACACCTCCTTATAGGTACCCAGAACTTGCATTACGGTTTTCTTTCATTAACTTCCAAGTAGATCACAACCACCCCCAAATAAATGTTTTATTATTGAAGTATGCATTTTGAGGCTCCCAATGTAGAGATATGTGTTGGCCGAGAACTAATTTTTCTGAGTGTGTTTGTACCTTCAATGTGGATGAATAAAAGTGGTAAGAAAATGATAAATCAATTCCTTTACTTAGAGTGTTTTGAATATAGGCTAAATTTTGAAGTTAGAGTACACTTGATCATAACAAACATGAAGGAAACACATTCTAATGTTCACTCTTCTTTCAAGAAATCTATGTACTATTTAATTAAAATTTTTTTTTAATATTTACTTCGTTTTGAGAGACAGAGTGCAAATGGGGGAGGGGCGGAGAGAGAGGGAGACACAGAGTCTGAAGCAGGGTCCAGGCTCTGAGCTGTCAGCATAGAGCCTGACATAGGGCTCAAACCCACAAACAGTGAGATAATGACCTGAGCCGAAGTCAGGTCCTTAACTGACTGAGCCACCCAGGTGCCCCTGTACTATTTAATTTATATGATGGTTGGACAAACTTGGGTAAATATAATCCTATTACATCTTTTTTTTTTTTTTAATAGGGAGGAAAAAAGAAAACCTAGTAGCTTTGATTAGGTCACCCACACCTAATTTTCTTTTAGTCTGCTTCTTGTTACCTTTTCCTTTCTTTGCCTTTGTTATTTCAAAGTACACATCAGTACGATTTAAGATTATTTATTATGCATTGACATTAAACTTTGGGTATTAATATTCATTGGGATCCTTGAAAATTGATTAGTTAATTAAGTTCAAAAGATTTGTATGAGAAGCTTTTGTTCACTCTTCTGTTGTTCATTATTCTTCATATACATAGTATCATTCGCTAATTTTTTCACTTCTCTCCCAAGGATCCCCAACAAATTATTACTTAACAATCTCCTGTATTTTTTGTTTCACTGGCATTTCTAAGCTGTCTGGCTACAAATTTAAGTTTGTAAATTAATGAGTAAGGGAAAGATCCAGACTCATATAAATGAATCCCTTGTTAGTTTTTAGATCTAACAAAAGTCAAATTTAAAGGTGAAAACTGTTTTTGAACTGTTTATTCAAGTTGGCTCTGGCTGTTGATCATTATCTACCTCATATGCAGGTAGTATAGGGTGAGTTCCTATTTTTCTGTCATTTTGGTAACTGAAATTCCTCCATCCAAGCTAAATAAGTTCAAATGGTGTGTATAAGATACTACACCTAGCCACCTCTATCTGGCCATTGGCCACACAGAACACTAGTTTCTTCAGTTTTCCAGAGTTGTTCAGATTTATAATTACTGATTTATTCTGAATAGGCCCCTAAGAGACTGAAGTGCCAAACCAGAATGCCAATTTATTAATTTACCTTTTAATGGAACTATCAGGTCCAGATATTGTTCTGATTTAGCACATTTTCCCATTTAGGACTTGAACTATCAGGATGATCTTCACAATCATCATCAAAACTTGCATGAAAAATTGCATGTATACATCAAGGTTTTTTCCTTGTGGAGAGGGCCAAAGCTTTAATCCCAAATTTTATTCCCAATCCCAAAATTTATTCAGTTGGTAACTCCAAGTGAAAGCAAATTCTTGAAAGATTTCTTGACAAACCTAGAATCAGAAAAAAAGGAAGGTAGTAAGAAAAGATAAATGTTTAGTGGTGCTGGTATTATAAGATTCAACTTCCAGGGAAGACAGACCACTGTACCTAGCAAGGAATCTTCCTCCCCCAACAGATTTCCATGTATATACTCCAAGTGTTTAGTTTTGAGTTATATCTTCTCTAAGGCTTACATGGCCATCCATCTCTCTTCTGTTCCAAAGTCTTTCTTGACATATATTGCTATCTTCAGTCTAGTTGTGTTAAATTTTTGTAAGCCTGAGATCTCTTCAATGTGTTAAAGGTGATGTTGTTAGCTGATTTATTGGATATTGGTTTTATATTTTCAGTTTCAGAAGACAGTCCTTATTGTCTTATTTCTACAATTTGGCAGAGTTAAGAGAAGTCAAATCATCATAATATCAAGGTACAGTCAGCATGAACATCAAGTTTTGTTATTGGATTATGAGGCAGTCTTTTGGAAATTAATTTCTCCACAAAGAAAAAAAGTACATCTTTGATCAACTCTGCTCCTTATTTTGAATTTATCTATCCACTTGTTCCTAAAGTAGTCCTGCCAGATTATTATCAGTTTTAATTGGTTTTAAAATGTCCTTCCTTTAATAGAAATTCAGATCCAGGAGACACAGAGATAAATCCCAACAAAATCAACTCAAGGAAGTTCACACTAAGACACATAGTAATTAAAATGGCAAAAAGTAGTGACAAAGAACTTTAAAAGCAGCAAGAGAAAAGAAAACAGTTACATACAAGGGAAACCCCATAAGGCTATCAGCAGATTTTTCAACAGAAACTGCAGGTCAGAAGGGAGTGGCAGGATAATTAAGTGCTGGAAGGGAAGAATCTGCAGCTAGGAATATTCTGTCCAGCAAGGCTGGCATTCAGAATAGAAGGAGAGATAAAGAGTTCCCAGACACACAAAAGTTAATGGAGTTCATAATGACTAAACCAGCTCTAAAAGAGATCTTAAAGGGGACTCTTTGAATGGAAAGGAAAGACCATAAGTGAGAGTAAGAAAAGCAGAATGCATAAAAGCAGTAAAAATAAGCATATCTGTAAAAATAAGTCAAAAAGCTCAAAAAATTATGTAAAGTATGGCATCATATACCTAAACATGAGGAGGAGAGGAGTAAAGAATGGGTTCAGACTTAAGTGACCATCAACTTCATGTAGATTGCTTTGTGCATAAGATGTTATATACAAACCTAATGGTAACCACAAATAAAAAACCAGTAATAGATATGCAAAAAATAAAGAGAAAGGAATCCAACCATGTCACTAAAGAAAGCCAACTTATGGTGAAAAAAGAGAGCAAGGGAAAAAAGGAGCAGAGAAGATCCACAAAAACAAACCCAAAACAAATAACAAAATGGCAATAAATACATATCTATCAATAATTGCTTTGAATGTAAATGGACTAAAATGATCCAGTCAAAATACATAGGGTGACAGAATGGATTTAAAAAAAGACCCATCCATATGCTATGCACAAGAGATTCACTTCAGACCTATGGACGCATGCAGTTTGAAACTGAGGTTATGGAAAAATATTTACAATGCAAATGGATGTAAAAAGAAAGCTGGGGTAGCAATTCTTATATAGACAAAATAGACCTTAAAACAAAGATTAACAGGAAACAAGAAAGGCACTATATAATTATTAAGGGGATTATCCAACAAGAAGACATAACAATTGTAAATATTTATGCACCCAACATGGTAATACCCAAATACATAAAACAGTTAATAAAAAATGTAAAGGAACTAATCAATAGTAAGACAAAAATACTAGGGGGCTTTAACATCTCATTTATATTAATGGACAGGTCATCTAAACAGAAAATGAACAAGGGAACAGTATCTTTAAGTGACACACTGGACCAGATGGATTTGATAGATATATTCAGGACATTCCATCCTAAAACAGCAGAATACACATTATTTTCAAGTGCAAATGGAACATTCTCCAGAATAGATGGCATATTAGGTCACAAAACAAGTCTCAACAATTTCAAAATGATTGAAGATATACCATGCATCTTTTCTGACCACAGTGCAATGAAACTGGAAATTAACCACAAGAAAAGATCTGGAAAGACCACAAATATGTGGAGGTTAAATAACATGCTACTAAACAATGAATGGGTAAACCACAAAGTCAAAGAGGAAATAAAAAAATATTTGGAGCCAAATGAAAATAACAACACAACAATCCAAAATCTTTGGGATGCAGCAAAAGTGGTTCAAAGAGGGAGTTTATAGCCTACTTCAAAAAGCAAGAAAAATCTCAAATAATCTAACCTGATGCCTAAAGGAGCTAGAAAAAGAATATACAAAACCCCAAAGGGTTTTTGGAAGGACAGCAGAAGGAAGGACATAATAGAGAATAGGGCAGAAATAAATGATAAACTAAAAAATATAATAAAACAGATCAATGAAATCAGGAACTGCTTCTTTGAAAAGATAAACAAAATTGATAAACCTCTAGCCAGACCCATACAAAAATTATGTCAACAAATTGGCCAACCTAGAAGAAATGGGTAAATTCCTAGAAACTATATAACCTCCCAAAACTGAAACAGAAAGAAATTTGACCAGACTGATTACCAGCAATGAAACTGAATCAGTAATCCAAAACTCCCAGTAAATAAAAGCCCAGGATTTGACAGCTTCACAAGTGAATTCTATCAAACATTTAAAATAGAGTTAATATCTATTCTCTTCAAACTATTCCAAAAAATAGAAGAACGAAAACTTCCAAATTCATTCTATGACTCTAGCATAGAGTCCAAGACCAGATAAAGACACCACAGGAAAAAGAACTACAGACCAGTATCTCTGATGAACATAGATGCAAAACTCCTCGACAAAATAATAGCAAACTGAATCCAACAATACACTAAAAATTGGTTCATCATGATAAAGTGGGACTTATTGCTAGGATGCAAGGTTGGTCTAGTATTCACAAATCAACCAACATGATACATAACATCAAAAAAGAAAGGCTAAAAACCATATGATCATTTCAATAGATGCAGGAAAAGCATTTGACAGAGTACAACATCCATTCATGATAAAAGCTCTCAACAAAATAGGGTTAGAGGGAATATAACTCAATATAATAAGGACCATATATGAAAAACACACAGGTAACATACTCAATTGGGAAAATACTGAGAGCTTTTCCCTCAAGGTTAGGAACAAGACAAAGATGTCCAATCTCACAGCTTTCATTCAACACTGTACTGAAGTCCTAGCCATAGGAGTCAGACAAGAGAAAGGAATAAAAGGCATCTAAATTGGTAAGGACGAATTAAAACTGTCACTATTTGCAGTTGACATGATACCCTATAAAGAACACCTGAAAGACTCTACCATAAAATTACGAAAACTGATAAATGAATTCAGTAAGTTCACAAGATATAAAATCAATGCATTGAAATCTGTGGCATTCTTATACACTAGTAATAAAGGATTAAAAAGAGAAAATAAGAAAACAATCCTATTTGCAGTTACAACAAAAACAATACAATGTCTCAGGATAAACTTAACCAAAGAGGTGAAAGACCTGTACTCTGAAAACTACAAAACACTGATGAAAGAAATTCAAGGTGACACAGTATGGAAAGACATTTCATGCTCATGGATTAAAAGAACAAATATTCTTAAAATGTGCACACTGCCCAAAGCAGTCTACAGGTTTAATGCAATCCGTATCAAAATACCAACAGCATTTTCCATAGAACTAGAACAAGAGTCCTAAAATTTGTATGGAACCACAGAAGACCCTGGACAGTCAAAGCAATCTTGAAGAAGAAAAACAAAACTGGATGTAGCACAATTCCAGATTTCAAGTTATATTACAAAGTGTTAGTAATAGAAACAAAGGTACTGGTATAAAAAATAGACACACAGATCAGTGGAATATATCAGAAAACCCAGAAATAAACCCACAATTATATGGTCAGTAATCTTGTACCAAGGAGGAATGAATACACAATGGGGAAAAGGCAGTGTCTTCAACAAATGGTGTTGGGAAAACTGGACAGAAACATGCAAAAGAATGAAACTGGACCACTTTCTTTCACCATACACAAAAATAAGCCCAAAATGGATTAAAGACCTAAATATGAGACTTGAGATCATAAATATCCTAGAAGAGAACACAGGCAGTAATCTCTCTTACATTGGCCATAGCACATTTTTCTAGGTATGTCTCTTGAGGCAAGAGAAACAAAAGTAAAATTAAATTAGTGGGGTGACAAAAACAAGTTTCTGCTTAGCAAAAGAAACAATTGACAAAACTAAAAGGCAACCTATGGAATGGGAGAAGATATTTGCAAATGACATATCCAATAAATAAAGAGTTAGTATCCAAAATATATAAAGAACTTACAAAACTCAATACCCCCCAATCAAATAATTCAATTAAAACTGGCCAGAAGCTATGAACACACATTCATACATCCAGATACCTAACAGACATCCAGATCAAACAGATCAAACAGACATCCAGATACCTAACAGATATGAAAAGATGCTCAACATTGCTCATCATCAGGGAAATGCAAATCAAAACTACAGTGAGATACTAATGACTAAAATGAATA
Organism: Prionailurus bengalensis; assembly: GCF_016509475.1. NCBI lineage: Eukaryota > Metazoa > Chordata > Mammalia > Carnivora > Felidae > Prionailurus > Prionailurus bengalensis. Next base: position 185,674,340 of record NC_057343.1, on the reverse strand, counting down.
AAATGAATAAAATGACTAAAATCAACAACACAAGAAACAACAAGTGTTGGTGAAATGCGAAGAAAAAGGAACCCTCTCGCACTATTGGTGGGAATGCAAATTGGTGCAGGAATTGTGGAAAACAATATGGAGCTTCCTCAGAAAACTAAAAATAGACCACGCTATAATCCAGGAATCACGCTATTGGGTATTTAATGCCAAAATACAAAAACACTAATTCAAAGGGATACATGCACCCCTATGTTTATTGCAGGATTAATTACAATAGCCAAGCTATGCAAGTAGCCTAAGTGTCCACTGATAGGTGAATGAAAAAAGAAAAAAAGTATTATATACAGACAATGGAATGTTATTCAACCATAAAAAAGAATGAAATTTTCCTATTTTCAATGACACATATACAGCTAGAGAGTATAATGCTAAATGAAATAAGTTAGAGAAAGACAAATACCGTATGATTGCACTCATATGTAGAATTTAAAAGCAAAACAAACAAAGTTTAAAAAAAGGAAAGCAAAAAACAGACTCTTAACTATAGAGAACAAACATATGGTTTCCAGAGGGAGATGAGTAGGGGATGGGTGAAATAGGTGAAAGGGGTTATGAGTACACTAATCTTGATAAGCACTGAGTAAGATATGCTATTGTTGAATAACTGCATTGTACACCTGAAACGAATATACCACTGTATGTTAATTGCACTGGAATTAAAATAAATAAAATCCTCTTCCAAACATATAATACACTCTACTATTAAAATTTACCTATCAAAAAATCAAGTAGTCTTTCCTTCTACATTCATTGTATTTATTATACCATTGTTTTTTGTTTCTTTGTTCCTGAGATAATGTTTGATTTCTTAATCTGCAGCCTTCCTTCTTTTCTATTATATATATTTAAAGTTATACATTTTCTTCATGTACAGTTTTGGCTACATCACATATGTGTTGTTATGTATTATTATTATTATCATTGAATGCAAGTATTTTCTAATCTCCTTATATTTTTTTTCTTTGATTTGTGGATTACTCAGTTTATTTCTTAACTTCAAACATATGAGAAATTTATAGTTATCCTTGAATTAATTTCTTATAGTTTCATTATGGTTAGGGAGTATTGTGGTTAGAGATTATGCTGTCTAGAATTCAATCCTTTGAAAATTTTTGAGAGTTGCTTTATATGTCAACATACATAGATTTACAAAAATATCACATTGCTGCTTGATGATTATTTACATTCTACAGTTGTTGGAAGCTATATATTTATCTGTAGATCAAGAGTGTTAATAGTCATCAACTTTTTTCCATCTCTGCTCCTATCTTTTGCTGCTGTTTCTAGCAATTACTGAGAAAATAATATTAAAACCACTTAATTGTGACTGAATTTGTTAATTTCTAGGCATATCAGTTTTACATTATGAATTTTCAGAATATTATATCAGGTGCAGTAAGTCTAAAATTGTAAATCTTCCTGGTGAATTTATACTTCCTCCATTATGTGGTGAAACTCTCTCCAGTGATTTTGCTTTAATATGTATTCATTCATTATTTGTACAGTAATCACAGGATTCTTTCAGTTATTATTTAAAGGATCTATCTTTTTTCTATCATTGTACTTATATTTCTATATCCTTAGGTTTTAGCAAAAAGCATAATTAAATTTTTTCTTATTTTACAATTATCTTTTCTTTTAAATTTTTTAAATGTTTATTTTTGAGAGAGACAGAGAGGCAGAGGATGAGCAGGGAGGGGCAAAGAGAGAGAGAGACACAGAATCTGAAGCAGGCTCCAGGCTCTGAGCTATCAGCACACATCCCAATGCAGGGCTAGTACTCATGAACTGCAAGGTCATGACCTGAGAGGAAGTTGGATGCTTAATCAACTGAGCCACCCAGGTGCCCTTAAAATTGTCTTTTAAGGAGCATTTATCTATTTAAATTTACTGTAATTTATAATTGGTTATTATAATTTTTAAATATAATAGGCATGGTGTCCAAAAAAAAATAGAAGTCCTATGAATGATTGCAATTGTTTAAGAGATAAATAAATAATTATTACATAAATTATTTTTGTATTTTAAATAGTAATTTATATATTATGAAATTTTATGCTATAATTATACCTAGATGCTTTATTAATAGTTAAATATAGGACTAATTTTGATTATTTCTAATAATTTCATTACAAGATTAAAATTACATCTTTAACTGAAATATTTAGAAATATTTGTAACAGTGAAATTGAGGTTTGCATTACATTAAACCGTTTTGAGATTACATTTCCATTTGCCAATTTTTTTAAGTTACAATAGCAAAGTTACATAAAAGGCAGGAAGAATTATATAAATACTTAATTTTTAAGAATAAGCATTTTTTGATCTTTTTTCATATGCTGTTAAGATACTTATTATCTTGGATCCTAAAATCAGATAGAAAAAAGGCAAATGTTTCTGTGAAGTTTCTTCACATTTATAAAACTCTCTGTAATCTAAATAGTGTGCTACTGTATACGGCAAATGATGAGATAAAAACATACCCCATGAGTCCTAATGCTAATTCTACATTGCTAATCTCTTCAAGAGGAAGGTATTTTTCTCTGCCTAAGACATAAAAATATTTCCATTCTCACATCTGGTTTTAACATATTGGAATAAAGACTCACAGTTCCCACTTTCCATACAAAAAACATTTAGAGGAAAAAGGAACAAAATATACGTGGACCTTTAATGAAACCAGAAGTTAAACAGTATTTGAATGTTTCAGGAAATACTACCAGCTGTAGTGGGTCTCACAAATAGCACTGGGATAATGATGCAAGGAAAAAAAATATGGGTGCAGAACTCAGAGAAAGACAAAAGTGGACTGTTCTTCCAAGGTAAAGTGCATACCCTAAGGACAAAACCCATTAGAAACAGGAAGGGCATGATGGAATCATTCCAGTATGCCCTGTTAGTCTGGAGTTCCAAGAAGTTTGAGTGTGAATAAAAGTTTGTAGGAAGTAGTATATCAGTGATGGAGAGGGAAGAGAAATCTTGGATTGTAAGAAGTACCAAAGGCCAATATGGGTTTGTTGGGAAATATTACAGGAACTCAAAATGCTTAGTGTCTCAGTACATGAGATCTGCTGCTAGTCTGTAATACAGACCTGGCACCCTTTCTCAGTGAATCTCCTAAGTAGATGCTCTAAGAGGAAGTCATCTCACTGAAAGAAATCACAAGAATGAGTTAAAGAGGGAGGGAGGCAAACCATAAGAGACTCTTGAAAACTGAGAATAAACTGAGGGTTGATGGGGGTGTAGGAGGGAGGGGAAAGTGGGTGATGGGCATTGAGGAGGGCACCTGTTGGGATGAGCACTGGGTGTTGTATGGAAACCAATTTGACAATAAATTTCGTATTTAAAAAAAAGAATGACCTATGGTATAAATAAAATTGTCTATAGGAAGATAATATAAGAAACCATGAAGAAACTAAGAGGAAAATACAATGATAGATGAAGAATATTTTTATAAACATATTTCAGTAGGACAGGTAAAAATTGTAAAGAAATATATTTATATTTAAAAATTTATGGTATCAGTCAATAGTATAAAATAAATACCCCAAGTAGAGTTTCAAGAATTAAGATATAATGTTTCAAGATAATAGGAGATAAAATGTGAGTTTTTCAAAGCTCAGGAAATAAAGGGAAGAAAAAAACACAGATAAATGCAGTTTGAAATCAGTGCAAAGAAATGATACTGCTGAAAATCTAGAAGGGAGATAAAACGTTTATGTGACTGGTGTTCTGCAAGAAGAAAGTAAAATAATGGGGCAGGAAAAATACATATATTACATTAAAATATTCTGTAAATAAAAGAGGACTTAAATTTATAGTTTGAAAAAGTAAACTGTATATTAGAAAGTATTTATCTAGTAAGACTAATACTAAGACCTTTTGTATTTCAATGAGAATGAATCCTTTAGGCAACCAGATAATGATCAAGTCACATATGGGGATAGTGAGTAATCAAATGTGCCCCATACTATTCATTGCGGGTCTTTTTCCCCCATTTCTAATTTAAGTTACACTTAGTTAACATATAGTGTAATATTAGTTTCAGGAATAGAATTTAGTGATTCATCACTTACATTTAACACCCAGTGCTCATCACAAGTGCCCTCCTTAGTACCCAGCACTCATGTAGCTCATCCGCCACCCACTGGTCCTCCAGTAACCCTCAGTTTGTTCTCTATAGTTAAGAGTCTGCTTTGTGGTTTGCCTCTGCCTTTTCCCCCCTCTATGAACATCTGTTTCATTTCTTAAATTCTACATGTGAGTGAAATTAGGTGGTATTTGTCTTTCTCTAACTGACTTATTTTACTTAGCATAATATTCTCTAGCTCTATCTATGTCATTCAAATGGCAAAATTTCATTCTTATTGATTGCTGAGTAATATTCCATTGAATATATAAATCACCTCTTCTTTATCCATTCATCAGTCAATGGACATTTAGGCTCTTTCCATAATTTGGCTATTGTTGATAATGCTGCTATAAACATCAGAGTGTGTGAGTCCCTTCAAATCAGTATTTTTATATCTTTTGTGTAAATACTAGTGCAGTTGCTAGATCATAGAATATTTTTAACTTTTTGAGGAACCTCCATACTGCTTTCCAGAGTGCTTGCACCATTTGTATTCCCACCAGAAGTGTAAAGAGTGTTCTCCTTTCTCCACATCCTTGACAACACCTGTTGCTTCCTTTGTTGTTAATTTTAGCCATTCTGACAGGTGTGAGGTGATACCTTATAACCCAGGTAAGAATTGGCAGAGGTTATGAATAGACATTTATACAAAGAACACATACAGGTGGCCAACAGACACATGAAAAAATGCTCAACGTAACTCACCATCAAGGAAATACAAATCAAAACTACAGTGAGATATCAAATCATCGCAGGTCTTAATGCCAGAAATCAGGTGTGCAATGTCTAAAAGCCCACAGGAAGCAATATGTGACCCAATAATTTTATAGACATTTAAAATGTCATTCCAGTATAAAGATAATTTAAAACTTATTTGAATATTCTATAACTCAGGGACAATTCATTCCATGAGCATTTATTAAAACATAAATACTGATATAGTCACATTGGGGGTTAGGGCTACAAAATGTGGATTTGAGGCAGACACAATTCAGTTCATAGCAGAACACCAGAGCTTTTGTTCAGTATCAATAAAAAATAAATTCTCAAAGAAAAACAAGCCAACAATAAAATTAATGAAGAAACTATAGTAAAATAGCTACTGATGAGAATTGAATCCATTGAATTCTAGCACTAAGAGTAAAGAAGTGTGAAGATCATAAACCCTAACAAGGTAGAAAGTGAGGTTAACAAATGTTATCTGGGAAGGGGAAGGTGGAGAAGGTGGTGATCGGAATACTGATTTCTTCAATTTTTATAGAGAGGGTAGTAGGAAAATGATAATCAGAAATCAAATTTGAAATCAAGTAATCAAAAGATGGAGTTATGAGTATATTAAAAGTAATAAGTTAACATTCAAAAGATATTATCTACTAAAATTGAGTACAGGAGAATTTGAAAAAATATTAAATCCCTCATTATGCATATGAGGAAGTAGTAAATATTAAAAATAGTAAATAAATATCATGTACTTAATATGATATAGAGCTATACTTGTGAAAGTAAACATTGGTACTTTCTAGTTATAAACTTTATATTAGCTATAAATGTTAAAAATCCTCAGAAGGAAAATTAAAAACAAATATTGACAAAATAGTCATAAAAATGGAAAACATTTAACATAAAGTTTGCTGATAAATAGGTCATATTGAAAGAATATTTTAATGTTTATTTTTAAATTTTGAGACAGAGATGAGAAGGGGCAGAGAGAGAAAAGAAAGAGAGATTTCTAAGCAGGCACCATGCTGTCAGTACAGAGCCCAACTCAGGGCCTGAACCCACAAACCACGAGATCATGATCTCAGTTGAAACCAAGAGTTGGACACTCAACTGACTGAGCCAACCAGGGACCCAAATAATGTCCTATCAAAATTTTTAACTTCACAAAATTTAATTAAAATGAAAAGTTACTCCAATTATCTCAAAATAAAATTAACCTGTAAATTAAATATAAAAAATATAAAACCGCTGCTTCAAAAAGATTAAAAGTAAAAAGATGATGAAGATATACCATACCAAGGCAAACCAAAGAAAGCAGTGGCATGATAGTAATATCAAACAAATTGAATTAAGACATCTCTCCTATCACAGAAAAAAAAAAAGAAGAAGAGATGAAGAAGGCATTTTTATCATGAAACAGGGTTAAATCCAAATGAATATTTATAACTTGTAAATATATATGTATAAAATACAGAAGTATCAACATTATATAACCAAAGGTACAGGAAATGCAAAGAATAGTCAAGAACACATTTAGATTATGTCATTTTAATTTGCTTGTCCCACTCTGTCACATACAAATGGCCAAAAAATAAGTAAGGATATGAGAGCTCTAAATCACATACAATTTAATAATATAAATTTAATTGATATTCATTGGAGTTTTTACCCAGAAATCTAAAAACATGGTTTCTTTTCAAATGTGCAAGAAAGCAATCATAAAAATTGATTTTATGTTAGGCATCAGAGGAAAAACTAAGTGTTTAAAAAAAAATACAGCAAGCATTCTCTGATTACAATGTTGTAATAAAACAAAAGTAGTACCTTTACTTACCAACTGAAAATTAAGAAAATTAAAAATCAAAATTTTTAGAGTCAAAGACTCAGTTGAAACCAAGGTTACAGAATGTCTAGAAAATAATGATAATGAAGATACCATATGAGGAATAACAAAAGCCATGCTCAGATGAAAACTTACAGCCTAAACACATATTAATATAAGAAATAATTAAGATAGATTGAATTAAGTATTAAGTATGTAGATATTGGTTCTCTTGCTGTAGTTTTCTAATTTTCTTTTTAGGCTATTTTTTCCTTTTTTGTGTGTTTTTGTTCTACTATTAACATTTCTGTTTAATCTGATATTTCTGCTATCATAGTTATTTTTTAAATATTTATTTATTTTGAGAGAAAGAGCTCATGTATGGGGGTGTGAGTGGGGAAGGGTAGAGAGACAGAGAGGGAGAGAGAGAATCCCAAGCAGGCTCCACGCTGTCAGCAGAGAGCCTGATGCAGAGCTCAGTCTCACAAACTGTGAGATTATGACCTGAACCTAAATCAAGAGTCAGACACTTAACCAAGTGAACCACCCAGGAGTCCCCCTGCTATCATAGTTATTTATAAGAGTTTTTTTCTTATTTAATGATCATTCCTGTTTGATAGCAGTCTATTATTATTTCATCTAACAAATATATTGACTTATCTCTTTGAATATGTTAATGATTTTCTAATTTAAAAAATTCCTCTGCATGAATCTGTTTGTTTCATACTTTTTCTGTGCTTGTATTGTTCTCTGTATTTTAGTACAGAAATGTCCTCATATCTGGCAATCCTTGGCTCTTTGCTGATTTCAACAGTAAGAAACATAAAAGGTGATTTGAGATTCTGAACTTTTGAGGATTTATCAAATGAGGTTTTAATATGAGGTCACCGACTCAGCACTTATATTTGTGAACATAAAATGTCGGTTTTGTTATATTCTCTCTTTATTAATTGGAATGCTCAGAGTGATCTCTTCTAACTTGTCCCTAGAATTCAAGAATTCTGGAAGTTTTGTGTGAGAAAAAAGCTAGGGGATCTAACTTTCTGTGTACAACATTTACTTCACTTTCCTTCCTCCTTTTCTCAGCATGGTACTGCACCCCAACAGTACTTAGTGTTCTTTAGAAAGAGTTTCATTTTTCTTAACCTTCAGAAGACAATAACCCTTTGGACTTGTGCTGCTTTATAGGAGATTTGGAAGGTAACTACTTCATAAGCAGCTTCCTGTTTTTGATACCATGTTTATCTCCATTTCCAGTAGTATGCGGTACAACCAATTCCCGGGCTTTTGCAGTTGTGAAGTACAGTAAAACCTTGGATTGTGAGTTCTTGTTCTTTGAGTATTCTGCAAGACGAGCAAACATTTCTAATACATTTTTACTTGATAAACGAGTGATGTCTCACAATACGAGTAGTATGTGATGCCAAGCATCACATGATCATAACTGAGCCAATGGTTCTTCTCTCTCTCTCTGTCTCTCTCTCTCTTACCATGGATTTGTGGGTGATCGTCTCTCATGCTTGGAAGCTCCGTCTCAGGCTGCAGTGTTTGGCAGAAATCAGTGATTTTTCAGAATTAGATATTGGTTCTCTTGCTGTAGTTTTCTAATTTTCTTTTTAGGCTATTTTTTCCTGGCACTAGTGTATTTTTTGTCACTTCAGAGCACCTATGGATAGTCCTTTGCTTTTCCATACAAGAGTAGGTTTAGGAATGTTTTGCTTCATTCTAGGTCAGGCTACTTGCAGATATAGACCCTTTCCTCTGTTGACTTATTGCTAGTTACATTAAATACAGTACATGACAAGAATTTATTAATACTGGACTATAGTCAACACCTGTGTGAGTGTATACAATGGCTCCCATGCAGAAAAAGGTTGAAAAGAAAGGCAGTAAGAAGAAGGAGGTGATTACGGTGGAAGTTAAGGAGGAAATCATTGAGAAGTGCAAATGAGGTATGTGAATAGACGAAATTACAAGATTATAAGAAGTCTGCATCTACATCTCATCTGTAGAGGAGGAGAAAAAAGCGAAGGAATCCCTCACTTCAATGAGATTAGGGAGATGTGTAAAATGTGGGAAACTACAAACTTTTGCAGAAAAGCACCACCTGAATGAGGCTGTAGTAGTGCAAGCAATGAATCTGTTTAACAGCAATACAATGTCACATTTATACAAAATCCTCAAAAGGAGGCAAAAGCAAATGTCATTGGATAAGTTCCTTGTTAAGTTTGCAGGAAAAGAAAAAAATTCCATTGAGCCAATAGATACCAGTGATTCTGTTAGTGATAGTGAAGGTTGTCCCACACGATAACCCTCCTCTGGCTTGTCTCCCTCACACCAGCCATGAAGGCTTTCAAAAGTACGTGCAGGTAATTTGTTTATTTTTGTTTATATTTTGTATTTTATTTATTATTTTGTATTATATTGCAGTATTGTAATCATTATTATATGAATATTTTTGGGTTGTGGAACGAAGCATCTGAGTTTCCATTATTTCTTATGGGGAAATTCGGTTTGATAGACAAGTGCTTTGGATTACAACCATGTTTCCAGAATGGATTATGCTTGCAAACCAAGGATTTATATATACATACATACATATACATATATGGAGAGAGAGAGATTATAAGTATATCAAATTATATATTATATCACATATAATTATATATTATTGCATCATATATATGCTGTATATACTGTATGTATATTGCCTATGTGATATTATATATACTATATGTAACATATATAGTAGCATGTTATATATTATTTATACTATATATTACATAGGATATTAATCATATTATATCATATACTATGTACACACCAGCAGACTACCAAGTAATAAAGAGCCATAGTTAACACACAAATGTTTCTCATTAAGACATTAACTTTAGGTTAAATAATCAAAATTGGAGTTAAGAAACACAACTTTTGACTGTTAGTTATTTGGATGTGTACTGCCCCCAAATAATACCAGCTCAAGCAGAAAAAAATATCTGGCTCATTTGACATGCCATCTTCAGTTTCCATAAATTTCCTTAAGTAATAATCTACTACATACTCTTTTTCTATACTTCTTGTCCACTAAACAGTGACATTTTTAGAACAGAATAGCTGTAACATCACATATAATGAAAAGCATTGTTCAATTTTGTACATAATCTCATAATTTGCATCTAGTTATTTATACCACAGATGGGCAGATGACTTGGTAGTATGCTATATGAGAAAATAAGCTGCCTTCGGATATTAAAAATGGCTTGCTTCTCATAGAGATTCATTCCACTTAACCACAAAAGAAAGCCTATTAATTAGACTTTTGAATCCCATTAGGAAAAACAAATACCAATACTTAACTGCTCAAATATGACATGATGGAAAATTGCTAACATAATTAGATTTTTAATAGTGTTAATGACTCTTGTATCTTATTAATAAGAATTAAAACTAATGTAACATTATATGAAGAAAAATTGCCACTGTATGTTCTTCTACAGGGAAATGTAGCATGATTATGTCTATTTCCACATGAAGGGGTTTTAATTTTTATTCCCTTGCAGTTGTAATATAACTCACATGTTCCTTGGCTTAATATATTACCCCTGACATTATGTGACAGAAGGTCCTACAAGTACACCATTTAGGTCTGCAGTCTCATTAGATATCCTAAGTCAAGCATGATGTTGATTCTGGATGTAAAACTATACACACTGAAGGTTGAAATGTCTTTTCCCTGCCCTCTTTCTCTACATTTTTACAGATTATCACTTTTTTCAAAGCCTTTGTTTCAACTCATTTTTCCCATTTATTGGCCAAATTACATTCACTGTTTATACCATGCAATTAATCTTTTTTTTTTTTTTGCATAGTCTCTCTCTTCTTAATTACTCTATGGACATAAAAAGCATGTTTTATTGTCCAGTATGTCACATCAATTCGTTAAATAGCCAGTATTCATTTAGCATCTTCTTTATGTCCGTCATATTGAAGACACTGAATGTAATAAGAGACATTTTTCATCTATCTATCTATCTATCTATTTATTTTCAAGGAGTATGAGCAGGGGAGGAACAGAGAGAGGGAGAGAGGGAGAGAGGGAGAGAGAGAGAATTCCAAGCAGGCTCCATGCTGTCAGCACAGAGCCCAATGTGGGGCTTGATCCCATGAACCAGGAGATCATGACCTGAGCCATAATCAAGAGGTGGATGCTCAACTGACTGAGCCACCCATACACCCCAAGAGACATTATTAAGAAAATACATAATCCTTGGGAGGATGTTGATTTTCTAAATGTTTTAGAATCTGGGTGTCTGGGTGGCTCAGTTGGTTAAGTGTCTGACTTTGGTTCAGGTCATGATCTCATCATTTGTGGGTTCTAGCTCCATGTCAGGTTCTGTGCTGACAGCTCAAATCCTGGGGCCTGCTTCGGATTCTGTGTGTGTGTCTCTCTCTGTCCCTCATCTGCTAGTGCTCTGTTTCTCTCTCTCTTTCTCAAAAGAAATAAACATTAAAAATAAATGTTTTAGAATTATTTTTAGAAAATAAAAAGTACAAAATTAATATTTCTATGAATTCCTCCAACTAGCTGAATTCACCATCACGGCTGCCACAAAGACAAATGGATGTTCATTTCCAAACTAGGCACCAAGAAGAACATCTGAGAAAATAGCCAATATTTGAGACAAGTGGCTTGCAAACCAATTTACAAACTCACCAAATACATACATATTATAAAATAATTAATTTAATGACATACGATGTGACTTAGTATTTGTATTCATTCTCTCTCAGTACTGGCATGTCACTTTAATGTGATTCTATTATCAGGTAGACATCTACTACTCAAAGTATAGTCCTTGAACCAGCAATGTCAGCATTACGAAAGGGCTTCCTGGAAGCCCTTGGGTGCCACCCCAGAGATTCTGAATCATGATCTCTAGTTTAACAAATTCCTCAAGTTACTCTTATACACAGTAATGTCTGAGAAGCATTGGGCTGCATTTGCTTAAAAAAGGTGAAAGTCTTCTTGCACTGAAAAAGGGGAGGTGATGGTAATCCAGCTCAGGCCATCAAGAGCATAACGTTTATCTGAAAGCAATAATTCAGGCAGTGTTGTTCGAAACTGAAGTTACTTAAGAAAGTAATCATCATAATGAAATAATTTGAAAATATATACAGTGGTTTTCCACTGTGGCTGTACATCTAAAATTGCCTGGGGAGATTTTTTTAAGTTGTTATTTAAATTCCAGTTAGTTATAATACAGTGTAATATTAGTTTCAGGTGTACAATATAGTGATTCAATACTTCCATGCAACACCCGCAGCTCATCACAACAACTGCAGTGCTAAATCCATCTGGGGCGCTTTTTAAAATAAGAATGCTTTGGTCTCAACTCCAGAGAGAATCTCCAGAATGAGAGATTCTGATTTAATTTTTCTGGTGAGTTTTTTATGCATCAGGATTTTTTAAAAGTTCCATATGAGTTTTATGTGCAGCTAGAGGTAAAAACCATTGATAAAATATGAGAAGTTGTTTAGATAACTGGGTTTGAGGAAGAGAAAACTTATGTGGATGATCATAGAGTAAGTTAATTTTGTGTAGTTCTAGGAAGCAGAATGGGACACATAATGATTTAAGACCAATATAAAAATAATGGTAGTTTGAGCATATGAAACAAAAATGGGCATCTTTGAGGGTACCTATTGAGTTCAGGTGGAAACCGCACAGCCAAAAGGCCTTCAGTGACACTATTGAACACTCATGCATTTAGCATTGTGCATTGGCTCAGTAGGGTACATGATTGCCAGATTGTGTTATAATAGAGTAATAATAAGTATATTTAATGAGCACTTTCTGTGTTGGGCACTTTACATGAATTACTAGATTTCATCCAACCACAATTCTATGAGGACAAGTTCTTTGAAACCAAGGCTTAGAGAATTGAAATAAATTACTTGAGTTTCCAAGTTACTAACAGGAACAGGCTTCAAACCAGGACTTACCAGACCCAACATCCCATAATTTTAACCCCATACAGTTCTACCATGATGCTCATGGATACTCAATTCTGTGATTCTTAGGTGTGCCATGTAACAATCACTATACTGTTCACTTGAAGATCAAATTTAATGACCAGAGAGGCTTACTAAGCAAACTGCCGTAAACATTAAAGAATAGTTTTAAAATCACTTTTTTGAAACTTAGAAAACAGAATGTCATTGAGAGAACAAACCTGGGTTAAAGGACCTAGAATCTTAAAATAAGTAAGTAGATAGATAGATGATGATGATAGAAAGATAGATAGATAGATAGAACGAGTAATAAAACTAGGCACTTTGCAATACCAATACGTTTTGTTACAATTCCTTTTGTCCCCCTCAGCTGTGATTGAAAGCATATTTGTTTTTACTCTCTCTTTTTAAAAATTGTAATCTATGTTTGTATTGAAGAACTAATTATGAGTCACCCAAGTGTAACCAAGGATTGCTGAGGGCTCCGGAAATAGGAAGAAGGAAATTCATTAAAAAGTAATGTTGAGCTTATAGTTTCAAAAGGTCATTAGAAATGCTAAACCACAGGACACCATTGTCTGAGCTGGTACCATATCTAATCATTTATCAGTCCCAGGGTTCTGAACATTTGGTCATCATCAGTCTTCTTAGCCACCAAATAGAAAGTCAGCTGATTCTACACTATGAGCCTAGGGTTATTATGCTATCCTTTGTCTAGGATACACCAGCCCTTCCCTCCATTTCGAGATACCATGTTCAGTATGCATGCTAGGCACATGGCAGCCTGGGGATCTTCAGTTTTCAGCTTAGGTGTGAACCCAAGTCATCACCTTTACTCTTTTCTGTGAAAGAACACCATAAGCTGACTTGTCAAGCTTTCATAAAAGAATTACTTAATTTTTTTTTTATTTTAAAGAGAGAGAGCATAAGTCAGGAGAGGGTCAGAAGAGAGAGAGAGAGAATCTTAAGCAGCCTCCACACTCAGCATGAAACCTAGTGTGGGGCTCGATCCCATGACCCTGGGATCATCACCTGAGCTGAAATCAAGAGTCAGACATTCAATTGACTGAGCCTCCCAGGCGTCCCTCATATGAAAACTTCTTAAAAACAGGTATGGTGTAAAAATGTGAATCAAAAGGTATATATTTTGTAATCAAAAGGTGAATATTTTAGTGTTGTATTCCAGTAACTGCAAGTACTCTTATTCAGAGACCTAGGATAGAATAGCATAGCACAGACAACCATTACTATAGAAAACTTTCTGGGTGTAGGAGGGGATCAAAAGGAATTTATTTTAGTGTCATTTTCATTAAATAATTTCTTCTGGACAGTCCAGTACCACTAAGATGCAGAAGCAAGAAAAGCAGTAAAAATTTTTTTTTTCTATACAAAGCTAGATGGTAAATCTTTTAGACTTTGTGGACCATTATAGTCTCTGCCACAGAAACTCAACTCTGTTGTAGTGAAAAGTAGCCATACAAAGTAGCCATAAAAAATAGCCATAATTAGTATATAAACTAATGGACATGGCTGTCTTCCAATAAAATTTTATTTATGGATCATGAATTTTGAATTTCTAGTAATATTTACATAGCACAGTATATTCTTCTTTTGATTTTTTTTTCACCATTTAAAATGTGGAAACTACTCTCAGCTCATTGCCTTACAAAACCATTTAGCTGACTACATTTGTCCCACAGGCTATAGTTTGCTTACACCTACTTTACTCTTCTAAGCACTCTGACTTCTAGAAGAGAAGTAAAATTGTCAATTTAATTCAGTAGATTGATTTGTTAATTTATGTGTTTATATTAAGATGCTACCCATATTTCTTTCCAAAGGTGTTTAGAAATAAGAATTGGTAGTTAAATTATCACCTCCCTTACGAATTTTAGGATGTTTTGTTCTAGTTCTGTGAAAAACGCCACTGATATTTTGATGAGGATTGCACTGAATATGTAGATTGCTTTGGGTAATATAGACATTTTAACTGTTAATTCTTAAAATCAATGAGCACATAATATCTTCCCATTTATTTGTGTTGTCTTTAATCTATATGGAACCACAACCTCCTCCCGTCACAAAAAAAGCAACAAAAAAATAAAAAAATCCTGAATAGCCAAAGCAATCATAAGAAAGAAGAACCAAGCTGGAGGTATCATGCTCCCTGATTTCAAACTGTACTATAAAGCTGTAGTAATCAGAACAGTATTAGGATGCTGACGTGAAAACAGACATATACATCAATATAATAGAATAGAGAGATCAGAAATAAATCCATGCACATATGGCCAATTTATGACAAAAGAGGCAAGAATATACCAAGGGGAAAGATGGTCTCTTCAATAAATGATGTTGGGAGAGTTGGACAGCTCCATGCAAAAGAATGGAACTGGACTACTATGTTATACCATGCACAAAATAAATTCAAAATGGGTTGAACACTTGAATGTAAGACCTAATACCATAAAACTCCTAGAAGAAAACACAGGCAATAACTCTTGGACATCAGTCTTCACAATATTTTTTGGACCAGTCTCCTCAGGAAGGGCAACAAAAGTTAAACAGATGGGATTACATCAAGTTGAATTGCTTTTGCACAACAAAAGAAAGCATTAACAAAACAAACTAGCAACCTAGTGTATGGGAGATAATATCAGCAAGTCATACATCCATAGTGTGTGTATATATACACATATATATAATTCATAATATTATATATTATGTTTAGTATATATATAACAAACCAAGTTTGCTTCCTGTATCTATGAGTCTGTTTCTGTTTTGTTTTCTTTGTTCATTTGTTTTGTTTTTTTTGATTCCATATATATATATATATATACGGATTATATATATATATATATATATTACATATATATGTGTATCTGTGTGTGTGTGTGTGTGTGTGTGTGTGTGTGTATAGAGAGAGAGAGAGGGAGCTAATAGACATTTTTCAAAAGAAGACATACAGATGGCTAACAGACACATGTTCAAGTTCACTAATCATCAGGGAAATGTAAATAAAAACCACAATGTGATATCTCATTATACCTGTCAGAATGTTTATTATCAAAAAGACAAGTGTTGGTGAGTATGTGGAGATAAGTCAACTTAGGTATGCTGTTGATGAGAAAGTAAATTTGTGCAGTCACTATGGAAAACATATGGACAGTTCTCAAAAAATTAAAAATAGACTACCATATGATCCAGTAATTCCACTTCTGAGTATTTATCTGAAGAAAGTGAAAACAGCATTTTGAAGAGATATATGCTCCTCTCTGTTTATTGCAGCATTATTTACAATAATCAAGCTATGGAATCAGCCTGTGTCCATGAATAGATGAATGGATATAGAAGATATGGTATATATGAAATGAAATATTACATAGCCATAAAAAATGAAATCTTGCCGTTTATGAGAACATGGATGGACCTAGAGGGTGCTGTGTGAAGTGAAATAAGTCAGACAGAGAAAGACAAGTTTCATATCATTTCACTTACACATGGAATCCAAAAAACAAAACTAATGAACAAACAAAACAAAAAAGAAACAGACTCATAGATACAGGAAACAAACTTGGTTATCAGAGAGGGGAGGAACTGGGTGCCAGGCAAAACAGGTGAAGGGGATTAAGAGACACAAACTTCCAGTTATAAAATAAATAAGTCACGGGAGATGTAATGAACAGCGTAGGGAATATAGTCAATAAAATCATAATTAACTTTGTATGGGGGTCATTTAATGATGTATAGAAATATCAAATCACTATGATGTACACCTGAAACCAATGGGATATTGTATGTCAGTTATATGTCAATTACAAAATCATCATCATCATCATCATCATCCTCATCATCATCTTCTCATCTCCCTTGGGAACAAGCTGGTTTTGATTCTTGGCCAAAATAATAAGACACATACTGTAGTAAATAAATTTGGAATATAAAGTCCTGAGTTTGAGTCACTCCTTACCCATGTGACTGAAAAATTACTTTATGTTTATGATTCTTAAACTCCATCAGCAAAATGGAAATAATGCTTATAATAAAGTGAGGAGCAAAGAAGATTCTCTGAGTAGATTCTTTGTCATCTCTGGAATGCTATACAAAATATGCTTTGTTATTTTTAAATGTGGAAATGATACTAGCTTACATTTACAATTATAATAATTACAGTTCTCCCTATGGGCTAGTCATTGTTTTGGGGCTTTCCATGTATTGATTCATTTGATCCTCACAACAACCATATGAAATGGGGACTTCTGTTATTTACCATTTTACATATTTGCATATTAGGACATAAAGAGTTTAAGTGATTCACCCATGGTCTCACAACTAGTAAGTGGCAGAGGTAGGATTTGAATCCTGCACTCTTGCCCCTGAATCCATACTCTTCACTGCTACCTCTTTTGTTTCATATTATGGTCTAGTCAAGTGCCACACACTGTACTAACCATGTCACAAATGCTATGTAATGGAATGCTGACCACAATCTTTTGATGTGGACATAGCAGCTTAGTAGTTAAGTGTGTAGGCTCTGAAGATGGGCTTCATGGACTCAGTTTTCTTCTTCCCTACTTTGCGAGCAAATTACTTATCTTTATTTAAGTCTGATTTTACTGAGAATGATAGTAATTATAGGCACCTTTTGAGTCTTGTGAAGATCAAATGAAATAATGCATGTAACATACCTAGCATTGTCCCAGCTTGCAATTTTATATCTGTTCAGTCACTCACTTGCTTACTCATTCATTTATTTCTGTTTCTTAAATAGTGGAGTTGACTAAAATTTAAATAATGCAAGCATATATTTGCATTTAAAATATTAATGCATATATTTTGTTTCCCAAAGTAGGGTATCTAAAATATCTGTAGTGAGCCATAGGTGCCAATCAATAAGAAAATACTAATATAGATGGTGACATAGATTTTGGCTTTGCTAGTTTGATGTTGTGATACATGCCTAAAAACCCATTGACAGCATACCTGATATCTAAATTTTTTTATTTTGAACTTGACAGAGCACTTGAAAGATGACTGCTTGAAGTTTAGTACTGAATGTATTAGTAAAAGCTTTCATTAATTGGCTTATACTTGATGTTGTTACTTGATAAAAATAGAATTATGTAACAAGAGTTGCAGCATCTTGTGTTTTAACAAAGTATCTATGAAAAGACAAGTCCTGCAATATATAAGAAAACTTAAATGTATTTCTCAACATCTTTCCACAGATTATTCTTTAAGATGATTAGAATTTACTACCTCTTGGAGGAAACTTTGGAATAACATATTTGGAAGACAGGTCTTGGTAGGTGATGAGAGAAGCTTTAGCTATGTGTTCTGGCTAATAACAGTATCATAATATTTTGCACACTTTCATTTCAGTCACAAATGGGAAGTAAACTTAGAAGGATATGATACACATCTCTCATTTTACAAATGAAGAAATGAAGAAACAGGCAAAGTAACTTGCCTACACTCAAACAAGCAGAGAGAAAGAGTAAGCCTAGAATCCAAGGATCTCATCTCCTAATCCCACTTGTTTTCTACTACCATGTTCTCTCTTCTACATTTAATGATTCTACTGTCTTGCAAGCCCTCAGTAATTCAAATTTAAAAATCAAACTAAATGTACTCATTATTGAAATATTATAGGGTTCCTGATATAAACAGATCCATGAGGTTTATCTTTTTATCAAATTTTAAAAAGCCTTTATAAGCTATAAAGCAGGTGTCGACCATTTTTATGAATTGCTTTATTAAAGGCATTCAATCCTATATTTTACTTATGTGATCTGCTAATTGATGAGAAAGATTGGCGATTTTAACTATTAGATTTGGGTTCATAAAACTGACACTTTTAAAGAAATCCATTCAATTAATTAACCAAAAAGTAGGAAAGAATATCCAATGGGAAAAAGACAGTCTCTTCAACAAATGGTGCTGGGAAAACTGGATAGCCACATGCAGAAGAATGAAACTGAACCACTTTCTTACACTATTCACAATAATAAATTTAAAATGTATTGAAGACCTAAACGTGGTCTTCAATATGGTGATAGGTCTTCAATATGGTCTTTTATGGTGATAGGAAACCATAAAAATCCTAGAAGAAAACACAAGCAATAACCTGACAATTTGACATTGGCCATGGCAAGCTCTTACTAGATAGGTCTCCTGAGGCCAGGGAGACAAAATAAAAAACTATTGGGACTTCATCAAAATAAAACCTAACTGCACACCAAAGTAAACAGACAACAAAAATTAAAGCAACCTATGGAATGGGAGAAGATATTTGCAAATGACATATCTGATAAAGGGTTTGTATCCAAAGTCTATAAAAAACTCATCAACTCAACATCTAAAATACAAATCATCCAGTTAAAAAATGGGCAGAAGTGATGGTGAACAGACGCATGAAAAGATGCTCAACATCAACTTATCACCAGGGAAATGCAAATAAAAACTACAATGAGATATCACCTCACATCTGTCAGAATGGCTAAAATCAACATAACAAGCAACAATAGATGTTGGTGAGGTTGTGGAGAAAGCATAACCCTCTTGCACTGTTGTTGAGAATGCAAACTCACCAGAGTGAGTGTAGCCACTCTGGAAAACAGTATGGTGCTTCCTCAAAAAGTTAAAAATAGAGCTTCCCTATGCACCCTGAGGTATTCACCCAAAGGATACAAAACTATTATTTTGAAGGGATACATGTACCTGATGTTTATAGCAGTGTTAACTACAATAGGCAAATTATGGAAACAGCCCAAGTGCTCATTGATTGGTGAATAGATAAGGAAGAAGTAGGGTGTATATATTCAATGGAATATTACTTAGCCATAAAAATAGAATGAAATCTTGTCATTTGCAATGATGTGGAAGGAACTAGAGAGTATTGAGCTAAGTGAAATAAGTCAGAGAAAGACAAATATCATATGATTTCACTCATATATGGAATTTGAAAAACAAATGAGAAAAAGGGAAAAAAAGAGAGGAAAGAAAACAGACTCTTAATTATAGAGAACAGGTGGTTATCAGAAGGGACGTGGGTAGGAGGAAGGGTTAAACAGGTGATGGGGACTAAGGAGTGCACTTGTGATGAGCCATGGGTGTTGTATAGAAGCATTGAATCACTACATTGTACACCTGAAACTAATTTTACACTGTATGTTAAACTGGAATTTAAACAAAAACTTAATAAAAGCAATAAAATATTGATCCTATGTTGGCATTTGGCACTTGGTGACTGGTTTTATATTTGAAATATTTACTTCTATTGATTGGAAATAAGCATTTTAAAAATCTAAATATCAGTTTGACCATCAGATCTTTAAGATGAGATTCTAACAATTTCATGTCTTTACAAAAAATTTTGTATTGTATTTATTTATTTATTTTGGGAGAGAGACAGAGAGTGAGTGGGGAAGGGCAGAGAGAGAGGAAGAGAGAGAATCCCAAGCAGGCTCTACACTGTCAGCATGGAACCTGATGTGGGTCTCAGACTCCCAAACCTTGGGGCTCAAACTCACAAACCGTAAGTTCATGACCTGAGCTGAAACTGAGTTGGACACTTAACCGACTCAGCCACCAAGATGCCCTTAATTGCAGCTCTTTCATCCAGTAGTGGTGCTAATGCCAGGTTGGAAGAGAGAGTACCAAGGGCAGTCTCTGAAGTACTGAGAAGGAAAAGTGTTTGGCCAGAGATACAACATGGCGGATATAGGGGGACCTGAAATTCCCTTGTCACTTAAATACAGCAGTGTTGAGGCCAAAGGACTTTGAATTCCAAGAGTCCAGGCTGCAGAGTGACAGAGACGTCTGCAGGGACCCACAGTGACAACCTGGCGGGCCATAAGGATACTTCAATGAACAAATCAAAGCACACCTGGTGGAGGGTCCAAAACATCACTATGACTAGGGAGATAAAGCCACAAAGTGACCAAAGTCACAATAACAGAGAGCAAGGAACACACTCCAAAAAACACCTCCTGAAAGGCCAGGCCATGGACAGTGTATGACCCCCTCTTTAATATAGTAGTGCTTGCAGGTGCAGGACACATAACAAGCTTTTAAAACACATAAGGGACAGAAAACTAGCCAAAATGTTGAAACAGACGAATTCTCTTCAAAAGAAATTCCAGGAAGAAATGGTAGCTAAAGAATTGATCAAAACAGATATAAACAATATAACTGAACAAGAATTTAGAATAATAGTCATAAGATTAGTTGCTGGGCTTGAAAAAAGCATAGAAGACAGCAGAGAATCTATTGTTCCAGAGGTCAAGGAACTAAAAATTAGTCATGATGAATTAAAAAATGTTATAAATGAGGTGCAAAATAAACTAGAGGTGGTGACAGTGAGGATTGAAGAGTCAGGAGAATTAGTGAAAAAGAAGATAAAATTATGGAAAAAGATGAAGGTGAGAAAAAGATAAGAAAATTCTAGACCACAGGGAAGAATTAGAGAACTAAATGATTCAATGGAATGCACTAATATCTGTATCATAGGAGTTCCAGAAGAAGAAGAAGGAGGAGGAGGAGGAAGAGGAAGAAGTAGTAGTAGTGAGAGAGAAAAGGGCAGAAGGTATACTTGAACAAATCATAGCTGAGAACTTCCTCAATCTGGGACAGGAAACAGACATTGAAACCCAGAAGGCACAGAGAACTCCCTTCAGATGTAATAGGAGTCTATCTTCTGTATGACATATCATAGTGAAACTGGAAAAATACAAAGATAAACACAGAATTCTGAAAGCAGCTAGGGACAAACAGACCTTAACCTACAAGGGTAGACACATAAGGGAAGTGGCAAACCTATCTACTGACTTGGCAGGCCAGAAGGAAATATTCAATGTGATGAACAGGAAAAATATGCAGCCAAGAATCCTTTATCCAGCAAGCCTATCATTCAGAATAGGAGAGATACAGGTTTTCCCAGACAAACAAAAGCTGAAGGAGTTCATCATCACTAAACCAGCCCTACAAGAGATCCTAATGGGGACTCTGTGAGTGGAATGTTGCAAAGACCACAAAGGACCAGAGACATCACTACAAGCATGAAACCTACAGATTACACAATGACTCTAAATCAATTTCTTTTTAATTTATTTTACATTTTATTTATTTTTGATAGAGACAGAGTGTGAGCAGGGGAGGGGCAGAGAGGGACACAGAATCTGAAGCAGGCTCCAGGCTCTGAGTTGTTAGCACAGAGCCCGACGCAGGACTCAAACTCACAAACCGCGAGATCATGACCTGAGCTGAAGTCAGATGCTTAACCGAGTCACCCAGGCACCCCTAAATCCCTTTCTTTTAAGAATAATACTGAATGTAAGTAGACTAAATGCTCCAATAAAAAGACATAGGTATCAGAATGGATAAAAAAAAAAAAAACAAGACTCCTCTATTTGCTGTCTACAAGCAACCTACTTTAGATCTAAGGACACCTTCAGATCTAAAGTGAGGGGATAGAGAACCATCTACCATCTATCATGCTACTGGAGGTCAAAAGAAAGCTGGAGTGGGCATACTTACATCAGACAAACTAGATTTTAAACTAAAGGCTGTAACAAGAGATGAAGAAGGACATTATATCATAATTATGGGGTCTATTCATTAAGAAGAGCTAACAATTATAAATGTGTATGCACCCAATTCAGAAGAACACAAATATATAAAACAATCACAAACATAAGCAATCTTATTGGTAAGAATGTGGTAATTGCAGGGGACTTTAATACTCCACTTGCAACAATGGACAGATCATCTAGGCAGAAAAACAATAAAGAAATAATGCCCCTGAATTATACAGTGGACGAGATGGACTTGACAGATATATTCAGAGCTTTTTGTCTTAAAGCAGCAGAATGCACATTCTGCTTGAGTGCACATGGAACATTGTCCAAAATAAATCACATACTGGGTCACAAAACAGCCCTCAATAAATATAAAAAAAATGAGATCATACCATGAACATTTTCAGATCACAATGCTATGAAACTTGAAATCAACCACATGAAAAGTTTGGAAAACTTCCAAATGCATGGAGGTTAAAGAACATCCCACTAAAGAATGAATGGGTCAACCAGGCAATTAAAGAAGAAATTAAGAAATATATGGAAACAAATGAAAATGAAAACATGACAGCCCAAACCCTTTGGGATGCAGCAAAGGCAATCCTAAGAGGAAAATGCATTGCAATCCCGGCATATCTCAACAAAAAAAAATCCCAAATACAAAATCTAACAGCACACCTAAAGAACTAGAAGCAGAACAACAAAGAAACCCCAAGGCCAACAAAAGAAGAGAAATAATAAACATCAGAGCAGAAATAAACTACAAAAAATCTACAAAAACTATAGAATCTACAAAAAACTATAGAACATATCAATGAAACTAAGAGCTAGTTTTTTGAAAAAAATAAACAAAATTGATAGCCCCTAGCCAGACTTCTCAAAAAGAAAAGAGAGAGGACCCAAATAGATAAAAATGGACTTAATCACAACTAATCCTTCAAAAATACAATTATTAGAGAAGACTATTAAAAATTATATGCCAACAAACTGGACAACCTAGAAAAAATGGAAAAATTCCTAGACACCCACACACTACCAAAACTCAAATGGGAAGAAATAGAAAATTTCAACAGACCCATAACTAGTGAAGAAATGGAATCAGTTATTAAAAATGTCCCAACAAGTAAGAGTCCTGGGCCAGATGACTCCCAAGGGAAATTCTACCAGACATTTATTTATTATTTATTTATTTATTTATTTATTTATTTTACTTCAAAATTTTTTTAGATAGTCATAAATGTTTTGTTTTTATTTATTTATTTTAATATATGAAATTTATTGTCAAATTGGTTTCCATACAACACCTCGTGCTCATCCCAACAGATGCCCTCCTTAATACCCATCACCCACCCTCCCTCCCACTCCATCAGCCCTCAGTTTGTTCTCAGTTTTTAAGAGTCTCTTATGCTTTGGCTCTCTCCCACTCTAACCTCTTTTTTTTTCATTCCCCTCCACCATGGGTTCCTTTTAAGTTTCTCAGGATCCACATTAGAGTGAACACATATGGTATCTGTCTTTCTCTGTATGGCTTATTTCACTTAGCATCACACTCTCCAGTTCCATCCACGTTGCTACAAAGGGCCATATTTCATTCTTTCTCATTGCCACGTAGTACTCCATTGTGTATATAAACCACAATTTCTTTATCCATTCATCAGTTGATGGACATTTAGGCTCTTTCCATAATTTGGCTATTGTTGAGAGTGCTGCTATAAACATTGGGGTACAAGTGCCCCTATGCATCAGGACTCCTGTATCCCTTGGGTAAATTCCTAGCAGTGCTACTGCTGCATCATAGGATAGGTCTATTTTTAATTTTCTGAGGAACCTCCACACTGTTTTCCAGAGCGACTGCACCAGTTTGCATTCCCAACAACAGTGCAAGAGGGTTCCTGTTTCTCCACATCGTCTCCAGCATCTATAGTCTCCTGATTTGTTCATTTTGGCCACTCTGACTGGCGTGAGGTGATATCTGAGTGTGGTTTTGATTTGTATTTCCCTGATGAGGAGCGATGTTGAGCATCTTTTCATGTGCCTGTTGGTCATCCGGATGTCTTCTTTAGAGAAGTGTCTATTCATGTTTTCTGCCCATTTCTTAACTGGATTATTTGTTTTTTGGGTGTGGAGTTTGGTGAGCTCTTTATAGATTTTGGATACTAGCCCTTTGTCCGATATGTCATTTGCAAATCTTTTCCCATTCCATTGGTTGCCTTTTAGTTTTGTTGGTTGTTTCCTTTGCTGTGCAGAAGCTTTTTATCTTCATGAGGTCCCAATAGTTCATTTTTGCTTTTAATTCCCTTGCCTTTGAGGATGTGTCAAGTAAGAAATTGCTACAGTGAGGTCAGAGAGGTCTTTTCCTGCTTTCTCCTCTAGGGTTTTGATGGTTTCCTGTCTCACATTCAGGTCCTTTATCCATTTTGAGTTTATTTTTGTGAATGGTGTGAGAAAGTGGTCTAGTTTCAACCTTCTGCATGTTGCTGTCCAGTTCTCCCAGCACCATTTGTTAAAGAGGCTGTCTTTTTTTCCATTGGATATTCTTTCTTACTTTGTCAAAGATTAGTTGGCCATACTTTTGTGGGTCTAGTTCTGGGGTTTCTATTCTGTTCCATTGGTCTATGTGTCTGTTTTTATGCCAATACCATGCTGTCTTAATGATTACAGCTTTGTAGTAGAGGCTAAAGTCTCTACCAGACATTTAAAGCAGAGTTAATACCTATCCTTCTCAAGCTGTTCCAAAAAATAGAAATGGAAAGAAAGCTTCCGGACTCATTCTATGAAGCCAACATTGCTTCAATTCCCAAACCAGACAGAGACCCTCCAAAAAAAGGAGAATTAGAGGCCAATATCCCTGATGAACATGGATGCAAATATTCTCAACAAAATACTAGCAAATCAAATTCAATAGCATATAAAAAGAATTATTCACCATGATGAAGTAGGATTAATTCCTGGGCTGCAAAGCTGGTTCAATATTTGCAAATCAATCAATGTGATACATCACATTAATAAAAGAAAGGATAAGAACCATATGATCCTGTCAATAGATGCAGAAAAAGCATTTGACAAAATTCAGCATCCTTTCTTTTTTTTAAAATTTTTTTTTCAACGTTTATTTATTTTTGGGACAGAGAGAGACAGAGCATGAACGGGGGAGGGGCAGAGAGAGAGGGAGACACAGAATCAGAAACAGGCTCCAGGCTCTGAGCCATCAGCCCAGAGCCTGACACGGGGCTCGAACTCACGGACCGCAAGATCGTGACCTGGCTGAAGTCGGACGCTTAACCGACTGCGCCACCCAGGCGCCCCGAGCATCCTTTCTTAATAAAAACCTCAGGAAAGTCAGGATAGAAGGAGCATACCTAAACATCATAAAAGCCTTATATGAAAAACCCACAACTAATATCATCCTCAGTGGGAAAAAACTGAGAGCTTTCCGTATAAGATCAGAGATGTCCACTCCCACCACTGTTGTTTAACATAGTGTTGGAAGTCCTAGCATCAGCAATCAGAAAACAAAATGTAATAAAAGGCATCAAAATTGGCAAAGAAGAAGTCAAACTCACTTTTCGTGGATGACAAGATCCTGTACATGGAAATCCCGAAAGACTCCACCAAAAGGCTGCTAGAACTGATACATGGAGTCAGCAATGTTGCAGGGTACAAAATCAAGGTACAGAAATTGGTTGCATTTCTATACACCAATAATGAAGCAACAGAAAGACAAATAAAGAAACTGATCCCATTTGCAATTGCACCAAGAACCATAAAATACCTAGGAATAAACCTAACCAAAGATGTAAAAGATCTGTGTGCTGAAAACTATAGAAAACTTATGAAGGAAATTGAAGAAGACACAAAGAAATGGAAAAGCATTACATGCTCATGGATTGGAAGAATAAATATTGTTAAAATATCAATACTACTTAAAGCAATCTACACATTCAATGAAATCCCAATCAAAATTGCATGAGCATTCTTCTCAAAGATTGAACAAACAACCCTAAAATTTGTATGGAACCACAAAAGACCCCGAATAGCCAAGTAATATTGAAAGAGAAAACCAAAGTGGGAGGCATCATATCACAATCCCAGACTTGAGCCCCTACTACAAAATTGTAACCATCAAGACAGTATGGTATTAGCACAAAAACAGACACATAGACCAATGGAATAGAATAGAGAATGCAGAATTTGATCCACAAATATATGGTCAACTAATGTTTGACAAAGCAGGAAAGAGTATCCAATGGAAAAAAGTCTCTTTAGCAAAGGTTGCTGGGAGAATTGTACAGCAACGTGCAGAAGAATGAAACTAGACCACTTTCTTCCACCATACACAAAAATAAACTCAAAATGGATGAAAGACCTAAATGTGAGACAAGAAACTATCAAAACCCTAGAGGAGAAAGCAAGCAACAGCCTCTTTGACCTCAGCCACAGCAATTTCTTGCTTGACACATCTCCAAAGGCAAGGGAATTAAAACAAAAACAAACTATTGGGACTTCATGAAGATAAAAAGCTTCTGCACAGTGAAGGAAACAATCAACAAAACTAAAAGACAACCGATGAAATGGGAAAAGATATTTGCAAAAGACTTATCGGATAAAGGGTTAGTATCCAAAATCTATAAAGAACATACTAAATTCAACACCCAAAAAACAAATAATCCAGTGAAGAAATGGGCATAAGACATGAATAGACACTTTTCCAAAGAAGACATCCACATGGCCAACAGACACATGAAAAGATGCTGAACGTCATTCATCATCAGGGAAATGCAAATCAAAACCACACTGAGATACCACCTCACACAGGTCAGGGTGGCTAAAATTAACAACTCAGGCAATGACAGATGTTGGCGAGGATGTGGAGAAAGAGGATCTCTTTTGCATTGTTGGTGGGAAAGCAAACTGCTGCAGCTGCTCTGGAAAACAGTGTGGAGGTTCCTCAAAAAATTAAAAATAGAACTACCCTACCACCGAGCAATAGCATGGCTGGGAATTTATCCAAAGGATACAAGAGTGCTGATTCATAGGGACACATGTACCCCAATGTTTATAGCAGTGCTTTCAATAGCCAAATTATGGAAAGAGCCTAAATGTCCATCAACTGATGAACAGATAAAGAAGATGTGGTTTGTGTATACAATGGAATACTCTTTGGCAATGAGAAAGAATGAAATCATGCCCTTTGCAGCATTGTGGATGGAACTGGGAGGTATTATGCTGAGTGAAATAAGTCAGTCAAAGAAAGACAGATATCATATGTTTTCATTCATTATCAAAGACCATGGGGGAAGGGAAGGGTAAGAAATAGTTATAAGAGAGGGAGGGAGCAAACCATAAGAGGCTCTTAAATACAGAAAATAAACTGAGGGTGGATGGGGGGTGGGGAGAGGGGAAAATGGGTGGTAAGCATTGAGGAGGGCGCTTGTTGTGATGAGCACTGGGGGTTGTATGTAAGTGATGAACCACAGGAATCAACCCCTAAAACCAAGAGTACACTGTACAAACTGTATATTAGCCAATTTGACAATAAATTATATTAAAAAAAGTATTTTGCCAAGACAATGGATAGTAAGAGAGAAAGGAGGACTTTAGATACAAAATTGCAGACCTTTACAGGTTATTCCTTAAGGGGATGGTGGAAGTTATTGTCAAGGAAAGATAGCAGACTTTGGACAAGATACATATATTGATCTTTTAGCTGAACCATTGACTGAACCTGTAGCCTTGCTCGTGACAACAGTCACTCTGTTGAGAATTCTGATGCTGTCCCTGGTGTTGTAATTTCACATTATAAAACTGCAAATGGAAGCATCATCAGGAAATATAAAAGTGAGACGGATTAAAGGGAATTAAATTGTGAGCTTGAAGTGAAAACCAGAATGTTTAATGCATCTTTGACAATATTACCCCTGATTTTCTTTTCTTTTCATAAATGTGGTTTTTGGTATCTAGGTTTTTTTTTCAAAGTTAATTAGTTTGATTTGTTCATCTCCGTGACTGTTTATGCACAACATAAATTGAAGTAGGATTATGGCCATATTACTGATTAATTTGGTCAAAATATATAGTGGAGTTAGATAATCATGCAAGCTGGAATAAACACTTCAAAGCCCTAGCTAGCTTGTTTGCTGATGATACAAGTAACAATATGAATGTATTGTTACAAATGTGGAGGAGAAATATCCATTTTTTTGTTTTTGTGTGTGTGTGTGTGTGTTACCCAACTGGAAAAGACACAGGAATATTTCTTATCAGTACCCCTATCCATCCCTTCATTCACACAGTACTTCCTAGAATGTTATTATGTGTATAGCTGTTCTATGGAAGCTGCAAGGATGAACGTAATGAATGGGATGATAGATATAATCTAGTAACTCTGATAGAAGTTAAATATGACAAAGACAAATATGCTGTTTTAATCACAAGTATGGTGAATATTATGGAAGTGGAAGTTCTGGTTGCTGTGAGGTGAGTTTGTGGCTTACTAGTTGCTCTTTTTGGTGAAGATATTTTGATTTTTCATATTCTGCATATCTTGGAGCTGGTAGGAGTTGCTGACCTTGTTCAGTTCCCCATTTCCACTGCCTTAACTAGTGTTTATTCACCTTTTGGGAAAAGCCATCCTCACATGAGGCTCATGCTATCTGGGTGGTCTCTTATCTAACCCTGCTCCTCCAACCTTTGAGATTTTGTAAATTGGCTCCTGCCTTAGTCTCCCCTTATACCCCAACTGCTGTTAGCTACTTTAGGTACTTTGAACATTTGCATGGTCATTTACCCAAATTTCTGACCCTTTCTTCTTTGATGACCTGCATTTCCATTCTTTGTTACTCAGTCTATGGCCAGAAGCTTAGATGGTATAATTGCCCAGAGACATTTTATCTCTGGAATATTAAGTTAGTGGCATCTGTTTTCACCATAACCATTCAGACATTCAATTTCCTTAGTGTCTTGATAATATATAACTTTTGTTCTTTAAATGCATCACAACATCTAGTTCCTAGCTTCAACCTGGCTTTAATTTCTTCTCTAGCCCTTGTGGACCTCATGATGGCATCACTTGAGCCTCTCTACTGCCTAGATACTCAAATCTCTTCCCCCTCTAACTGTAGTCTAACTTCTGTCCTACAGTGAAACCAAATTTGATCCTTCCAAGGCCATATACAGTATACAGGTTTAGGTCCTTATGGAGCTTACACTCTTATTTAACACTGGTGAAATTGCCTATACTTTAAAAGGATCCCTTTCACAATTTTTTTTTCTGCTTCTGTCTTTCTTTACTGGCATTCTCAGCCTCTTTCATGGGATCTTATTTTTCTTGATATCTAAGCCAGTTTATCTTCTATTTCAATTTATCCTCCCAGTTGATCTTGTCAACTGAGACAAGTTCAATAGCCTATAAAATAGAAACACACAAATACACATTTGACCTCAACCTCTCTCTGCATCCAATATCATTGTATTCAACTTCCATGATACTGTCTAGGAATATGTCAGTGACATCATTCCCCAAAGAGAATCCATCATTTCCCTTGTTCTACTTCTAAATGTATCTTATTCCTACATTCTCTATCATCAGAAACCACTATAATCCAAATATTATTTCTCAAGCTAGAAACATGAGAGTTGTTGCAGATTCCTCCTTTTATCTGCCCCTCTACACACATCCAATGTTTCAAAATAGCCCTGTGGATTATTACTCCTCAGTATCTCCTGAATTTGTCCACTTTTCTTCAGCTCCCATTCATTCTGTTCAAATTACCATCTCCTGCTTGAAATATTGCCATAGTTTGTTAAGTTAGCGGTGGATTTGAGTCCAGAGTGCTAACCATTACACTATGGAACCGAGGTAGACTTATGATAGAGATAGAGATAACTCCTAACTCTCATGATTATTTCCCCTATCTTCTGTACTGGTTATTATAAAAATTAATGTATAATTAGCTACTATAAAACTAATACATAATTCTATTCATACTGTAAGTCCTACAAAGATACCATGTAGTCAACAGGGTAAAGTCCCAACATAGTATTTTCATATAAAAATATCATCTTTTTCACACCTTCATTTCTGATTTAGTAACCTCTTATAGTTCCCTACACCCCTAAATACTATAAGTTCTTAGTCATGGAGAAAATAGGATGTTCCTAGAAGTGCCACACTTACACCAAATGGGCTTTGGAATCAGACTGTCTGAGATAAAATCCAGTATGTTTGACTTTGGACAAGTTGTCTACTTTTTACCCTCTATATAAAGATGATTATAGTAAATGTCTCACAGTTGCTTAGGAGGATTATAGTAGATGTCCTCCTTAAAGCATGTGGCATAAGGCCTGATTTGTATTTGCTCAATTAAGATAGAAGTAACAAACTAAGAAATATCTTCATGTCTTGATCCCAAATGCTCTTTCATCCTGGAGTCTCCTAATCAAATTCTGCAAAACTCATTTCAGATAACTTTTTCTCTAGGAAGTCTTCCATGACCACTTCCATGACCACTTCCTTCTTATTTCCAAATTCATATAAACTCTCCCTTTCTTACACACACACACACACACACACACACACACACACACACCTATTATTGCACTTGTCATTACTATATGATAAGCATTTGCTTGGATCTTCACACACTCAACTGGTCAGTAGTCTTAAAGTGGACATCTGCATCCTAATTGTACAGCACTTTACCAAGCATGTTGTAGGTGGCTGAGTAAATGAATATGGACATAAAAAATAGAACAGTTCTTTTAGGTAATCCAAATCAATCTGTCCGTATGGGCTACATACACTTGAATGTATCAGAATAAGAATAATTTATGTTCTTATTTTCATGTTGTCATGTATATGATCCTAAATTCTTACACATTCATTATTAAAAATAAATGAACTCAAGCTGAATACACATTTTAATCCTCTCCAGGATACTTTAGGTTTAATGAAATCCTGAAAAATAATAAATGATAATAATAAAACAGTCTGTATTGTTGAAAAATAAAATAATAACAGTTTGTGGTAATGTATGATTATACTAATAAACTATTTTTTTATTCACGATTGACTGATAGTTCTCTTGGGTATTTCTGTGGTGGTCAAAGGGTAATACTCTCTGAATCCCTCTCTTTTATGGCTTGGTGATGATGAGACTTTGTGAAGCATAAGAGCCAAGGGCATTGAAAATGGGATAAGGTAGGGAGAAGGGAACACCTTTGTGTTCTTGCTTTTACATTGGTTCTTCCTTTACACAACTTTTTATAAATTGTCTGTAGAAGTGCAGATGCCAACTAAAAGGCAGCCTTAGTGTTAATGTCCTCTTGTCATTCTATTTTCTTTTGTTTAATTGAGAAGGAAGATGAGAAAACAGGATAGGTTCTCTATTATTTCATATGGTATATGTGGCAGCTGGAGAATAGCAGTGGTTGACAAAATGTTCAGTTAATTGAAGCCATGTAGTGGATATTGATGATCTTTCTACATTTAATGGAGAAATAAATCTACTGCTAGAGAAAAAAAAATATAAATGGCTCTTTGGCTGATATATGTCCACACTATCCTCTTCAGGCAAATCAAAAAATAATAATTACTTTCCCAGATGTAATATGTTAATGCTTAATTGCACTCTACAGAGCATCTCAAGTTTAAGAAAAATAACAGTGTGGCTTATTCCTTGATTTTTAACTGTTAGATATAATGAAAACATACTGAGATAAAAACATTTAATTCACACAGAAACCTGTTGGTGACAGCAAAGTTACACAAATTCTAGTAGGAAGCTATATATTCAAATGAGCCTATTCAAGCTTTCAAAATATTTGTAAAATAATGGACAATATAAGAGATATTTATTAAATGAGACTATTATAAATTTACTTTATTTTTTTGTAGTTTCTTTTAAGTATTTATACTCCCATTAGTTAGCATGCAGTGCAGTATTAGTTTCAGGTGTACAATATAGTGACTATAAATATGTTTTAAAATTCTCGTTACTCTGTTTATATACTATTTTGAACCTATTGAAATTTTAAACATGTAATGGCTTGGATAAAAAAAAAAGATGTGGATATTTCTTGAAAATATCCAGTTCCTCTCAAACCAGGAAACATTTAGTAGGTCATAGGTAATGCCATGATTCAAAGAAAAAGACTTTCCAATGACAATAGAAAAAATGGGGTTGTAAGGCCTTAGTATTGTATTGAACCCATTATAGTGACATTTTAAAAACTCAAAAATTCCCAAAATTGTCTTGAATTCCTCAATTTTATCCTACTTGGAAATACTATTTATGATTTAACTGATTTGAAAGTATTTCTTTGCCTCCTCTTTCCCCGGCAATGAGACCAGTTAGGAAAATTTCTGCCATTATACCATATCAAAACCAGGCACTAGGTCCTTAGTTACATGGCTCAAAACAGTTTATGAACATACATTAATGTGACTGAATTTAAAATTATATTAGCTAAAACCTCTCTAATTCTGGATTCTCTTCTATCTATTATGCCCTGTTAAATTTTCTATTTATCTGGTTTCCTCTCTACTGTTGCCTCCAACACTTCTCTTTTCATTTCAGAGAAGCTTTCCTCCACACCATCTGTTTTGTTCTTCCCTTTCTCAAAGGTATCTCAATGTTCATGTCTTCACACCCAACCCTCTCTCCTCCATTGCTCAAGCATATGTTCTAAACAGTTTTCTATGTGCTGAGGAATAGTATGAATCCTATAGGAAATTGCAGTAAGAATCACAGAAAGATTTCACTTCAAGGTATAACTCTGATTATCAATATTTCTCTTTTTTTCTTCCCTTGACTCTTTATTATTATTATTTTTTAATATCAGGTGTAGAATTTAGTGATTCATCACTTACATACAACACTTGCCGCTCATCACAAGTGTCCTCCTTAATCCCCATCTCCTGGTTAACACATCCTCACCGCCCAACCCTCCTCCAGTAACCATCAGTTTGTATTCTATAGTTAAGTCTGTTTCCAGCTTTACTGCTTTTTCTCTCCCCATATTTATTTGTTTTGTTTCTTAAATTCCATATATTAGTGAAACCCTATAGTATCTGTATTTCTCTAACTGGCTTATTTTGCTCACCATAATACTCTCTAGCTCCTTCCATATCATTGCAAATGACAAGATTTCATTCTTTTTTGTGGCTAAGTAATATTCCATAGTGCATGCTATCTCTTCTTTATCCATTCGCCAATCAGTGAATACTCAGGCTGTTGACATAGTTTGGTTATTGTAGATAACACTGCTATAAACATTGAGTACATATCATATATCCCTTTGAATTAGTATTTTTTGTATCCTTTTGGTAAATACCTTGGGGTGCAATTGCTGAATCATAGGGAATCTCTACTTTTAACTTTTTGAGGAAACACCATACTGTTTTCTAGGGTGGCTACACTCACTCTGGTGAGTTTGCATTCTCACCAACAGTGCCTGAGGGTTCCCCTTTCTCCCCATCCTCACCAACACCTATTGTTGCTTGTATTGTTGATTTTAGCCATTCTGACAGGTGTGAGGTGATATCTCATTGTAGTTTTGATTTGCAGTTCCCTGATAAGTTGATGTTGAACATCTTTCCATGTGTCTGTTCGCCATCTCTATGTCTTTTTTGGAAAAATGTCTATTCATGTCTTCTGCCCATTTTTTTAACTGGATGATTTGTATTTTAGATGTTGAGTTTGATAAGTTTTTTAAATTTTAGATTTTTTAGATTTTTAAAATAAGATTTTTAGATTTAGATTTTGAATACTAACCCTTTATCAGATATGTCATTTGCAAATATCTTCTCCCATTCCATAGATTTCCTTCTAGTTTTGTTGCTTATTTCCTTCACTGTACAGAAGGATTTTATTTTGATGAAGTCCCAATAGTTTATTTTTTATTTTGTTTACCTGGCCTCAGGAGATCTATCTAGTAAGAAGTTGCTATGACCATTGTCAAAGAGGTTACTGTCTGTGTTCTCTTCTAGTGTTTCTATGGTTTCCTGTCTCACATTTAGGTCTTTAATACATTTTGAATTTATCGTTGTGTATGTGTAAGAAAGTAATACAGTTTCATTTGCATGTGACTGTCCAGTTTTCTCAAGCCATTGGTTGAAGAGACTGCCCCCCCCCCCCCATTGTAAATACTTTCCTGCTTTGCTGAAGATTATTTGAACATGTAATTGTGGGTTCATTTCCGGATTTTCTACTCTGTTCTATTGATGTATGTGTCTGTTTTGGTGCCAGTGTCATACTGTCTATATTACTAGAGCTTTGTAATATACTTAAAGTCTGTAATTGTTGTGTATCCAGCTTTGCTTTATTTATTATTTTTTTTTTATTTAATTTTTTTTTTTCAACATTTTATTTTTATTTTTGGGACAGAGAGAGACAGAGCATGAACGGGGGAGGGGCAGAGAGAGAGGGAGACACAGAATCCGAAACAGGCTCCAGGCTCTGAGCCGTCAGCACAGAGCCCGACGCGGGGCTCGAACTCACGGACCGTGAGATCGTGACCTGGCTGAAGTCGGACGCCCAACCGACTGCGCCACCCAGGCGCCCCAAGCTTTGCTTTATTTTTGCAAGAGTTTTTATTCAGAATCTTTTGTGGTTTGATACAAATTTTAGGATTGTTTGTTCTAGCCCAGTGAAAAATGCTGGTGGTATTTTGATAGGAATTGCATTATATGTGGAGATTTCTTTGAGTAATATATACATTTTAATAATATTTGTTCTTATAATCCATGAACATTAAATGTTTTTCCATTTTTTTGTGTCATCTTCAATTTATTTCATCAGTGTTTTATAGTTTTCAGAGTACACACCTTTTACCTCTTAGGTTTATTCCTAGGTATCTTATGGTTTTTGATGTGATTATCAATATTTCTGCATCCTTCTTTTGAGAATGTTTCTGAGACCATGGCTGCTGTCAAAGGGGAAGGCTACTATAATCAAATACCAACTTATGCTTTGCATACATAAGGTAGGGTAGGGTATACCATCCTTATCTGAAATACCTTATGGGCTTGCAAAAATAAAGATTGCTGGGTCCCACTTAACTGGAAATTTATGATTCAGTATGTCTGGGTGTTTTTCAAGAACTGGTACTTTTTACATGTAAAAATGACACTGATCTTACCAGTTGTAGGATAACACTTCAAAAATCACTGATCAAGTGCACTGCTTCTTTTCTTTTTTGAAAATTGCTTGTGTGTGTGTATTTGTATGTGCATGGACACACAGTGTTTCTTAAACAGGAATGAGTGTTAACATACCTTGAGGATTTTTAAAACCATAACTAAGTTTCCCTCCCAAAATTCTGGTTTCATATATCGAGGGTTAGAGGAGGCAGATATTATATTTACAGTGATATGCACTTTGTCTAGCATGTACAAGGGTTTTTTGTGAGTATGATTTGATAATCTTAATGTAAGAAAAATCCTAAATAAGAACTGCTTTTAAACAGCTTAGCATCATAGAAGATTCCATGAAGATAGTTGAGAAAGGAAACAAAACAAGTATAGTGAGTGGATGTGTCATTCAATGCTTGCTAGGAGTGAGCAGCTAGATCAAGAGGGAGTGTGGGTGTTTCACAAAGAGAAAGTAGTATGTTCTGGTAGAAATAGCCTTATGGTTTATAGAAATGGGAAGTGTGGCTGGATCATATTGTTCCAGGTAAAGGTGAAACTGGTTGGGGGTAGTATTAATAATATAAGTACAGAGATAGGAGTTGTGGCCAAATCAAAATGGGTCTTGTAGGCCGTGTTATGGTGGTTAGTCTTTGTCTTAGAGCATTAGGGATCCACTGAAAGGTATGATAAGGAGTATCATATGTGAAATTTCATTTTAGGATAAAATTATATGTCCTCAATATAAAAAAGTTATTGGAATAATTCTGACATATCTGGAGAAAAGGATGCAAATGATGAGTCTCTGGTAGCAATTCATAAATGGTGATAGATGCTCCATGAAGCCTCAAATAGCATCTGGTTTGATCACCAATATTTCCCCAGTGCCTGTACTATAGCACAGTGTCTAAAATGGAGTGGATATTGAAAAGAGTTTTGTTTTGTTTTGTTTTGAATGAATGATTGACTGAATTAGAGAAGTAGAAGTGGGACTGGATAAAATTGGACAGATTCCAATTCCAATAATATTTATTGAGTAGAATTAAATTGATCTGGTGATTAATTGGTTTGAGGAGTGAGAGAAAGGGAGGAGCTGAAGGAGAGTGAAGATATACATACTAGAGGACTAGAGAGTAGTACTGGACACTGACACTATAGTTGAAAGAATCCGTTTCAGAAAAGTGGGACTTGTTGCTGGTGGGGGGCTGATCAATTTACATTCCCATGTAAGGCGCTGGGGTTCCTTTTTCTCCACATCCTTGCCAACACTTGTTATATCTTGTCTATTTGATAATAGCCATTCTAATAGGTGTGAGGTGATATCTCTTTATGGTTTTGATATACATTTCCCTGGTGATTAGTGATGTTGAGCATCTTTTTATGTACCTATTGGCTTTTTGGGTGTCTTCCTTGGAAAAACATCTGTTCAGGTTCTCTGTCCACTTAAAAATCAGATTGTATTTTGCTATTGAGTTGTATAAGTTCCTTATATATTTTGGATATTAATATCTATGTTCATCAGGGATATTGGCCTATAGTTTTTTTGTATTGTCCTGTATGACTTGGCATCAGGGTAATGCTGGCCTCAAAGAATGAGGTTGGAAGAATTTTCTCTCTTTTGATTTTTGGAAGAATTTGAAAGGGATTGTCATGAATTCTTTAAATGTTTGGTAGAGTTCATTGGTAGAACAATCAGGTCTTGGGCTTTTCTTTGTTAGGTGCTTTTTGATTATTACTTCAATTTCTTTACTAGTTATTGGTCTGTCAAATTTTCTATTTCTTTATTATTCAGCCTTAGTAGGTTGTATTTTTCCAGGAATTTATCCGTTTCTTCTGGTTACCCAATTTGTTGGTATATAATTGTTCATAGTCTCTTATGATCCTTTCTATTTCTATAATGTCAGCTGTAAAGTCTCCTTTTTCATTTATAATTTTGCTTATTTGAGTATTCTCTTTTTTTCTTGGTTAGTATAGCTAAAGATTTGTCATTTGTGTTTATCTTTTCAAGAAATCAACCAATAGTTGTATCTTTTTAATTTTCTTTCTAGTCTCCATTTCATTCATTTCTGCTCTAATCTTTACTATTTCCTTTCAGCTGCTAACTTTCAGCTTAGTTTAGTCTTCCTTTTCTGGTTCCTTCCAGCATAAAGTTAGGTTTTTTTTTAGATCTTTCTTTTTTTGAAATGTAGGCTTTTTTTTTGCTATAAAAGTCCCTCTTACGATTGCTTTTACATTATCTTAAAAGTTTTGTTTTGATATGTTGTATTTTCTTTTTTGTTTGTGTCAAGATACTTTCTGATTTACTACTTTTCTTCTTCTTTGACCCATTTGTTGTTCTGTAGTGTTGTTTAATTTCCAGTTATTTGTGAATTTTTCAGTTTTCCACCTTTTTTGATTTCTAACTTCATACCATTGTGGTTGGCAAAGATACGAGATAGTAATTCCCTTTTCTTAAGTTTGTCAAGGCTTGCTCTTTGGCCCACAATATGATCCTTCCTGGAGAATGTTCTATGTGTGCTTAAGAAGCATGTGTAGTCTGTAATTGTTGAATGGGATGTTATATATATATCTATTAGGTCCATTTGGTGAACAGTGTTATTCAGGTCCTCATTTTTCCTTATGAATTTTCTGTCTGAATGATTTATCCAATGTTAAAGTGGGTTTTGAAATACCTCACTATTATTGTATTAATGTCTATTCCTCCCTTCAATTCTGTTCATAGTTTTTTAGATGTTTAGTTTCTCTAATATTGGGTTTATATATATTTGTAGTTGATATATTCTCTTTTTTTTTTTAGTTTTTATTTTAATCACCCGGTGCTCACAAGTGTACACCTTAATCCCTAGCACCTATTTCACCCATACCCCCACCTTCCTCCCCTCTGGTAACCATGAGTTTGTTCTCTATAGCTAAAGATATAGTTGTCTTTATCACATATATCATTTGCTAATATCTCCTCACATTAAGTAGGTTGTCTTAGTTTTGTTGGTTGTGTCCTTTGCTGATTACTGTCTGTGTTCTTTTCTAGGATTTTTATGGTCTTTAGGTCTCACATTAGGTCTTTAATTATCTCACATTAGGTCTTTAATCCATTTTGAATTTATTTTTCTATATGGTGTAAGAAATTGGTCCAGTTTCATTCATTCTTTTGCATGTTGCTATCCAGTTTTCCCAATACCCAACAAATACCTAATATTTGTTAAAGAGACTTGTCTTTTTGCCCATTGGGTATTGTTTCCTGCTTTGTTGAAGATTAGCTGACCATACGCTTGTGGGCTTATTTTTGGATTTTCTGTTCTGTTCCATTGATCTATGTGTTTATTTTTGTTCCAGTACAATACTGTTTTGATTACTGCAGCTTTGTAATATAACTTGAAGTCCAGAATTGTGATGCCCTCCAGCTTTGCTTTCCTTTTTCAAGATTGTCTTCGTTTTTGGGGGGTATTTTGTGGTTTTATACAAATTTAAGAAGTGTTTGTTCTAGTTCTGTGAAAAAAGGCTAAATAGCAAAATCCATAATGGCAAGAGACATTATTATAGTCAATATTCAATATATACCTTGATTCATTTCTCTTGTTCATCTCAATTAAAGCACTAAAGTTCAACTAGTTTTTCCTCTGTTAGGTCCATGAGTTATTCAGCATCAAGAAGCCAAATATATGTAAGCCATTCTTTGTTCTTTGGGGGATCGTAACAGAATTTATAGGTGGTTACAAAAGGGAGATTGACTAGCTGTGATGATTTCATCTGCCTGAGTCATTTGTCCATCAAATATAGCACAATGCTCTGTGTACATAAAAGAATCTGATAACAAATATTTGTGGATTGCATAATACTTTCATAAGCATTTTTTCATATATTGGCAGAACCTGCTTTTCATATAAAGCCATAGAGGTATGTAAAGTATCATTGCTATTAGACATATAAAATGAAATGCACACTGTTCAAGGATCTTATTTATGGTCTCAGGATTATGGCCTAGAATGCAAACAAATCAGACCTCCTACCTTATAGTCCAAAGCTCTACCGACAAAGATTCTTTTAACTTGTAAAACAAGCATCTGCTTTTGCAAGTTCCCAATGAAATTTTAGTTTAGTTATTCATGTTCCTGCTTTTAAACTATTTGAAAACTAATTTAAAAAGAACATACTCCTAATCTAAAGGTTATTTTACAAGATGCTTTTTGGAAAAAAAAAATGGTGATAAATATAGGTGCTTAGATTTCTTCCTTTCTGTAGCAATAGAAGAATTTATCAATATTGTAATTACTTGGTCACAAATGACATGTGAAAGTCACGTGAAGGGGATCTAGAATTTACTACTGTGTTTCCTGCCCTTAAAAAAGAAAGGGATTCTCCACATATATGTTTTGAAGGGGAAAAAAATATACACTGGTAGAAAAGTCTGTGACAAAATGCCAGCACTGAGCTGGACAGATTCAGTAGCTCTTGAATTAGTATCCAGTCCATCCCACCGTCTTGCATGCAATTATGTTGAACCTCATTTCATTATCCTGTGAAGAAGCAAGATACTATACAATAGGTACTGCACAATATAATTTCACCTGTTGAATTGGGAAGTGTTGAAATCAATGTTTACTGTCACTCAGTCTGGATTCCAAGACTTTTAACAGCTGTAAAGCATTTGTAGGCAGGTTGTAGGGTAAGTGTTCATGGTTTGTCAGTTCAACATGTCTCTGATGATAACACAAACTAGGCTACCTATCTGAGACAGATACAGACTTCTAGCAGCCCCTCAAATATTAAGAATACAGAATATATGAAGTGCTTGAATACAAATCAAGAAAATTCCTATTTCTTTTTTTAATGTTTATTTATTTTTGAGAGAGAGACAGAGAGCAGAGTGTGAGTGGGGGAGGGACAGAGAGAGAGAGGGAGACACAGAATCTGAAGCAAGCTCCAGGCTCTGAGCTGTCAGCACGGAGCCTGATGTGGGGCTTGAACACATAAACTGTGAGTTCATGACCTGAGCTTAAGTCACACACTTAACCGACTGAGCTACCCAGGCACCCAAAATTCATATTTCTTAAATGTACAAATATTTCTGTGATTCTCACTATAGTCTGAACTGTGCTAAGCTCCTAAATTTAATACATCATTTTAATATTAATATATTTATACTACCCCATTTGCTAGAAGGTTAAAGTGGAAGTTACCAGAGAAAAAGAAAAAGTTCATGATTGGGGTCCCTGATCTTGGCTATGAAGGGACAGGCAGCAAGTTGAATAAGTTGTTAGAATATAATTTCATATTCATTCAATAGCAAAAATATATGTTGAATATTTATCACATCTCAGATATTGCTGTATACGGTGAGAAACAAAACAGACAAGATCCTTGATTAGAAGTTAAAGCTGTATGTAGCCCTTGGACCTTTTAAAGTTATCTGAATGGTGAGCTTTTGAAAACCAATTACAAACATCCTACTACTGACTAAATTTCACCTGCTACAAAATTGGCCATTCTCTATCCCAATTTTTGAGATTGGGTAAATCTCAAAAATATAATATTGAGTAAAATGGAAGCTGTAATTTTTCCATTTACATAACTTCCAAAAATAGGAAAAGTTAAAGTGTATTTTTTATGGAAGCATAATAATATGGACTACTCTTTAAAAGGCAAGGAGAAAAACAGAATAAAGATCAGGATACTGGTTATCCACAGGTGGGAGGGAAAACATTACATCAAGGGCATGTAGGGGATTCTGGGCTGTGGGGAATATTTTATTTCATAACCTGAGTGATATTTTACATGGATATTACCTTACAATAATTGGTTAAGGTATAAATAAATTTATCTGGTGTGCATTTTCATATAAAATCTGTGTTTTATTTCACAATCATAAGGTAGAAAAAAAGAGAATGACAAAAGAGGAATTGGAGACAGAGAGTTTAAAGAGGTTTTCTATAAAAAGGAGTAGAAGAATAGATGGTCCAGGGAGGAGTAAATGGTGTTCAGAGTGGAAAACTTTCAGGATGGGAGAAATTATATCATGCTTCATGTTGACAGGATTTATTCATGAAGCATTCCACTTTACAAATAGATATAACCAGGGAGGTTCAAAGGGCTCACTTTTATACATTCTCTGTTAGGCTACATGAATATGGGAATGCTATTGCACCCTGAAGCTGATGTCAACACAGTCTTCTAATATAACACTTTAGATGGATAGTGTTTGGGTATAAATTGTCGCTAATATTTTTTCTTTACTATTTCCCCTCCACAGTGTGGGGAGTCCAAAAATAGAGGTAGTTGATGATTATATGCTATATATGTAGTTATATAAGTGTAGCATGTTGTTTGAGTAGATGGAATGGAATGGTTGGCCACATGGAATTAATTTCCATGGCCAGAAATGAAACTTCTTTGCCCATTAATGAATTCCCCCCCAAAAAGGAAATGGGAGTTCTCCATGACCTGGTTTGAGGTCTGTTAGCAAGATGACTTTCAAACCTTTCAAAATGAGGAGAAAAAGAAATGATTCACATAAGAAATCAAAATTTAAAAATAATAGAAATTAAGACTTATTTAGTCTCAAATACTTGGTGATGAATAGAGTGTTGTATATTTTCTTTGTTCTTTCATTCTGCTGTAGCAACTCATCTCACACAATTTTTTATGTGGTTTTAATTCTCTTTTTGCCTGCCTTAGTGTAACCTCCTCCTTTTGTCTTCCCTTTTTTTAAAAGTTCTTATTTTAAATAGTCAAAATTATTTCCTTTATTGGTGTCAGCACATCCTCTCTTCCCTCACTACTTCAAATTCACATGCACTCAGTGACTCAACAGTTCTTAACATTTATTGGGTAATATTTAAACATTGCTAAATTTGGGGGCACCTGGATGGCTGAGTTGTTTAAGCATCTGACTCTTGGTTTCAACTTAGGTCATTATCTTACTATTCAGTTTGTGAGATCAAGTCCTAAGTCGGGCTCTGCACCAGAGCCTGCTTGGGATTCTCTCTCTCCCTCTCTCTCTCTCTGCCCCTTTCCCACTCATACACACACATGCTCTCTCTCTCTCTCTCAGTCTCTCGCTCACTCTCTCTCTCAAAATAAATAAAT
Source organism: Prionailurus bengalensis (assembly GCF_016509475.1). Lineage (NCBI taxonomy): Eukaryota > Metazoa > Chordata > Mammalia > Carnivora > Felidae > Prionailurus > Prionailurus bengalensis. The sequence goes on along the minus strand of NC_057343.1, from coordinate 185,631,810 downwards.
AAACATTTAAAAAATAAACATAGCACAATTTCTGACATCTCCTCTGAACTTTTATATTCCAAAAAATAAAGATGTGTGGAATTATTTAAGACTCTTTACTAGGACTTCTTGCTGTCAAATTCTTTGAATTTCATTTTAAACTGTATTTTATATTATTTCCCATGCATGTTCTTCAATGTAATATTTGGAAAGACACCACATTCCATCTTTGTCCTTTGGTATACTCACAACACTGTTTCCCTTTATTGCCTAGAAAGGCTCAGTAGCATTAGCAATAAGATGTCTCTTATTTGTAAAGATTCTTTATTTTAAAAAAGAAAACAAAACAATTTTGACTTGGCTGTAATGACCACATGGGACAGCAAATATTTATAAGAGTAGTCAGCCTACTTTTATCTTAATCACATGAACAATTATGAATTCATGAAATACTAGGGGAATTAAAATTTCTTTAAAGAAGGAAAAATTTAAACTTCTTAAAAATGAAAGGATTATTCATAAAGGCATTAGAATACGAATTGACTTCTACAAAGAGCCAAAGAACATTTCCAACATACTATCACTTATGTTTGATTATACTTGGGTGGCAACATGTTATTACCCCGGATGTAAACAGAGCAAATCTTGATATGATAAACAGAATATTGCAACCTAATATGGTGAGTCATATGAGAATAAATAGGTCTTTCTAGAAAATAGCATAGGGACTGGCAATGGGTAGCAATATAATGCAAAGGTAAGCCCAACAAAAGAGCTCATTAGTTCCTCCTATTTATTTATTTATTTATTTATTATTTATTTATTATTTATTTTAGCTAAGTGAAATAAGTCAGAAAGACAAATACCATATGATTTCACTCGCGTGGAATTTAAGAAACAAAACAGATGAACATAGAGGAAGGAAAAGAAAAATAAAATCAGATAAAACCAGAGAGGGAGGCAAACCATAAGAGACTCTTAAATACAGAGAAAAAATTGAGGGTTGCTGGAGGGGTGTTGGGTGGGGGGATGGGTTAAATGGGTGATGGGCATTAGGGAGGACACTTGTTGGGATGATCACTAGGTGTTATATGTAAGTGATGAATCACTGGGTTCTACTCCTGAAACAAGCACCACACTGTATGTTAATTAACTTGAATTTAAGTTAAAAATATGTGTATATTTTTAAAAGAGCTCATTAGTTCCACTTGTTTGTTTGTTTGTTTATTTATTTTAGTTCCTCTCCTTTACATTAATATTGTCTCTTTTTACTTAAGATCTTCAAGCAAACCTGAGTAAAACAAAAGCAGATTTTAAGAGGATTTCCTCATATTACACTAGGCTTGACTCTAGTGAGTCACTAGTGAGATCTAGTGACTAGTAAAATCTATGCATTAAAAAACATTCTGATGAGGGTCAATTGATTCACTCCTGACTGAGACTAAAGTCACTTTCACCACTTCAGCAGATTAAATGACTGTTTATTGAATTTGGGGTCACTTCACAGAAGCTGTTTGGCCTCAGGTCTTCTCTAGCTGACTGATAGAAACGTGGAGAATGCCAAGATATGGTATGTTCAATTGGGTGATATTTTTGGGGAGATAGGGTTTATTTTACTGGATGGTACATGCTGGGTAAACCAAGATGCATTTTTTATAAGAATAAGTTTTAGAATCAGACAGCTGGTTTTATATTCAGGTCAGTCATTTCCAACAAGTATGACCAGGAACTTGAAATAATCTGCCTAAAACTGTTTTTTCTTCTATTAAACTTGACTATTTCTCAGCCTGAAGGATTATTAGAAGGATCATATGAAATGCTATATGTAAAGCTTATAACCCAGTGCCTGGTGCAATAAGAATGTTGATTTCCATTTTCTAGTTTTTTTTTTTTTGTCCCATTTCCTTAATACAAAGAATATATCCCTTCTGTTCCTACACTAAACACTATCCCTTTCAGTAGTAACATGGCTCTTTCTTTCTGTAGTTAATGCTCTGGCCCACTTCCAACATTCAGTCTAAATGTCTAGCTTCTCACCTTATTCAGAAAGACTAGAATTAAGTCCAACTTCTTCCATCTGCCACTGGTTCTGTGTGTGATCATATGTATTGCTATCTAGTGTGTTAGAGCCAGGGTAACAGATCCAAATACTGCCCTATGATTGTCTTGGCTCTACTTCTAATTACCTCTATGCTCAAGCGGAAGAAGTTATTTTTTTCCCTAAGCCTTCCTGTGTGATTTTATTGGCAATTATTCCCCATTACACAAGGAGCTTGATCAGCTTCCTGTGACCCAATCTACTAATTATTGTCATGGATCAATACATTAGAAAATATCCTTACAAGGAACAACCAAAAAGCTGCTTACAATGGCATTATCTCCAGCCTCAATTTAAGTGTGAGTGCAATATGCATTGCAATGTGGAAATATGTGTCATTGATGTGGCCACTACTCTAAGGCCAAAACCAAAACACTAGTGAATACATTATTTGCATCCTACTAATGTCAGTAGCTTTTCATATGCAAAATGAAACTACAAATTCCCAAATGATTAGTATGTACTTCCCTTCTTCCCATTTCTATTGAGCTGGAAATGGAAACCATTCCAATAATAATCAGATGCATAAAAGCACAGAGTATATTCCATAGCTACAAATCAAAGTTATCACTCTCTTCTTCTATGTCATTTGACCCCGGCAAATGTAAGTAGAAGCTGCTTTGCCAATTATTCTTCATTTTTGGTTCCCTTCTTTGGGATGGACTCTACCATTTGCCTTTCTTATTTAAACTCTCATGGGCTAGGTCTCTTGCAAAGGAAATTGCTCTGTGCCTGCTAGAAATAAATAGTTTTAATTTTACCTCTTAATCTTCACTTTAACTTTCATCTTGAATTTCTCATTTTCAAGTATCTGACTAAATTGATTTGATGCTTAATGCTTGCCAAATAAATAATGAGGCTCTGAATGAGTCCATATGTAATAAGGCAAGGATTTCATTACTCCTAACATCGCTATAATCAGGCAATGATTAAATTATTTCTAACATTCTTAATACCAATGTGAAAGTATGCTAAAGACCCAGAACAATTTAAACCTTTCCACCATGTTTTGTGTCAAGCATTTCTATTTCCAGCAGTTTATCACAATGTTGCAGAAATTGGCCTGTAAGGGTTTATGCTAATGTAATGGAAGGAACTCATCCACAGGTGTCCCCTTTTTATCTAAGCTACATCTTTAAAATAATTTACAAGTTCCATGGTAACAACCCTAAGGACCACCAGCAGGAATGCTGATTAACATTTAGTAGGGGGGAAAGATTTAAATAATCAAATGATTTGCAAATTGTGAAAACTTAGACAGATGTTCAACTCATGGTTATTTTGGGAGGGGTTGGGATGGTTCTGAACTAAAAAGTGTTTGCCTGTCTCATCTAGAGTAGAGAGAAAAGAGAGAGAGAGAGACTCAGACTTATCTTCCAAACAAGGGCGTTCAAATCTATCTCTGGTATGACTGGCATTACTTCCAGTTTGCAGCAATCGGATTATACCCATTGCATTCAAGGGTGATGCTTAACTCAGACCTCTGAGTTATGTTTGTAGTACATTTGGAATCTGACAGTAGCACCACCCAAGAAATGATTTGCAGCTTTAATGCATGCCTGTAGGATGGTGATATTGATGAGAAATCTGTGTTAGAGCACCGTGAATCATCATTAAAAGGCATTTAAAATTGGCTTGTAAAATGTGGCTTTCATTGCACTCTATGCACTCTCCTGGAAAGATAAAGTAGGTTATTAAAATGATGATATGGATATTAATAAATATGGCTACTCTATTAGATCAGAGTGTGGCAGCTTACTCTGGAAGCTAGGGATTCTGTTTTTATTATTGAATCCTTAAGAGGCATTGTACAATGGTCTGGAGCCAAAACATAACTTTTCTGGCCACTAAGCTAGCCGCTGGTCCAGAACTTTAGTTTAAAAGAACAAAATGTTCTATTATTGTTTCTGTTGCTTATAAATTCCATTTGTGGATTTATTATAGGCTGGGAGATTGTTGGATCTGGGCATCAAGTAATTTCAGGCTGTCTGAATTCATAATGTAAGGACTTTGTGAACTGCAAACAATTCTGGGTTTTTCAGTGCAAAAACAGCCCAGAGATGTGAGGGTGGAGTGAGTTGGAGGAATGGTACAAACCTGGTATCATTCCAGGTGATAGAACCAGTGCACTTAGATATACCTAATTCTTATTGCAGTCTTTGTACATTAAGATACTTTATAATATATTTATATTCAACCTAGCATTAGTATGGAGCATTTATTTTATTAGAAATACCAATTTAATATATATGAAAACAAATTAACAAACACATGAAGGAAAACTGCTTGTGTATGGAAGAAGATAAGCCTATATTATGGTTGATGTATTTACCCATTAATATAATTATTATGTAATTTAAGACGTTTAGGTTCAACCAAAGTATCTCACTAACGTGAATTAAATCACCTGTGAGTTTTTAGAACAGCTTCTGAATTTAAGCTTGCTTTCTTTCCATAGTTTACATTATCCAGTTTTTATTTATAGTTGTTTAAACATTTGCAACTTTATCCAGAGTATCTATTTTGAAATTATATTCAGCCAGAATATGTTGCTGATTATCATTAAAATATTTATTTTTTCTGGAGTAAATTATATATATATGTGTGTGTGTGTGTGTGTGTGTGTGTGTATGTGTGTGTGTGTGTGTGTGTGTGTGTGTGTGTGTGTGTCTGTATTTAAAGTCTTAAAGGATGCTGGATGTCAACTTGCTAAGTATAATCTGGTTTCAATAAGCAGCTGAGCAAATCCATGGTATTTTAGAGAACAACCACGTAATATTTCAGATAATATTTCATATTGTGTGCTCTTTTAATTGTTGCTTACAGATTTTTTTCTCATTTTTGTTTATCAAGTCTTTACTATAGCTTTTACTTTACATATCATTAAAAAATCACTCTTTGGCAATGAACTTTACCAAAACTAAAATCTTGAATTTCTGCCAGAAATTTGTATATGTATATACATATATATGTATATATATATATATATGTACATATATATATATATATATGTATATACACACATATATATGTATATATATATGAGAGGGAGAGAGAGAGAGAAATTTGTTAATCCAAGTGCTGGGTATTTCCAGGGGTATTCTCTTCTCATAACTTCACACCATAAGTAAGTAGGTTAAGAACTGGAGTTCCTTGAGTCAGTCCTGGAGAGCCATCTCATGTAATTGAAACTTTCTGTAGCACTTGATATTGTGGATGCTCTCCTTGTTTCTTTTAGTTTGGACTGGTTAGTTTAGTTAGTACTGTTCTTATGACTCTCTTTCTAACTCAGTGAATGCTCCTCTAGGCACTCCTTCTGCTCCTTCATTGGATGGTGTTCCCAGAATCCTCTTGTCTCTCTCCTTTTCTCCCTCTGCATATAGTCCTGATTCACAGGGATAATTGGTGATTCTTCACTGCGTCTCTCTTTTTTTGACTTCCCTTCTGAGCTGAAGATCATTTAGTGTTGGAAATATGAATCATTCCTCAATTTTAGCAATCCCCTAATTAAATTTACCATCCCTCTTCTCCTTGACTCTGTTTTTTCCTCTCATCCCTCATTTCTAAGTCTTGTCATCTGTAATTCCCAAATATGTCCATATCTTTAAACCTTTCCCTTACTAATAATCCCATTACTATTGAACTAGTCCAGATCTCATCATCTCTTGCTTGGACAAGGACATCAGTTTGATAACTGATTTTACCTTTATTCTTGATATTTCCTTGACCATAAGTCATATGTGTCTGTAGTTATTTATTTTAAATGATTTTTTTAGTCCTAATTTTAAACTATCTGTAACTCATGATAGTAGTGACTTCTTTCTCTTCATACTACTCTTTCCAAAGCACAACTCCTCTTTCTGAGCTTCTCATCAGAATGAAATAATACTCTCTTCTGTTTTCTTCTAATCTCTCTGCTTGTTCCTGTCAGGTCATTGTGTATGCTCCTCTACATTTGCCAATTCCATAAATGTTGTTATTTCACAGTCTCTGTCTTCATACCTTTTTTCCTTTCATTCAATTTCTTCTACCTTGGCAATCTCTAATACTCCTAAGGCTTCTATGACCACTTCTTTGCTGGTGAATCCCAAATTTGTATTTCCAGAACATGTTGAATATCACCTCCCTCGTAGATATTTTATCTAACTCTCTTTAACGATTTCATAGGAATGTTTCTTCCAGCTTAACTTGTTTAAACCGAGTTCTTTGTTTTCTTCCAAAGCACAGCTCCTCCTTCTGAGATCTCCATCAGAATGAAAATATAATCAGCCTTTGACTGCCAAGACAGAAATCTTGGCATTATCCTTAACTCCTCCTATCCCTCACTCCTCACATAAGCAAATCCAGTCACTTCTATCTTCCAAATATCTCTCCAAACTATACCCACTACCATTATCCTGTTTAAAAAACTCTTATCTTTACCAGGATTATTGCAACAACCTTCTATCTTGTCTCTTTATTTCCAGTTTAACCCCTCAAGCACCTGAGTGATCTTTCTGAGGTATAGCTATGATTATACTACTTTTATACACAGACCTTTTTTTAAAGTATTCATTGCCCTCAGAATGAGGTCCCTACCATGGCTTAGAGAGCTCTTAACAAAATGACTCTTTGTCTTCAGCCCAGTCTCTTCCCATTCCCCACTTCCTGCTCTAAGCAGACTGAACTACTTTTTGATGCCTTGAATTCCATATGCTCCCACTTGCCTTGGTATAATAGATTTGTATGTGCTACTTCCCCACCAGTGCATTTTTCTATCCACACTCCCTTAATGTTGAACTCTGCTGATCTTTTGAGGCTTAGTTTAGAGAATACTTCTCCTGGAACCCTTTGCTTGACCTTGCAAGACTTGGTTAGGAGCCTTTTGGCTGTTCTCACAGAGCACCTTCTACTTACTTCTCTAACACTACTTAGTGTATCATGCTTACTTCCACTCTTCACTTGATTGTGAGTGCTTTTGAGAGCCAAGTCTCTGTCATTTATCAGATAAAGCACCTGACACAAAGCAGGTGCTCTATAGGCGTTTGTAGAAAGAACGAAGTGAGGTAGGGAATATGATTCAGATTTTTAGTTATTTATAACTATAATTGCTCCTCATGATTCCAGATTATTCTTAAATGTAATTTATTCTGCCTTTGCAGGCTGGAGTTAAGTGCCCACTTTTTAGTACTTCTACTTCCCTGCACATTCTGCTAATATAACTTTTATTAAATCATTTAATAATTTGTTTATATGCCTATGTACCACTACACCATGAACTTTTGGGATATAGCATGGAGCCCAGCACTCTAGGAATGATAAATGCTTAATAAATGCTCACTGGATCAATGAACAAGGAGGGCAGCATTCTTCTAAGGGGAACTAGCCATTCACTCTAGGTCTAACCTCAAACTACAGAATTCTTAAGTTTAAAATAAAAAAGAACTCTAAGCAGATGCACTTAAAAATAATGGAAGACATCTTACAGAGAAAGGGAACCTTCTGAAACTGAATACTACATAATATTTGTATTAGAACTGAAGCTTTTAACATGATTATTTGTATCATTTCTGAAACACTCATGTGCAAGACACTATGCTAATAGTTTAAAATAATTTATCTCAGTTAATTCTCACAATTGTAAGAAGTAGATTCAAGCATTATCACTCATTAAAAATGAAGAAAATTAGACCTGGAGGGGTTAAGTACCTTGCCTAAGGTCTGTCTGCTATTAATAGCAGAACTGGGACCCAGATATGACTGTCTCTATATGCACTACACATATGTGGAATATCTTGGCTCAAAAAGGGCATCACATTTTCTAAAGGACAGAAAATTTTTCTGGCAAATAGTTTGAAATATGATCCCTTATGAGTTAAGCCCCAACCATTATATATAATTATCTTTGAAACAACCAGTGAGAGAATTCTCTATGGTTCGTACATACTCCAAAGCCTGGTAGGCACCAATTATAATGACAAATAAAAGTACAGACCAAGTAAATTACTAATACTTATCTCCTTTATAGCACCTAGAATAGTGTGTCATTTCCTCTAATTAAAATTTGTTGAATTAATGCATAAATAAAACACATACTATATAATATCTCCCTAGAAAACCATATTTCAAGTGGAAAAGAAAGCCATAAGTGAAGTAATGGATAAAATACAGGCAATTTTTATAATATTGAAAGGAGAATGAACTAGAAATCCTGCCCACTGTCAATATAGCAGAGACTCTATGTTTTATAGAGCCTTCTGGAGATCACAACTGGCCTGCCAGGTATACCTAAGAGGACAGAGGGTTAAATCCACTGATAAAGCAAGGCTATATCAGGCTAACGAAATTTGAGTTGGATAGGAAGGCAGCTCTTCCTGTGTAATTGCCTTCAGAGCCTTGTCAGCTTTCTTTGGCTGCTGATTGGTTCCTCATATAGCACACAAAGAGGGAATTGGCAGATATTTTCATTTTTAGGCCATCGTCTGGTGATTACATTTTGCCGAAATCACCTCAATCTAGTAACAGAATAGAGGAGGCTCTATCCTATTTGCAAATATTTTACTATAGCAGAAGTAATAGCAGTTGGAATAGTAAGTAATAAACTTCTGTATTATAGAAAGTAGATTAGAGGTTACCAGGGGCTAGGAGGAAGGGAAGATGTGGAATTATTACTTAATGAGTATAGAGTGTCTATTTTGGGTGATTAAAATTTGGGAAACAGCGGTGATAGTTGCACAACATTGTGAGTGCAATTAATGCCTCTGAATTGTATACTTAAAGATGGTTAAAGCCATATATATACCATATATATATATATATATATATAATGATGAAATAAAAAAATAATGATGTAATATACCTCCAAACCATTGAATTGTAAAATTTAAATGGATGAATTGTAGGGTATGTGAATTACATCTCAGCAAAAACTGTTTATTTTTTTTTAAATTTTTTTTAACGTTTATTTATTTTTGAGACAGAGAGACAAAGCATGAACGGGGGAGGGTCAGAGAGAGGGAGACACAGAATCTGAAACAGGCTCCAGGCTCTGAGCTGTCAGCACAGAGCCCGACGCGGGGCTCGAACTCACGGACCGCGAGATCATGACCTGGGCCAAAGTCGGCTGCTTAACCGACTGAGCCACCCAGGCGCCCCTCAGCAAAAGCTGTTTAAAAAGTAGCTCTGTATTAGTTTTCTAGGGCTTCTGTAACAAATTATGACATACTGGGTGGCCTCAAACAACAGAAATTTACTGCCTTGCAGTTTGGAGACCAGAAGTCTGAAATGAAGATGCAAGTAGGACTGTGCTCCCTCTGCGACTGTAGGGGAGAATCTTTTCTTGCCTTTGCCTAGCTTCTGGTGGCTCCTGACATTTCTTGGTTTAGGGCTGTGTCACATCAGTCTCTGCCTCCATCTTTACATTGTCTCGTCCTCTGGTATCTTCTCTTCTGTCTCTTGTCTATATTTGATTTAGGACTACTTGGATAATTCAGGTGATCTCATCTTGAGATCCTTAATTACATCTGCAATGATCCTTTTTCCAAATAAAGTCACAGTCACAGAATCTAGGACATGGATAAATTTGGATTGGGGAAGGCATCATTCAACCTACTAAAACCTCCTATCTTATTGTCAACATTTACTGTGGTTGCAGGCACTAGTCGCTAAGCATTTCTACCTCAACTATTTAATTTTCAAAACAAGCCTAAGTGAAATAGGTACTGTTATTATTTATCTATTTAACAGATTGTGTAACTAAAACTCTGAGAGATTAAATAATTTGCTCAAGATCACACTGATAAGAACTAGGGCTGAGATGAAACACAGGGTGATCTCTGAGTCTACACTCCCAGTCCAGCACTGAGATTCTTCTTTGAGCAAGGGGAGCACATTGTGGGGGCCTGATTTCTGTCTTGTTATTATTTGCCTGTCTGTCCCCTTCCTGTAAGGTTCTGTAATTATTGTAGTAAATATTAAGGCCCCTTTTCTCTCTTTCATGTACTAAGGAAATCCTTCTCATATTTATAAATTCTGGCTTTTCTATGAGAGATAATAATTAAGATTTAGATTTGTCCAACTTTGATCTTAACATCTCTCTAAAAACCTCTCTCAATAAGACCATATATATCATCCAATGAGATTTATAGAAGATGTATAAACAGCTCTAATTATACAGTTTGGTGGGTAAGAGTGATGTCTTGTGTTAGAAAACCCTCAACCAAGTGCAAACTTTTCACATCTTACTTCAGCTTTAAATGACCTAGTAGCTCTGCCCCTCTTAAAAGAAGTTCAAAACTTCTGAGTGTTAGTGAACACCGTGTAAAAGAAATAACTGGAATAACTAGAGTTCGTACTCGTTCTTTTTTTCCTAAATCACTTTTTATTAAGACATCTTTTGAAAGCCATTTCTGTTAAAATTTACTGCAATGGAGAAACATGATACAGCAATTACTGTATGTAGAAGTCATCTTTAGTCCTAAGGATAATTCAGGATATTCAGGGCCTAGAGCCATTACAGTTTGGTTACTCCAAAGTATCTTGTCACGAAAGATTAATGATGGTTCCATTTATTGATAGAGCACTTAGGAGCTCAGTTTCCACCATGCTAATATCCAAAGGAACATTTCTTCATATTGTGGTTTTGTATTTCCTCTTTAGGTTTCATTTCCTTACCTTTTCAATTTTCCTTTCTAAGTTAATTTTCATTGCTTTGTTTGGTCTTTTCCACTTTAAATCTCAATTTTATGATCTATCTCATGTTACAATCCACTAGAGCATTATTTAGTAGCCAACCTTCCCCCCCAACCACCCCCACCCCCCAGCTCATAGCCACAGAATAATGACAAAATATCTTTGTTCTTTTACAGAATACAAAATGTGTGCTGCATGGCATCCTTCATTTATCTAGTTTTAATATATTTTCCTAATATTTCCTATGTAAAACTGTTTTATTCCTTCAAGGTTACAAGAACATTACTTACAAAGAAAACAAACAAAAACAGGAGAGAAATAAATCTGTTTCAGAATAAGGATAAACAAATTATTAAAGCATTAGAAATTGTGCTGTGGCAAACCTATACGTGTAATCCAGAGGATTTGAAACTATACCACATAATCTAGTATTATCAATTATAGATGCTGTCTTTTATATTACATATTTTACAGTTACTATATTTTTAGTATAGGATTTCTTAACATCAGCACTACTGACATTTGGGGCTGGATAGTTCTTTGTTAGAGGGATGTGTTCTGTCCTATACATAGCAAGGTGTTTAACAGTATTCCTGACCCCTGACTACCAGGTGCCGGTAGCACTCCCATCTCCAATTGTGACAACTAAAGTGTCTCCAGACATTGCCAAACATAGCCTGAGGAGCAAAATCACCATAGTACCAAAGTGGCAGGTTGAAATTTCTGGTGCTCAGGCAAAGATCATTTAACCTTCACAGTAATCCAAATTCTTTTTGTATACATTGGTTGCTTCCAACTGTTAGAGATAAGTAGGAACTATATGCCTTCACCCAGTCCAGCAATACTATCAGGTGTTATATTTTAATGGTATCCAGTCTCAAGTCAAAATCTGGCAGACAGACGAACATTGTTAATAACTAGATGCATAACCAACCATGCAACCTGTTTCTTATGCTTAATACTTTCCATTCTTTTAGACCTTCCAAAAATCCCATTGTGTGAAAGATTCATTTCCATGGGGATGCAGAAGCAGCAGCAGCAAGACTACTGATTGGATCAGGCCACAAATTCCTCCATTTTTACGGCAATAAACTTCTCAAAGAACTTCCATATCTAGAGCAATAATCCGAAAGCATTCAGTGTTGAGCTTATCAACAACACGTTTCAACAAAGTGTTCTCCACAGACCCATTTTTGTGGCTTTTCGGCAATGAAAACTAATGTTTAATATCCTTTATGTTAAGTAATAAACACTGTGACAAATTTATATAGTGATGTTTGAAGCACTAATGCAGCCACCTCTGGAGTGTATACAACTGATTAAGAACCTTTAGGTGTTAATGAAACACCTGGAGTATGGATTCCTGATTAGGGTACTTCAGATGTTGTTCAACTACTCTTCTAGTGTAGACAAATTTATTTTAAATAAATGCTCATCACACAGTTGCTGCTGATGCACTGGAAAGAAAACTAAAATCTTTGTACCAAATCTTGAATAAAAGCAGTAGGGTTGGGCATATTGGGCCAGGGAGACCTGAAACCAGAGGCCATTCCTTCAATTTTGAGGGGAATGAATAAATCCTGGGATTCAAACACATCTAGATTTCTTCTCAAACTTAGAAGGTATGACCTAAGTTATAGTTGAAATAATTAAGAAAAAAAGTATCTTTGTGTATGGGAAACATATGACAGTCTCATCTCTCCAAGGTGATAGACCAAATCTGCACTTGTTATGTAAGTCTTCTCTGAGTTCTGCGTGTTAAGTCTAGGTTCTTTTTAGAAGCTGATATCCTCCAACTTAATACTATCTTTCTTCTCTTTATAATAATTATATTCTTCTGGCTAATTTTTAAATGGAAATTTTGATAAAATTCTATTTTCATTGCAATGATTAACTGGTAATAATGGATAATGGAAACATTTCCCCCAAAGTGGATATTGCAATAATTGATATTTTGTCTCTCACTTTAGCATCCAAGTCTGCATCTACATATGCCCTAAAAAGCCCTATACATTGTGGCCCTTGCACAGAGTATGAAAGATTCACACTTCTTCAGTAGCAAATGTTTTATGTGTCACCCATACAGGTGTCAAGATTTCATAAAGCTCATATAATCATTGATTCAATCTATTTATTGCAAGGTAAGATACATTATGACAATAAGGCTGAAATTTGGGGGCTTGCTTTCACTTCAGTTAATAATTCTGAACTAGACTTGATCATTATTTTTATCTAAATAATACTGAAATAGGACTTTTCACTTTTGGTTTGTTTTTAGAAATATTTACATAATGAAATAGAGATCCAAGCTCAGTGTCTGGACTGGGCTCTAACTACAATGCATTATCTTGTGTTCTTCTAAAATATATTGCTTCTAATGTTTTTGGCTGTTTGCAGTGGCTTTCCCTCTGCCTGAAATGAGCTTCCATTTTCCCTCCTTCCTTGCTTCCTTGCTTCCTTCCTTCCTTCCTTCCTTCCTTCTTCCTTTTTTTCTTTTTTTGGTTATTTTATCTTCATTATACAAGATCTCATTACCCTGCTGTGCCCTTTTCACCTTCTCCAGAAATTGGGCCTCCACCCATTGTTGTTTCCTGGTCTCCCCTGAACTCTTCCCTTCAGGGATGAAGCTGTCCTGAAGCCTTCATTTTCCTGGCTCTTTCTCCTCTTGTCTGCCAGCTCTTTGGAGGCAGGAAATATGTTTTAGTCATTACTGCATTCTTAGAAACCAGCATAATCTGTGGTATTGGATGAAGATCAATAAATATATCCTTAATTGACTTGGAGTCAAAATTCCAGTTGTCTTATAATTTTCATGTTTTGATGCTTTAGAATTATTTTTTAGTTTATGAAAGAATACATTTTGAGGGAAGATGATGGAGGAGTCCCTTTAGAAAAGCAGTTGCAGTGAAGGGGCATTAGACTACCTTCCCCAGTCAGCTCTGTGGGACAGGGCAGATGGCATATGGTGGAATAGGCTTGGGGGAGGCTGACACTGGTGAGGTGTGGCACAGAACAGAAGGTTGAGGGAATATAATAATAAGAGACTGTATTTCATGATCTTCAGTAATGTTACCAAGTTCACGCATGCTCAAAGTGATTAGATCTTTTAGGAGAATAAAATGAGGACAGAAGTTTGTGTTCATATTCAATGCAGGGATTCCAGGAAATATCCCCTGAAAACACAGGCCTGGAGATAGAGGGACAGTAAGAAAGTAAGATGGGAAATTTGCAGATGCTGAGTGTTTATGTGTGGGTGCATGTTGTGTGTGCAGGTGTTAGTAAACACACAAAATCTTTCAACTTAAGCATTTCACCCAATTTTACTTAAATCTTCAAGGGACAGAAAGGCCCTCAAGTCACATCAGGTTATGGATAACTTTACTTCCATTATTTATTTGGATTTTCTCACTTTAACACAATAGAGTGGGTGTGAAGTATTTATTGTTATCCATTTATAGATGAGGATATGCAACTTTGAGAGGTTAAATTAAACTAATAATAACACCACCAACAACAGGCAGAATTATGTGCCAGGCATTATATGCTTCACTGCATTATCTCATTTAATTCTCTCAAATAAAACAGGAGGCTGCTACTATTACTATACTAACTTTACAGCTGAGGACACTGAGAGGTTATTTCCTCAGTGTCACACAGGATGTAGTACACTGACAACCAGATCTGACAATTCCAAAGCTTCTATAATTACTCACTGTGCTATTCCACCTTTCTAGCTTATGAGTCTTAAAATCCAGTCTTCAACACGTTTTTTTTCCTAGTCCATTTTACACAAATAAGTAAACTAAACACGAAAAGGAAAAAAAAAATCTAGGAAATGGTTTTACCCTCCAGTTTAACATTTGCTCATTCATTTTAATCATGCTCTATTACAACAAAGGAGTGTGGGGGTTCCAAGTACAGCCGGTAGCTTCCTCCATATTCAGAACTGGGCCCTTGCATTCCATCAACTAGCCACCTGCTCTGTTCAAACTGTGTGATCACAGACATAGCCAGAAACCCTGCTGTTCCTTCACCTCCTCCTTCTTTGCATTTCAAGAGTTTCAGGGTGCCAGCAGACAGGGACTCATTCCTCCCACCATGTGCTGAGAAGGTCACCATCCCATCCCTACCAAATGGTGAAAGTGAGGTATCTGGAGGCGGAACAGTTTTCTAAAGGTCATACTGAGGTGGGAGAGGAACCCTGGGGAACTAGGTACCCTTCCCAGCAGGCCCACCTGCCTCCACCTCAGCTGTCCCATTGATTTTCTAGTTAAGAGATCCAATCATTAGGCACAGGGAAGATAGGTTGTAGCATTTGATGATAATGGTTAGCACTGAGGGAACTGTGATAAAAAAGAAAATTTTTATCAGCTAGTTGATTCAGGACTAAAAATATTTCAGAATGACCAATTAGAAAGATTTATTCTTCCCCTCCCCCTTCAAAATTGATCTCTAGCAGAAGGCGGCAATTTAAGGCAATTCCTCAATTTAGAACATTAAATTATTTTAAATTATTTTTTTTGAGAGAAAGAGAGGGAGAGAGACAGAGAGAGACAGAGAGAGAGAGAGAGAGAGAGAGAGGAGAGGGAGAGAGGCAGAGAGATAGAGGGAGACACAGCATCTAAAGCAGGCTCCAGACTCTAAGCTGTCAGCACAGAGCCTGATGTGGGAGTTGAACTCACAAACTGTGATATCATGACCTGAACTGAAGTCAGATGCTTAACCGACTGAACCACCCAGGTGCCCCTCAATTTAGAAAAATTTAAATAAATAAAAACCTAAATTGAACATGGTTAGATTTCCATTTCAGAAACTGATTATCTAACAGCTTTAGAATTAAAATCCTTTTATTTAAAATGATGGGATAAAGTCTACATCCTACTCATCTATAGTTTCCTAAACTTCAGTTATTTCCTTTCCTTCCTTTTGTGATAGCCAAATATAGCTTCTGTTCACTTTTAAGTTACTTAATGTTTTTCTCGAAATTGATAAATTTTTGAAAGCATAAATACTTTTAGTATGTTTCTAATTGCACGGTAAAATTTTCTAATACACATTAAATAAAACCATAGTTATTAAAATTAAAGCCTGTTTGTTTATAGAACACCTAAGGAGGTGCCTGGGTGGCTCAGTTGATTGAGCATTTGACCTAGGCTCAGGTCATGATCTCACGGTTTGTAAGTTCAAACTCCCCATTGGGCTGTCTATTGTCAGCTCAGAGCCTGCTTTGGATTCTCTGTCCCCCCTCTCCCTCCCCCTCCTCTGCTTGTGCTGCCTCTCTCTCAAAAATAAATAAATTTTAAACAATAAAATAAATAAACATTAAAAAAAACACCTAAAACATCTCACATGGAGGATGTGTACTTCCCACTTCTTAAACACTCTTTTCTCATTATCAAACTGAGACAATAGGGGTAATGATCTACAGGTGCTAAGGAAATATATTGAGGATCTGTGGAACAGCTATCGTCTCTGATGGATATTATTTATAAACACTATATGGATGTGTATGCATCTTCTTTAATCTCTTGACTTCAATACTGATTATCTTTATAGGAAGTCATCTTCTTTCACCCAAGTAGAGAGGTGGATTTAGGAAGTAAATCAGGCTGCACCTAAAGACTAAGTGCCCTTTTTCCTGTTGGTGGTCTTGAAACTAAAAAGGAAAGTCACTTGTTAGCTCATGTTTCCTTTACATATGTATTCATTTTACTAAAGATATAGACAGAGTGGCTGATTCGTAAATATGGGATCATGTAACCTTATTTACTTAAGCTTACATCTTCTTTTCCAAAAAAGAAGTGTCTATATCCTTTTTCACTTTTTAAAAATATTTATTGATTTTTGAGAGAGAGAGAAAGAGAGGCAGAGAGAGAGGGAGACACAGCATCCAAAGCAGGCTCCTGGCTCTGAGCTGTCAGCACAGAGCCTGACACGGAGTTCAAACTCTTGAGCAGTGAGATCATGACCTGAGCCGAAGTCAGACACTTAACTGAATGAACCACCCATGTGCCCCAAGAAGTGTCTATATCCTTATTCACAGCCCTGTTTCTCTCTTGCTCATGGTACTGACACATGGTGGAGTAAGTAAGTAACATAACCCAGAGAGGTCTGGCCTTTGCCCTTGGCTTCTGGGAAGCAATCTCTAGGTTGTTGCATTGTCCTGCCTGTTAAGAGTGTCTTTGTTTACCTTGGGACCTTGGGCCATACTTGTCAGTCTAACAATGTGGTTAATGGTAAAGGCTTTGGGTCACATGTTATTTCCTCTACTTCTGGAGGGTCTGAAAACTAAAGGTTAGGCACACAGGCAGTCAACCATGTCTACATGATTGAGTTCCAATAAAAACTGTGAACATCGAGGCCTGTTGAGCTTCCCCAGTTGACTAATATTCTGTGCATATTGTCAGACATCATTGCTGGGAGAGGTAATTCTGTCTGTGACTCTACTGGGAGAGGTTAATTGGAAGTTCCACATTTGGATAGAAACTTTTGGAATCTGCACCATACATCTCTTTTCTTGGTTGACTCTAAGCTGTATCCTCTTACTATCATAAAACATAACCATGAGTATGAAAGCTTTCAATGTGTATCATGAGCCCTTCTAAGGAGCCAATGGCCTGAGGTTGAACACTATATTCCCCAACATCACAAACATACGTAATACTCAGTAAATATTGATAGGTGCTGTAATATCATAATCTAAGAGCTCTTAAGTCAGATACACTGGCTCCACCATTAACCAACTATGTGATCTTGGGCAAGTGATTTAACTTCTCTGAGTTTCTGTTCATTAAATCAAAGTAATACTATTTTGTACCTTGTAGGGTTGTTATGAGAAATAAGTGACAGTACTGTGGTAAGTCATATCAGAACCTGAGGCAAAAGGAAGAATCAGTAATACTGATCTATATTTTATTTAAAATTTATATATTCTGTTTATAATGGCTATTTCATTATTATTCACTTTCAAAAAATAGTGCATTAAACTCTTATTTATCTTGATTGCTAAGTATTTGCTACCCCTTTACATTTTGCACCCAAGGTGAGAGCTTCATTCCCCTCACTTTAGTCTTGGCCCTGGAGAGGATTAAAAATAATAATTAAAGTAAATTATATAGTTGAGGGACGGTAACATAGGTAACACTCAATAATACCTAATTTTTGCTGATTATTGTTGTTGCTATCATTAATTTGGAGAAGACTGTGGAAATTCACCACTATATTAATGTGGATTAAAGGAAAAACACAACTATGGCAAGGGACTGGGTAATATTTTCAGCTTAAGAGGAAAGATCAGGCACTTATTCCCATATGCAACTGTGAAGACTGGACAGCGTGTGTGAGTGTGAGTGCATATGTACCCGTTTTCTAATTTATTATATGAGAAATGTCAGCTGAATAACTCGGAGGCTCTTTATGAATGTTAACATTTATAAAAAGATGTTGAATTTGTAAAGATTATCTTTAAACAAATAGCACATTCAACATTCAATAAATTGAAATGCTCATGAAGTATGACATTCTAGTTAAATGGATTTATCCTGAGAATTTCTTTCAGCTTTGGCTTTGCCTGTTGAATAATCTCTGTAAAACCTATTCATTGACTTTTTTTTTTTTTACCATAGTGATTAGAGTCAATGAAGCACAGTAACCTAATAACCTTGTGTCTTTGGTGTGGATGCTGATGGTCTTTGGTTCAAACTATGTTTATAAGTGCTAGAGACTGAGCTGTAACTTTTGAAATTGCATCCCTGACGAAAGAGAACTGTGTCCCCCATGACTTGTATCTTATCTTTGGGGGAGACAAATGCAAAATAAAGTCCTACTGTAGCATAAAAAAATAAATATAAGGTCTTTGTTCCAGGTTCCTGGCAAACAACTCCTAAGAGGCTTGGAATTCATTCTCTTTTGTATGCAAATGACATGACTATGTCAGGGTGGGAGGCTGTCTAGAAAGCCTCAGGGATAGGGGTGCTTGTCATCAGAAAAATCAACCAAATGATTAGAACTTGGGTTACAACTTTTAGTAGCCCTGTACTCCTGGAGTATCACAGGTGGCCTGTTTAATGTCATGTTTATGTAACAAAACTTCAGTAAAACCCCCTAAATGATAAAGTCTAGGGAGATTCTAGGTTGACGAACCCTTCAAGGTACTGGGCAGGTAGTATGCCTGGAAAGGAAATGGAAGCTCTGCATGCCCCTCTCCTCATACCTTGTCCTATCTCTCTCTTCCATTTGGCTGTTCCTGCGTTATATCGTTTATAGTAAACCAGTAAATGTACATCAGGTGTTTTCCTGGATCCTGTGAGTCATTCTAACAACTATAGAAATTGAGGAAGGGGTCATGCCAGATTTGTCACTGGTAGGTCAGAAGCACAGGTGACCCCTGGGACTTCTGAGACTGGCATCTGAAGTGGAGGCAGTCTTGTAGGACTGAGCCCTTAACCTCTGGAGTATGCTTTAACTCCTGACAGTGTCGGAATTTAATACTTGGACACCAAGTTGGTGTTGGGAAATCACAGAGCTACTAATATAATGTAGTTGAGACTGACCTTACTAACTTCTTCAAATAGTTTGTGTTTGTCATGGTTTTGTAGCTGTATAAACACACTGGTTATGATCAAGGCTTATCTCTGTTTTGCTATTATTTCTATTAATTTCCCAAAGTGAATCAGCATTTCAGCAAAACTTTACAAGTGGAATAATCAGTTGAATTCATGTAAATAAAATAATCACATCTGTTAATGTATTAGTAACCAGTTTATTGGATATGTTTTCCATTAATTATATTAGCATCATTTATGCCGAGATAAGATATTTCTATTTCTAAAAGACCTATGCAGTCCGCTCATACATATACCCTTGAAAACTAAACTCAAGGACATGGGAAGGAGTATTGGTAAATGAAAGGGGTATATGGAGTTAGAATCAGTGTTATTCAAAATGTGATAGTTGAACCAACAGCACTGATATCACCTGTGAGCTTCATAGAACCACAAATTCACTGGCCCCACTTTAATTTATGGAACCTAAGAGGTGGGGCCCAGGACACACTGTGTTTTAATAGCTTTCCAGGTGATTCTTACGTAAAGTCTGACAAAACTGCTCTGTATATAGTTTAGTCAAATGTAAGTTCAGGTGAGTAAGTCAGCAGTAATGAGACGCTCAGATTAAATGCGAGGGGCATCAACTTGCCCAGTTTTTGTGGGACTGCGAGGTTTTCTGGGATGCAAGACTTTCGGAGCTAACATGAGGTAAGTCCCAGGCAAACCTGGAAAAGTTGGTCATTATGGTCAAATGATTCTCTACCTACTTTAGAAGCTAGAGTACCTTGCATTTCATTTTGTCTCTGTCAGATATTCTTTATTCCCTGATTTCCCTTAGGCTCTGGCCATGACCAAATTAATATGGCTATCTTGTGG
This sequence comes from Prionailurus bengalensis, assembly GCF_016509475.1. Classification (NCBI taxonomy): domain Eukaryota; kingdom Metazoa; phylum Chordata; class Mammalia; order Carnivora; family Felidae; genus Prionailurus; species Prionailurus bengalensis. Next base: position 185,611,641 of record NC_057343.1, on the reverse strand, counting down.
GTCATAGATTTGGGGAATTCAATAAGGTAGTTAGTTAGAGTTGACATTTTGTTCTTGCGGTAACTGCTGGAGTTTGATTACACCGGAGTGTGTGATCCATAACTTGCTTGTCTGCTTAATTCTTTCTCCCGTCAGTGTTATGTGTGCAATCGGGCTCAGCAACAGCAGTAGTTGGAAATCACTTTAAAGTTCCTGAAAGTCCCTTAAATTTGTTGATTTTATTTTATTTTTTGATGTCTTACTCTATTTGCTCTTGTCTGTGTTATTTTGAGTCCCTCCTTTTGTTTCTTGGCCGAAGAGATATCTTCGTTAATAGGATAACTTGGCACATATGTCAATGAGGTCAAAATTTTCAGTGTTTGTTGGGCATCAATTTCCATTGTAGAGGTTTTGATAGTACTGTAAATGCTCCTGATAGTTGCTTAATAGAATTAACAGCTGCTAGTAATTGAGTGCCGTGTTTACTTTAAGTGTGGCTTGATTTTCATGCATACCTTGAAAGTTTATTTCTAAGGATATAGAGTAGAAAAGGTTTCAAAGAAATGAGTTTCATCTTTGGTGAAGTTCAAAGAAGATACAAAACAAAACATTTAACAATTTATGTCTGTCTCTAATGAATTCTAATGGGTTGGTGGGTGTGTGTTTCTTCAAACATAATAACTCTGCACAAATTATTTGTTTTTAATGTCATAAAACCCATGTTATATTACTTGCTTTTCTTAAAGCTCTTACAATGAAGACTCAATTATGTTGCATTCACAAACAATTAGGTTTGACTATTTGGATGCAAACTATTGTTGCCAACATTTTGCAGCATTTTTTTTTAACCAGTAAAAACATTCTGCTTTGTCTATTAAAATGCTCATTTTGCAAATTGTTTTTCATGTGATTTAGGCTGTAGCACAAATGCTTTCTCTCTCTCTCTCTCTCTCTCTCTGCAGTTAATTTTCCCTTTTTATCAACACAATTTGCTGGATAAGTACTGTGAGTTATCTCTGAATTATGGGTTTTCTCTACTGAATTAACAACTCAATTTTCAGTATGAGAGAACTCTAGAACCCAGGTAAATGGAGGGGTCATTTCCCAAAGACTGTAATATGCCCTCTTGATGTTCCCTGAGTAACTTTAATCCCCAATGTGTACCAGTTTGTATGCTATGATCCATGAACATTCTAGAGTACATTCTAGAGTTTGGTCTGGCCCAGAAAGGTGGGTTCTATGTTATTCTGAGTAACATTTTAAAGTCATCACTTACGATGAAAATTAGGTGCAGTCAATTAACCACCAAAACTCTCCGAAGAAAGTGGTATTTTGGTCTCCGCTATTTCAAGTATAACATAGTTTTTCTCTTAATGATGGAAAAGATGGCTTGTTTTTGGTGAGCTGAGCACCAGACAAAATACTGGTATCCTGTTGACTGCTCATCAGGAGCAAAACTACATATCCTCAAATATTAGGATCATAATCAGCATGGTTAGCTAGGCCAACAAGATAAGGGGCTTATATATTAGGACCACCTGAGGAAACAAGAGAGTCAAATCTCCCATTTCTCGTCTCACTACAATTCCATGCCTACCGGGCTTGAGGGTAATGGCAGGCAGACCTGATTCCTACTTAAATTGTGACTTATTCTCTCTCCTTCCCTTTGTGTTTTCTTCATTCCTATCACTCTTACTTAATTCTTACTATCAACCTTTAAGAATTAGGCTTTAGGTCTTTGACAAATGAGTTTAAATAAGGTTTCATGACATTCCCATAGTCATTCAGAAAGTAGCAGTGCCAGAATTTGAATCTAGCTTCCTAACGATAAAGCTTTTACCCATGTCCCTGTGCCCCTGTGCTGTAATATAAAACATACCCATGAGTAGTCTGCCTTGGCAATGTGTGAGGTAAAAAAAAAAGCCAAAAACATAAAGTAGCCTAGCACCCTGAAAAGTACCTTCAGTGAGAATTATGTCACTAATAATCTAGTCACTGCCGTGGTCTTGCATATATCCGCCTCACCATACACCTTGATTGCTTTTCATTCTATTTCCTAAACCTGTGGGACTAGGTTTGCAATGTCATCTTTCCAATTGAGAACAAGTTTTACAATTACCTGGCTCTGACAATGGTTTTAAAAATTGTTTGATAACTCTCCCCAAGTTGAAATCAGTGACTGCTTGAAGACTTTACCCACAGTGTAATATACTATATTCCATCGGTACTTTGGAAATTGTTGGGACTAATTTACTTGTAATTTACATAAAACTGGAACAAGTTGGACTGACCAAGATCTTTCAGTTATGTCCACATTTGCCACAACTATCTTCAGGTGTCTTATTAATTTTGTAAGCACAAAACCCACTTTGAATTTTTCTCAGCCAAAGTTCAGCATGTGTGTCTATTGTTCCTTTTCTAAGGTCTGTTGTCGGAGTGGGAATCCAAATACAGATATATTAGGCTGTATTTTGTATTTGGAGGATCATAATGTAACATATGAATGCAGTGATCCATAAACTCAACATAAACCTGTAAGCCATCAATGAACTTTGAAGGTACTGCCGTAGCTACTCAAAATCTTAGGGCTACCAGCTTTAGCTTCATTTCAAAATCATTTTTTAAAAAGAAATAAAAATTTACTAACGTTTCTCTCAACACTAAATAATGATGGGATCCTACTTCATTTATATTCAGTTGGGGTAACATATTTATTCAGGTACCAGATGTAGAGTGTTAATGGATTAAAGTATATGGACAAAGTGGGCAATTGTACTGTAAATGTTACTTAAGTGAATTTGGCCTGCAAGGGTATTATTGATTTATTTTATCTAATTTAGTTTGTATTGCAATTCAGGCTCAACATTGAGGGTTGAAGTCATCTGTCTTCTATAGGTGAAATGACTTCAGGTCTCAAGGGAACTAAACTAAGTGAATAGGAAGTCTCTTCCTTTTGAGGAAGCAAAGAGGATGGAAATATTTTCCAATGGGGTGAGGGTGTGTGAGGGGAAATGTTCTCCTCCCAAGGACACTAGGAAACCATATTCCGCTAGGAAGAAAACATGCAACCACCACTCAGGGAAACATTTTGATTTCCTTGTCAATATTAAAACAATATCCTCTTAATAGCTGAAGAGTGGTATTTTGCTAGGCATGGAGCTTAGTGATGTTGCTTATCATCGATCACTTTGTAAATCAACAGAACAGGAAGAAAGGTGCCTTGTTAGCTGTTGTAAAAGGCACACTATTTAGGGTCTCGTGTTCATTCCCTCTGTTCTTCAAGTGTCCAGGCTAATGAAGAAAAGAGTGTCCAGTGAGCATAAGAGAGCAAAATTCTCTCTTTATCTTTTCTTTTTTTTCTGAAGCTATTATGAAATTGCATAATCCTAAATTTGTTGAATGTTTGAACACATGATGAACAATAGCAGTGCCATTAAACAGTTGTGAGATTATTATGTTACGTGACTGTAATCCCCCAAATTGCTGCAGCCTGAATTCATGAGGATTTTAAAGAAAAAGAAAGCAATAAGGTTTAAAAAATAGGGTTTCAGAAAGCATACAACTGATTTACATCATTAGTTTGGGTCCTCTGACACATCCCTGTGAAACAGGGGAGGATTCATATCCTCTTCAATTAAGGATAGGGAAACTGAGTCCTGGGGAAGTGTGGTGATAACTCCAAGGTTACCTGGGGCAAACAGAACCAGTTTTCAGGTGGAAAAGCAATACTGCATACCTATTAGCTGTCCCCAGCCTCTCTGCTTCTACAATTGCAAAGAGATCTATTAACAAAACAGACAACTCCTGGGAGCCTTTGGATATGAAGTCTCTAATGACTCCATGCAAAATGTCCCAGACCTGAAACATCTGTTGTACAGATACAGTCAAGTTCCACACCAGAGTCTCAAGTTAACAACTTATTTCCTTTAATTTAATTTTATTTATTTTTTTAAAGTGCATAGCAGCTGTCTACATATTTCAGAGGACAGACCTTGTTTTAAAACCTGAGCCAGAGAACATTATAGAGAAAACTCACACAATTCGCTGTATGTGCTAATTAGAGGCTTCTTACACAAGCACATGAATTCATTTATACACTGATGAATTTTCAGTTGCCAAATAGCTCCAACAAAAAGACCAGAAAAGTAAAAATAGTCAATCTAATGAATTTAACATTTATTTTTATGCAAGCTGGGTAATTTTTAGAAATGTTTTGTTTTTTGGAGGAATGATTTGCATGTGCAATGCATTTGTTTTTTGTGACTTCTGAAATCCTGTTTTTCTGGAAAAGGAAGACAATTTTTCTTGACTGAGAGACATCCAGCCACATACCCAGAATTAAACCCAAAAGACCAGAAGTGAAAGGAAGAGAGATAATCCCTAGGTCACACATTCAGGAGACCTGAGGGAAAGAATAAAGAGCATCAAAGAAAAGACCAAGGCAACTTATGATTTCACTGCAGCATGGGGTATATTTGTCTCCAGTGCGAGCCCCGCAGCTAACGAACAACGGTCACCCCGTTCCCTTTCTGTGGCATCCCTCCAGTCTGGGACAGCACGTAAATGTCAGTCACCATTCTCCACAGAAATGCAATTTTATATGTTCTTTTAAAATGTTTCCTTTTCTTTACTTTGTTTTACTTTACCCTCCTTTGACACACATAAACCAAAATACATGTTTATCCATCCTTCAAGCAAGTATTGAGGGACTACTATTGGTCTGGCATTCTTTGAGGAATAAGAGAGATCATGGTTTTAGGCATTTCACAATCATGTGGAGAAACCATATAATTAAAAAGTAAGTTATCGATAATAAAGATAATTATAAGTAGAAATAATTGTTAGAAAGACTCTAAATATAACCTAATAAAGAATTATTGGGTGGAGCAGAGGCCCATCGGATAAAATCTTGATCATGAAGGCCTCCCCAAGGACATACATTACCTGAATGATGGAAGGAAGTAAACATGCAATGCTTTGAGGAACAGATCTTCCTGGGGAAATGAACACATACAATAGCCTTGAGTCGAGGGTGATTATTCAAAATGGAAAGAACATAAAGTTTAGGGCATAGTGGACTCAGGGGGGTATGGTGCAAGATGAAGTCAGGGAATTAAAGAGGCTACCTCATGAAGTATCTTATTGGTCATTGAAAATAAAACACTTGTATCCCACTCTTTTTGTTAAACTTTGATACAGTTTTCTGCATGATATCTATGTGGTGAGTGTCATACCAGGCACTTTATGGACACTATTTCATGTACCTTCACCAACAACCCTGCAAGGGTGCAACAATAATCCCATTTTGTGGATAAGACAACGGAAGCTCAACAAGGTTAAATAAATTTCCCAGGATTATTTAGCTAGTATGAAGCCAAGATTCCAAGCCAGATCTAACTCTGAAGTCTGAGCCATCGGTCTACTCTTCACCTTTGTTTGACTCTTCCTCTATTCAATTTCCCAGAAATAGAAACGTGTTTCTTATGAATATTCTTATTAATTCCTACTTATTCTCCAGGAAACATTTTTGCCTCCCTACCCCTCCCTTACTCTCTCTCTCCCCTTTTTTAAACCTCATCTTCCACCAAGTTGGATGACTGTGCCATGAGAGACATAGCACCATTTTCCTGTATTATCTTTCATTGTTGTTATCTTTATCTATTTTGTTCACTGAACTGTATACTGCACAGTGAGAACCTGTGTCTGTAACAGCACCCACAGTATCCCCTAGCACACTCTGTGGCAAAAAGTAAGCACTGAAATAGTGAGCATTAAAAAGAAAAGAGAATCAATGATGTTACCAGGTTCTCAGGACCTTAAAGTCCTCATAATTAGACTGACCAATTCCATGACATCAAAAATGAAATTGGGATGCCTGGGTTTCTCATTCATTAAGCATCTGATTTCGGCTTAGGTCATGATCTCAAAGTTCATGAGTTTGAGTCCCACATAAAGTGAGCATGAGCCCAGGATGAACCCTGTTTCTTTCTTTCTTTCTCTCTTTCTCTCTTTCTTTCTTTCTTTCTTTCTTTCTTTCTTTCTTTCTTTCTTTCTTTCTTTCTTTCTTTCTTTTTCTCTTTCTTTCTTTCTTTCTTTCTCTCTCTCTCTCTCTCCCACACACTACCCCCCCCACTCACTTGCACCCTGTCTCAAAAAAAAAAGAAATTGCAATGTAATGAAGGAGCAATGTAAACACACTGTTGTTTGTTTGTTTTTAAGTTTTATTTATTTATTTTTTATTTTTAATTAATCTCTACATTTAACGTGGGACTTGATCTCAAAACCCTGAGATCAAGAGTCACATGGTCTACCAACTAAGCCAGCCAGGCATCCCACACTGTTGGTATTTAACAATGGGCCTTTAAAACCCATAAAGTAAAACAATATAGAGTAATAAGTATGCTTTTGGACTCCTTGCCTATAATCTCTCAGCATTTTCATTACCTCCCCAAAACCACTGCACCAAACCTAGATTTATAGGAATTAAAGGAATTGATGCAGTTGTCTAAATTATGTGGATGCAAATCCTAGCCTTGCCTCATATCAGCAGTAAGCTTTAGTTTTCTCATCTCCAAAGTTGTGCCAATAGTTTGTAGCATTTTATGAGAATTAGAAATAATATACATAAATCACCTAGCACATGGATCAGGATATAGCAAGAATGCATCATTATAATCCTCTTCTTAATAGTAGTGTGCTTTCATCTTCAGACACTTGTAATTATTCCCCATTGCCATCCCAAGTAATAAATTTACTTTCCATGGCCTTCATGAGTCCCACAATTGGTTCCTTCTTTTCCAGACTCAAATCTTACTACATTCCTCTGATTTCCAGTTATCCATCCAGTTAACCAAATCCCTTCTCTCCAACATGCTTAGAATCTTCAAGCCTTTGTGCCTTTTGTTATGCTGTGTTGGCAGGCTGGATTATTATTTTTTACCTGTTGAAATTTCTTTTACTATGGAAGACCATATTGAGCTGTGTTTAAGAACATGGACTCCAGGGGTGCCTGGGTGGCTCAGTTGGTTAAGTGTCCAACTCTTAATTTCATCTCAGGACTCAGGTAATGATCTCATGGTTATGGGATCGAGTCCCACATCGGGCTCTGCACTGACAGTGTGGAACCTGCTTGGGATTCTCTCTCTCTCTCTCTCTCTCTCTCTCTCTCTCTCTCTGTGTCTCTCTTTCTGTTCCTCCCTTGCTTGTGCTCTTTCAAAATAAATAAATTAATTAAAGCACACACACACACACACACACACACACACACACACACGGACTGCAGATCCAATCTACCTGGTTCAAATCCTAGCCTCTTTACACACAACATCTGTGACCTTGAGTGACTTACTTAATATCTCCATGCCTCACTGTCAGTATGTATAATACTTAGTATAGGAAAATGTTAATATCTTGGGGTGTCAAAGATTGAAAGAGTTCACATATGTAAAGTACTTATAACAGTGCATGACGGGAAGTGAGCACTGCATGGAATATTAGCTGTCACCATCATTGTTATCGTCACCTTTTTTCAGTATTTTTCTATATAAAAAATGCAAGTAACCCTGTTGCTTATCAGAGTATCTGCTCTTTCTTTAGTGTTCTACCAACGTTTCTATTGTATCTTTATTATAGAACTTAAAAAGTTATGTTTATTATTAAAGTATATGGCTTGAAAGCTTGCCACGCCCATAAAATTCTGTGTTTCTTTAAGGCAGAAGTCATAATACCCTCTTCCTCATCTCTTTTATCATCGTAGGGCCTTAGAACAGTTTTCTCAGATACTGTATACCAGCTATGTATGAAATGAGTAAGAATGCATATGTCCAATTCATGTATTGTTTACTTATTCATTGTTTTTCTTCTTGCATGAGAACAAGTGCATTGACCTTGTCTGTGACTGCTGTGTCCCAGAGCTTAAAACAGTGCCTGGTACAAAATAGGCACTCAAGAAATATTTGTTGAATGAAAAATGAAATGAATTAATGGATCAATCAGTAAATCAAGATAACCATATTTGAGGTTTCTTAATACTCCCTCTTTAGTGAATTAGAAAGCATGTGCTTTAGCCCTTACGTTCTCTGTGTATTTCCACACACAAATATGCTATGTGTATACAGATTGCAAAATTGGAATCATTTGCAGAATTGGGATGTAAATTGGACATGTGGGCAAGTGCTTGACTAGGTGGCAGGGATATATTTGAACAAAAATATCTTGCCTAGAGAAAAGCAGGTGGAATTTGCCTTTTCAACATTTTTGTGCCAAGCCAGATAATTTACTTCTCACCTGGGAACAATTTCCTTCCCGCAGTCATAATGTGAGTTTCACCACAGCTGTGGAGCTAAAGTCAAAGTCAAAGTAGAGATTGCTGCGTCACTTGCTGGGAAATGACTTTTTAGTTTGGGTCCATGTCCTTGTCTGGCAGCTTTCTTATTTGTGTTTAAAAACATGGAGTGCAGAGAGGTGCACATCTGTTTCTGAATGTGTAAGTAGAATATGGAAGGAATTTTTTTTTGTGGCTTTAAATTTCTGGACTCTTTAGCTGTCCCAATACATGTATTCTGACTTCTATTTTTCCAGCCAAGAAGCAGCAGCTGCATCTGGGTGTGGGAATTACACATTTGAGTTAACAGTATTTAACAGAAGCATACATTTCTTTTTTATCTCCTGTATCCACAATTCTTAGACAACCAGGCTTATCAATATGATGCTGGTATCTTCCATCACCTCTGTCCCCCCTCTTCTATAAAATTTTCCATTCTTAGCAACATATAGTCAGACCAGAGAATAAATAAATTACTCTCTGTACTGCCTCCCATATTGCTTTTTTTCTCCCTTTTGATATAGGACATTTCATATGAAAAACAGAATTTTGTGAGTTGGAATTTTAGTGACTAAGATCAGGACAAGGCTAGATAGGGGTAGAAGGAGGAATATGTACTTTATTTTATGCCTGGGTCATGAAAAGAGTCACTAAAGTTCTCCAGTGCTGAGTCAGAGACCTTAATTACAGCCTCCAATTTCCAAAGGCAGTGGAAACAGTGGAATGACACATGGTTACATTATGCCAGCTGCAAATGCTAAAATATGATAGAAAAGAGGAGAAAAATGTTTTCTAACATTGCCTGTGAGTAGGTAAAGAAGGCCTTCAAAGTTTGACTGGATACGTATCCTTCTCTTGGACACTCTTGTCTAAGGCCTGACATGCTATATTCAATATACAGAGATGTTCTCCTCTGTTTATTCAAGACATTTCAGGGGCATCTGGGTGGCTCAGTCAGTTAAGTGTCTGACTCTTGGTTTCAGCTCAGGTCACAATCTCACAGTTTTCATACCCCACGTTGGGCTCCATGCTGACAGTGTAGGGTCTGCTTGGGATTCTCTGTCTTTCTCTCTCTTTGCCCCTCCTACACTCAAGCTCTCTCTGTCTCTCTCAAAATAAATAAATAAACCTTAAAAAAAGACATTTCAGTCTTGGGAGTCTTCTTCTGATAATAAACTCACATGTATAATACCAGATGATATCATCTATTAACTCCTTTATAGAAATTGGTTGACCTATGTCCAGAATAGTCTCAAGGGACCATCAAATAGGTATTTGCAGTTACAGGAGCTCCAAGAACAAGAAAACAAGTTGTAGAGGTTCAAAAAAATAAATTTTACATGCCCAAAGTGAAGAACAGGAGTCCTGAAGTCAAAGATCCACTTTTAGACTCTAAGAGTGTCTGTATCACACTGGCCTCGGGTCACTCAAGTGTAAAAGAAAATGACAAAAGACAAGCTATTATGCAGTATTTGAGGTCTGCCTGTCCTCACCTGACTCTTCAGAAGGAAAAATAAATGGGAGCAGTTCAGAAACTGTTTTACTGTACAGATTCTGAATAGTGAGCATCACAGAAAGAAAACAAACCAAAACAACACTAACAATCATAATCTAAAGCAAGAGTTACCAGTGCTTCTATTTTATAAATAAAGTTTTATTGGAACACACCCACACCTATTAATGTAAGTATGGCCTTTGTTTCTTTCCTCCAATAATGGCAGAATTGAACAACTGTAACAGAGATCTGGCTCACAAGTCTGAAATATTTACCATCTGGCTCTTCAAAAACTGAAAAAACAAAACAGGGGTGCCTGGGTGGTTTGGTCGGTTGAGTGTTTGACTTTGGCTCAGATCGTGATCTCATGGTCTGTGAGTGTGAGCCCCGCGTCAGGCTTTGTGCTGACAGCTCAGAGCCTGGAGCCTGCTTTGGATTCTGTGTCTCGCTCTTTTTCTGCCCCTCGCCCATTCACTCTCTGTCTCTGTCTCTCAAAAATGAATAAACGTTAAAAAAAAAAAGAAAGAAATGTATCCCTTGCTCTAAAAAACAAACAAACAAACAAACAAAAAAAAAAAACACAAAAAAACATCCAGAGTAGTTATGTTGCCTTACACAATAGATTGGGATCAGCAAATGGGAACCCATAAAAGCCTCCTAGGAATTGTGTTTTGACCAGAGGACATTGGAAAATGCAAAAATGCATTTTTGGTGCTCCTCATTGATAATAACTCTGAAGTCATATACAGTTTCTAGTTTCATTTTCTTACATTAATCACTGAATTAAATATTGGTTAACTCTCCCAAACTCAATTAGTACTTAATGAGGCATCTATATTTTTTATTTCCATCAATCCCTGTCTGAAGATATTTGCTATTTGTCCTTTCACCATTTCCTCAAAAACTCTTTGAGCTGCTATAAACCTTGTATTCCAAAATATGTGGTATTCTTTTATGTGTGCCAAGGGGCCAACTATTATATATCTCTTGAACGTTGATACCTGAGTCAAAACTCTTCACCAGAATATAAAGTAAGTCTAGAAGAATCACTTCCATTGGCTGTAAGCAGAAGACCTGTTGCGATCATGACACTAATATACTTTTATAGGATCAGTGTGTAGGTATGATGGAAGAGATTATTTATGTATTCAGAAGTACAGTCCTATTATAATAAATATATGATGTACAGGATACTATTAATGCCCAGGAGTTTTGGAGGAAAGCAGATTTTGAGAAGTTTTGATGAAATTTATTGATGGGACCACAGATTTCAAGGGTTTTTAAATGCCTTTATATGCTGGGGTGGGACAATTTGAGTATGTTCTATACACCAAGTGGGCAACATGTGAGCTCAGCCTTCTGTGGGTTGCCTGTGTCGAAGGAGGATAAGGTCTGTATAGCAAGGTTGTTAGGAAAGCACCTCAGATTATGTATGTGAAAGCAGTAAGTAAACTCTAATTTTTCCTAACAGCATCTGTTATTATCATCACTACATTTACTATGTTGCCATGGCTAACAGAAGGTTCCCAGTATAACCTTGAACTAACTTGAAGTGATTGGGTTTTATTTCAATCATTTCCTCATACAAAAGACCATTGATTGTGTTCTGATCAAAAGTTTTGTAACCCATAGAGCTAGGACTTGAAAATCACGTGCTTTAGGCAAATGAAAAGGACAGCATTTCCCATTTCTGACATGAGTTCACATTGTCTTTTGAAAATTTAAGCCTCAGGATACATCATGTGCTTTCTTCTTTGCACCTGGTCATACACCTTTTAGTAAATGCTTGCTGTTAAAATGATAAATGGACGCTATTAAAACACTTTAATGCATAGTGCACCAAAAGTGCCTACTTAAAGGCTAGTTTCCCTTCAGAATTTTGAAGAAGATGCCTTCTCAGCTTTTCTTTCTTGGCACAATTCTTAAGAGAATGGGAATTTGTATATGCCTATATTCCTCTAAATGTCGACCAGAGATAGTTATATTCCTGTAAAAACTTCAGGTGGCTTTAATTAGATATTCTTAGTAAAGAGCTCACTTCTTCCTTGTTTTCCTCCATTCTCAAAAGGTTGTGAGTTTGGCAGAGGTGAAGTGGCATAGTTTGTATTTCAAGCTTCCTAGTTTGACTTTTCCTGCCCAGTGTTTTCAAAGATGAGAATCTATAGTGCATGTGATTTCTGGGTGAAAAATGTGTTATTTCACACATTATTAACCCCACACATTTCTAAAACTTTATGTTAGAAACAAAAAACAGATTTGTGGCAAACCCAATAAACAACAACAAAATCTAATGAACAACAACAAAATTAATTAAAAATTTCCTTGTTTTAAAATATACACAAGCCCAACTTTCCAAAATTATATGAGGATAATGGTAAAGACCTACAGATCTGCTTGTTTGTTCTTGAAATTATCCCTTGATACTGTGTATCCTTAAATACATTTATAATATCAGGTTATAAGGCATTCAATATAATTTTGGAATTTTACAAATTTTGAAATTTTACTAATTTTTCTTGGAAGGCACAGCCATGTTCCCTTAAATAAAATAATTTTATCAGTGTTAAATACAATTATGGAAACTATAGATGTAGAGAACATCATTATAGGCTGAGTTACTACATAAAACTTATAACCAAATGCTCACTTGAGACATACTAGTTAATAGTCTTATTTAGGCATTTAAAAGCTGGTGTTTGTGTCTAACATCTGTGTCTTACTTGAAGCTATTCCAGAATGTATGTACATTTCTCAGATTATAGTGAACTAATACTAAGATAAACTGAGTCTGAAGTGAGAATTCATGTAAAGCACAGCTTGATTCATGGAAGAAATGTTTCTATTTTGTTCCATTTTTTTTCTCATTTTGCTGAAGAAAATATGTGGAGCATCCCTTAAAAAAAGGGCAACAATTAGTCTTCCTCACCAAAAGCATGAACTTCATATTGTTTTTACTTTCTTTGCAAATTTATGCTTCCCAACTTCAATTTTAATATGCTAGAACAAAAGAGCTAAATTTTCTACTTTTAACAAGTCCTTCCTTCATGCCTGAATAGCAGTGAGCTAGCAATAACTTCTTACCTTTCTGACAAGTCCCACTGCCAAGGGTAGGCTATTTAGAAATGGGTACAAAGTGAAAATAAATACCTGGTTTCCCACAGGCAGTCTTCTGAAATGCCGTCTATCATTTGTAATTTCTGTGACGTTATTTGGTAGTTATGATTTATCACCTTGCCACCGTATGAGTCAGCCGTGAAATCTCCATGACTCAATGGCACGTAACAAAAGCAATCAGGAAAATGACATTTGAATGAAGGTTTGGTGGATGGGTTTGAACAAGATTTCATTAACTTAAAGAACTAAGGCAGAGGAACTCTCCCAACTTTATGAAATCTTACAAAGTCAGCATTTCAGTTCTTTTTCTTCATTGGCTAATACCTGCAAACTGGGTGGGGGGGATTACCATTCACTGGAGACAAACAAAAAATATGAATTTATGGAGGGTGACAGTAAGTTTATTCTTATTTTGATTTAATCTTGCTTTTTTCCATTGTGTTCAGAATGGCCTTTTGTTAATCTTGCAGATAAATTTCCTGCTGCTTTTAAATTTTCTTGCTACCCACATGTTTTTGCCTAGGCAGTAAAATTTTTTAATGTTCATTTATTTATTTTTGAAAAGGAGAATGTGCATGTGTGTGTGCACACATGTACAACTGAGTGGGGGAAGGCAGGGAGAGAGAGGAGAGAGAAAATCCTAAGCAGACTCCATGCTCAGCACAGAGCCTGATGTGGGGCTCGATCTCATGAACCACAAGGTCATGACCTGAGCCAAAATCAAGAGTTGGACACTTAACCCACTGAATCATCCAGGTGTCCCATTTAGGTGGTAAATTAATAGCAAGAATTTATTTGTTTAATAAATATTTATTGAGCCTAGATTCTGTGTCAAGCATTGTGTTAGACAATGGGATTAAAACAATAAGCAAGGCAGACATGAGCCTCCCTCTCAAGGACATTTCAGTGTGGTGATATTAGTCATACTTACTTTTCTAGGCTATTTGACATTCATCTTGAGTGGGTAATGCTCATTTTCAAACATTAAAGAATATTTCTTATATAAAAACTTGACTTTGCAATACTTTAATATTTATTTTAAGCTACAGTTATCTTCATGTAGAAAAGTGGAACAAATATTTGACCTGTTGGCAGCAATATGACTGGGTACCTGCCCCTCAGCCCCATGGACTCCCTTGTTTGATGGTTTAAGTTTATAATGGATGCTACCTCTTTGATTTGCAAGTAATATTTAACATGCTTTGAGCTAAGGAGAGAAATAATGGGTAGAGTTCTCAAAAAATTTGACTGCTGGAGCTTAGATCATAGGTTGTAAGTATCATCCCAATAGCATTAGCTACAGATTGTGTTATGCTTGTCATTGTATCCAAGGGACATTGGAAAGAAAAGAGTTCTTACATAAAAGCCACCATCATTATTGGAAATGTGACTTAAGTACAAATTCCAAAGGAAGATGAACTGTCTGCAAATAAGAACTGAGGTTTTCACTTTGATAGCAACAATACCTGGGATAATGTCTGCAACAGAAGGGCAATAGTAATATTGTCTGTCGTTTATTGAAAGCATGCTAGGTGTCATGCATTATGCTAAATGTTGAGTGAGAAGTACTGATCAATGAATTTTTATAGTACAGAAAGAGTAGGGACATATAATGACTAACTATTGAACCTACAGAAATTAGTATAATAGTTTTGGAAGAAACTGTCCTAGCCTTCCAGTCCTTTGGAGGGGAAGATGCCAAACGTGAAGAGAATAGAGACACTACTTTGGAATGGTTTGCTTCCTTTCAAAATAAGAATAAGTATAGCTAAGAACTCACAGGAAATTTGATTAAGAAGAACTAGGCACTACTAGTATGCTAGATGAAGCATACTCCATTCTTGGTCGGCCTGAGAACCGGACATCACCTTATGGAAATGACATCATAATAAGGAAAACACTAACTGAGTAAACAGTAATTTTGGGTGTAGATACATTTTGCTCCACCTTTTGGGAAAGTTCTGAAGAACTTAGAATGCAGGTTAAGACAGAGGTCACGAAGAGAAAATAATACTTAGGTATGCACATGGTAACTTGAGCCTAAACACTAGAGGAATACTCCTGGTACTGATCAATTGCTGTTTTTCTCAGTACTCTAAGTCAGTATGAGGCATGAATCATGCTACTATTTTTCTAAGTTGCCTCACTTTGTCCACTCCTGGCTTGGGACTTCAGGAGAGAAACCTTAGGAAACAGAAACCCAAGATTGGGAAAAGTTTGATGTGTTTGTTTTGTGTGTGTGTGTGTGTGTGTGTGTGTGTGTGTGTGTGTGCGTGCGTGCGTGTGTGTCTTGCAATGATGTTTCAAGCAATCTAAGTCTCTTGAACGATTCTCCCTGGCATCATTTCAAGGGGTTGGACCTATACATATAATGCACTCTGATTAAGGAACCCACACTAAGGACTTCATACAGATGAGTTTTGTTTATTTCTAAAATCAATCATATGATGTATGAATTATTATTCTCATTTTACTGATGGGTAAACTAAGGTTTACTGAAGTTAGGTGATTTGTTCAGGGTCATCATAACGGGTTTGGTAGTACTAACTTAATATACTTAAGAGCTGATTTTGAAGTGAACCATGGGGGCGTCTGGATGGCTCAGTGATTGAGCTTTTGACTCTTGATTTTGGCTTAGGTCAAGATCCCAGGGTCATGGGATCGAGCACCACATTGGACTCTGCTGAGCCTGCTTAAGATTCTCCCTTTCTCTCTCCCCCTACCCCGCCCCTCTCCTCTACTTGCATGCTCTCTCTTTTTTTCTCTCTCTCTAAAATAAAAAATATTAAAAAAATAAAAAAAAATAAAGTGAACAATGAACAAATGGCCAGAAATAAGCAAAGCTCTTAAGAGATTGCTCCTGGTTTCCAAAGGAGTGAAATTAACTTTTATCATAAGTAGCAAAGGGGTAGGAGAGAAGATTAAGGAAGGCTATTGGGTGATTTTGGTTGTATGGAAATTTTAACATTAAAGATAAAGTGAAGACTTAGACAAATAGAAGGAAAAATTCTTGGCCACATTAGAGGAACAGATCTGTCAGGGCAAATAGGGATCTATTTTCTTGTTTATTTGTTTTTTGCTCCCAGAAAAATGGAGAATACAAAGAGACCAATACCCATAAAATTTTACATGTCAGCCATGATCTCATCCAATGCCACAGCCCCCTCACTGTTAAAGATGTCCTGCTAATGTAAATGTAAATCAGACTGAAGAATTGGTTCCACAAATCAAGCTCCTGATGAATTAACCCCTTTTCCTTTCTACAGTACATTGTGCTCAAGCCCAAGGGTTCATTAACTGAACACATAAATGGAGTTTCACAACCTTCAAAAGCTGCTCTGCATGACATGCCCAGATGCTCACAGTGTTAGTCCCCTGTGCCCACATGGGAAATCCTCCTGGCATTTAAGATCATCATCTCCCTCAAGCCTTCCTGTCAGAAAGAGAACAGCCCTAAGTGAAATGCTGCAGATCAGTGAGTTGGTAAACCAGCTACGGAAACAGTATGTTACAGCCCATCAGACCTCTGAAAATATCCCACTTTGAAGATGTAAGAACGAGAGAGACACAGCTGAATTAGGACCTAGAGAAGCAACTGGTATGTGGGCAAGTTCAGATTACCTTTTTAAATGACAAGAATTTTTCACTTTGACCTCAGCAACCACTTTCAAACTGAGTTTTGGCAGAGAGGCTATAAATTATGGTAGTAAAATAGAATATAGCCAACAACTACTCAGTACTTAAGTGCCTGGCACTGAGCTAAGTGTATGCCATGCATGGTATCATTTAATCCCTTAAAATCACCCTAACAGGTTAGTATTATTTTTATCTCACTTTATAGGAGAGGAAAGAGGCATAACTCTCTGCCCAAGGTGATAGAACTAGTTTTACAATCAGTTTCATATGCAGATTCATATGGCCTTTGTTCTTCAGACACTAGACCACACTGCTTCAAAATGAAGGCCAGAAGCCAACACAGAGGAAACGGGTCTAGGGAGCAACACTTCAGAGTACCTACTGTATGCTGGATACTCTATCAAGAAAGATAGTCATAATGCTAGGAGCATTCTGTGTGTCTCTGTGGCCTGAGAACATGGCTCACAGTGGGATTCAGTTTATGAGAGTGTCTGATGCACTTCTCTCAGGTAAGCTAGAACTCTGGGAGATAGGCTCTGATTCTGATTGTTTAACAGTACTAAATTTATCCAGGGACAAAGCATTAATCAGGGAGATGGAATGGGAAATGTTCTGTACGAGAAATGATAGCTGCTGCTTGAAGGAAGAAAAGAGAGGGCTTGTGCATAATCTACCTGTTTTCGAATGGACCACAGGGCTAAAAGGACACAGGGAATAGATTTGATAGAGAAAGCATCTTAGAATTTGGAAATCACTAAACAATCGTAGAGTATAGGGGTGTGGGCTGGTAGGCTTGCTAGGAGCAATCAATGCACTGGAATATTTATGTTATTTAATAGGAGACTGTTATTCTTTAACTTTTTATAAAAGAACTGCAATTGACCTTTGTGAATTTGGATGACAGTAAAACTGGTATAAACTGATGGTTGGCCTTATCAAGTTTAAATATTTGAAAAGGTATAATTCATGTAAATGTTTAGCCTTTTTTTCACTGTGCAAGGGCAAAACCTGCCTAGGCTGGTATTTACTTTTCTAATTAGAAAAGCTTGAGTGATGTGAACAATTAAGATAATACAATACCTTTACAAGATAATTAATCTTTTCTTTGTGATTCATCCTACCACATCCCAAGCTGATAATGTTATTTACTTCCCAGTTAAGGGTATGTTAGGATGTAATTGGAGCCATTTGCTTTGACTATCAGAGGAGAAAAGATCATGCAATTTGCATCTCATATATTTAGAAATTAAAACTGAAGGACTGACCACTTGACATCGCAGAAGTTCCTGAAATGAAGCCTGCTGAGCTCAATTTGTTGTGGCGGCTAAACGAATCCTCTCTCCAATTTGAATGCATGATGAAATTCCTATTAGAACATTGCACTGTAATAATTGACAACATAATGAAACTGCCAAAGACAAAATGCAAGTACTTCTCTCCTGCCCCTTCAGAACTGCACTCTGTACTTAGAAGTAAGTGCCTGTGCCAGAAAAGTAACATTCCCCTTTTTTCTGCCTCCCCTCGGTCCATCAGGAATATTCTTTGGGACGTTCCTTCTTTAGAATTAGACAGTAAGAGTTAGCAGGCAACAGTAGGTTGAGGAATTTGGGATACTGTATAGATTTAACTAGCAATGATATTTGAAAACAACTATTATCTTCTATCGCTATTGTTTTTATTTTAAATAAACGTATTTTTAGCACTAAAAAATGAGAAGGATATTATCCCAGCTTAACCATTTTATAGGATAATTTATCTTCATTAACCAAACAAACTAATTTTTTTGTTTTGTTTTGTTTGTTTGTTTTTGTTTTCTGGATTTGCCTCTGATCTTTGGAAACTTGATAAGGCATCAGGACTGATCTTTGGAAATCACCAATCCACACATTGGCTTTTTTTTTTTAATTAACCACTCAATCCACTATAATTTGGCCTCTGATCCATTCAGGATGCATAACCAGTAACATCTTCAGTTAATGGCTCAATGGTCACTTGTCTCCATTATGTAACTGGAGTTTTCCTCAGCATTTGATACAAGTGATCACACTTTCATCTTGGAAACATTCCTTTCCTCAGGTTCAAATACTCCACATACTCCTTGGAGCTTCCCCTGTAGAGTTATTTTTTTTCTCATTCCCTTCCACAGTTTCTTCTTCCTTAATAATTGAAAGCCTGTTATTCTTCAGGGTTCTGTCATAATTCTCTTTCCTTTCTTTCTCTGTATACTCACCCTGAATAATCATCTTGTTTATTCACATGGCTTTGACTAATCACACATTTTGATATCCAGGCCACCCTTGATTCTGAGTATCAGATCCTCATCTCCAACTATTGGACATTGCTACTTGAATACCACAAAAGCATTTCAAACTCATTAAGTCCCAAATGGAACTCCTCATTTATCCCCATCCGTTTATGGCCCTGCAAGTAGAATTACCCTTCTCCCATTGTCCAAGTCTCCAACTCAATCACCGAGGCCTATTATTTCTGCCTCTGAAGTCAGGCACCTTTACCTCACACTTGGATTCCTTCTATAGCTAGCCAAGTGGTACTTCACCACTCTTTCACCAAACCAGTCTCTTTACTGTAACCAGAGTATGTTTTTAAGCACACATTTGATGCTCTGGAGCTCCAGTGACTCCCCCATTACCCTGTGGATGGTGTACAGGCTCCTGGATGTGTTTATAAAAACCCTGTGCCACTCATGAGCTATTCCTTGCTATGGCTCCAGCTGATTAATTATTCTACAATTTATTTTACCCCTCCTTCCACCTACATTTAACATTAGACAACATTCAAAGTACTTTCATATACATATATGATTATAATCAATGCAATGGTTTTTATTTTTCCTTACCTAAAGATTTTTGGAAACCAATGATATGTATTATATAAAATTATTATCAGGCAATGAAATAGTATCTGCGATATCAGTCATATTAGTGAACTATTTCAAGCTTCAGTTTCCTTGTATGTAAGATGGAGATGATATTACTACATACTTTTCTAGAACTGCTATTTGGATGCATGGGATAATGCTAGTTAAGTGTTGAAGACAGTCAGTTCCATGAGGTTATTATAGTTGTTGATGTTAGCTATAAATCCTTTAAACTACTTACCTAATGTATAATACTATCTATAACAGCTCATACTCAGATCTGATGTCTCCTCACACACTGAACTATGCCTTATCTATTATTCCCTATCCTGGCCAATCTTGCACCCCAAAGAGGCAATAGTAATTTCTTCCTCTTTGGGTATTCTCCCAGATAGAATTCATTCTTACCTTCGTCCTACTTGCTAATTGAAATTCCACTTATCTTCTCCTGTAGGTGAGTTAGTTTAAGTTCCTCCTTCTCCATAAAGCCTTCTCAGATGTCTATTCTTTTGGATTTTTTTTTTGTTCTCACAGCTCTTCTGATCATTACTGCCATAATACATACACTGTCTTAGTTCCTAAATTACTTCACATGCATAAAAACTAAGCCTCTTCAGCTCTCTCAGCAGCATCTTGTGCATAGCTGAGTACACAGTTGAATTGAATTTCAGAATGGCCTCTACAGTGCATTATACTTTTCCTACCCACCTCCATATCTTCAGCAGATGTTTCCAATGGCTATTTCTGGATCCTTATTTTAAATGTTACTAGTTACTGATAATATTGCAAAACATATTTTAAGCACTCAAAAAAATGACACATTGAAGTGTGCTGGTTTTCTTTTACTTAAAATTGAAAAATCTAGATTATGCAGTTTATTCCAAAACAAAAATTGCATACTGCTTCATGAATCTTCCCCTTTTTGGATGTTTTCTAGGTTTGTCATTACTTTCCATTTTCAAAACGTTTACTCTACCTGGAATAGTTTTACAGTTGTCACTCTCAGAGAAGGACAGATTTTTTACTACCTTATGAGGATGACAAATGCAAGTATGTAGCATAATGTAATTTCATTAAACACAGTAAATGTTCACTTTCTCTCTTCTGTGCCTCTTGCTATGGTAGATGGATACTCTTACCAAGGGAGAAAAGAAGATAGGGCTCTTGAGGTGATGGAATGTGAGAGAAAAATTCTCCAGCACTATTTTCTCTTAAAATTCTGGCTTTAGATAGTAAATCACATCTCCACTGTGGAATGCAGGCACACCTTTACATTCTCTCTTTCTACACAAGTCGGACATTATAAATTTCTTATCACTCTGTCTAAACTTCTTCATCCTTGTATTGACCATTAAGAATTCTCTCCAGAAAATTGGTGTATAGGTAGTATTTTGCTTTGCATCACAACCAGAAATCTAATAAAGTGGGTCCTAAAAATCATGCAGATATTTACTTGAATATACACATTCTTCTCTTGCTTGCAAGGATTGTTTATGGTTGGTTTCAAAAAAGATTTGGGACTTGTGATGCTGTGGACTAAGAGCATTTTTCATTTTATGCCTCCATCCTTTATGTGGAAAGAATTGATGTCTTTGAAAATAAAAAAAGGAGATGAGCATTTTTGGTGTGGATTTTATATTATGCAGTTCTAGATTACGTACTACGTCCAAAATGACAAGAAGTTGCTTTGAAAGTCCACTTCCATAAAGTACCTTAAACAGGTGTGTGTGTGTGTGTGTGTGTGTGTGTGTGTGTGTGTGTTGAGGGGGTGTCAGTATGGAGACAGGGAACAGCTATGACTCTACTTTCCACCCAACAATAGGTAAAGCAATGTAATTTTATTTTGATGTTCTCTTATATATTGACTCTCTTGTAAGATTGTCAAAGAGAAGAATTCTGCAGCAAATGGTTTGAAAAGAACAAATTTAAGAAGAATAATTTCAATTGATCAAAACAGCATGGGATGTGTTGACTGTGAGTTAGCATGCTTTTGATAGCCGTTTCCTAAAAGGAATTTGCATTCTGAATTTTTCAGACTGAACTACTTAAAATGTGGACTAAGTCTGTTATTCCTGTGGGCATTTCCTCTGTAGTTGGTATAGTGATTACTCTGTCACTTCTTTAATTTCTACCTTTTAATGAGGACATGCAAGTGTGCCTATGGAATTTTCATATTAATGTCAGAGTGATTTAAGAATGGACCATATTAAAACAGGGGAAAAAACCCTTCTTTTCCAGATTCAGCCTTCTATTTAATTCTGTAACTAGTGACAGAACTGAAAGCTACTTGATAGGGAGATTCAGCTTCTCCTCCAGGCATCTCTGGGGGCTTTGGGATAGAACCAAGCATAGCTGTGTTTAAATCAGTGTGTCCATTTCTGGGCAACCCAGCTTAATTGGAAGCACTGACCCTAGGCCATTTCCCTGGGTAGGAATGATGAAGTCAGGGCTTCCAATAATTGCATCTGATTACTGCTTCCAGTTTGAAGATACAGAATGAAGCAAAATGAATAAGTATCTCTGTCCCATGTGGGGTTATTCAAGGGCAGAAATTATGGCGGAAGGGATCTGTGCTTTGGTTTGAGATTCCTCTTTAATTTCTTTTAAATAAGACAGCTGAAATTTTTGATTTTCAGTGTAGGAAATCATATTTAGCATTTTTGTTATAGTAATCCTATGCACAAACAATGCAATGGGCAGAAGCTGCCTAAGTATGGGTCTTCAGGCCATCGAAATTCCCTTCTTCTTGTCATTGGTAAGGGTTACTCAATATTCTACATAAGAAGATCTCAGATGAATTGTAGAGTTCAAGACATATGACTGCAATGTTCAAGTATGTATGTGTTCCATTTGTATTAAAATACTCTTTAATATTCCAAGTGAAAACAACAATAAACTTGGCTTAGGTTTAAATTATTTTCGTGGAAGTTTGATCCTTGTATCCAATAGAGTTAATAGTATCCTATTAGCAAAGAGTGAATTGTATTTAAACAATAATTGCAGACAAATGACATGTAAATCAATATATGAAAAGGCATCAAGCTGCATACACTATTGATTTTCTGCCATGTTCTTCTCTTGGTTAGTGTTTGGAAAATATGATTTACAGTGAGGTTTTAATGAATCACATTCTTTGGATGCGATAAAGTTTTATGGAAGTCAAAAAGGTTTAATTCTAGTAGCACTAAGAAACTTTAAGAATGTGAATATGAAATTACCACAAAAATGAATTGGTTCAAGGGAACTGATGGAAGATGCACGTGTAAGTAGTTTATAAATACTCTCTGTGAATGTGGAAACAATTTCTGATTTTTACAAAGTGATGCATGTTTTATATGAGTGAAGGGAGACAGTTTCTTTTTTTTTTTTTTAAAGATTAAGTATAAAACAGGGAAAGTGCTGAGACATAGACAAGTCTTGGTGTAGATGCACCAACTTGCATGGAATGAGGGGTGATAATAGAGGGAAAGTTGTTGTCAGGGCTACATATCAACAGAATTAAGTGTGATATATGTGATCATCTGAATTCATAAACTAATTTATGGAATTCTTGGTGTAATGAATCTTCCTGTCTAATCAAGCTTAAAGACTGAGGTTTATGCTAATTTGACTGGTAGGAGAACATAATATCAAGTGCAGATGAAGAAACTGAACTGCTGAATCATGCTTTACCACCAGAGATTAGCAGAAATCTTGTGAAGTTCTCAGGCATTGAATTTCTCTATCTGAATAGTTTCTACCACAATCTGAAGGTCAAGAAGACCCCAACTGCTATATGGGTTAAGTAGAGATGAATTGAAACAGGTTGATACTCACTCTGTTATAAAAACTACAGACAGAATAATGTCTTACAACATAAAAAAATAAATTTTATTTGAGGTGTACATATGAATATTCTAAACAAAGCTATATAGTCTATATACATAAGAGTACAAGAAGATGATTAATATTGACCTACCATATTTACCAACATTTAGTTGGTCTGGTCTATCTGATAATAGTTCTGGTAATTACATGTAAAGAGTGCTGATTTTGATCACTTGCCTCAAGGTAAAAATCAGACTAGAGCTAAAATTAATTTAGATTTCTTTATTCTGTAAAGTGATAGACTGATTTTATGATAACGTGCCTTTAGGTGACCTTCATTACATTGACTGTAACATAAATTGTTTTTCTTTAAATGACTTTTAAATGTTTCTATATGTGTGTAGTACAATCTCATGTATTAATACTAAGAGAAAGAAAAGTAAGCTGTAATAATTAAAGGCATTTATTATAAAGCAATAAAAAAGTGGCCTTTTAAATCAAGCATAAGGTAAAGATGTCCTCAAATTAACTACTGGGTATCCTGGAAAATAAGATTAAAAAAAAAAGAAAGTGAAAAAGAAGGCACAAAGTATTCCTTATTTGCAGATTATATGATAATCCACATAGCAACTCCAAGAGATTTACAGATCAACTTTAGTATCAGGGAGTTCAACAAGGTTGCAAGAAATGAGATATATTTACAAAAGTCATCAGTGTTCCTATAAACCAGAAATAACCGATTAGAAAAAAAATAACCACCAAGAAAAAAAGAGTAAAAAGTAGGAAGGATTATATCTAACAAAATATGTACAAGAACCTTATGGAGCAAATTATAAAGCATGTTGAGAACGTAAAAGTAAAACTCTAAATCAATACTTCAAAGTGATTTCAGTCAAAACTACAATTGGATTTTTTGCAAAACATAACCAATTTTAAAGTTCATGTGAAAGAACACAGTGGAGTGCATGCATGTCTCCCTATTTATTTCAGTAAATATAGCTCAAAATACTGGAAATGATAGACAAAAATATTAAAATTTTTTCTTTTATGTTTATTCATTTTTGAGAGACAGACAGAGAACATGAGCAGGAAAGGGGCAGAGAGAGAAGGAGACACAGAATCTGAAGCAGGTTCCAGGCTGTGAGCTGTCAGCATAGAGCCCGACGCGGGGCTCGAACTCACGAACCGCGAGATCATCACCTGAGCCGGAGTCGGACGCTCAACCAACTGAGCCACCCAGGTGCCCCCAAAACACACGTGTAAAAACTCTGAAAGTAGACACAAAGATAACTAGCTTGGAACTTGGAACTTGATGAACCATATGGTAGTGTGTTTCTGAAGTTTTCTTTTTGCCTAATATAACTTAGACAGGGTGATGAAGAAGCTTTCAACCTAGAAATGCCAATGGCTACAGACAGATTTTTAAAAAGCCCTATAAAAATTCTGCTCTCTCTAGCTAAAGGAGTATGAAAAGGGCAGCCTAGCAGTGCAGAAGACTTTTAGACAGTAACTCCCCTATGCAGATAAACATCCCAGAAAAAAAACTGTGGTCCTCCTCCCACTCCTATAAGCCAGCAGAAAAGTAAAAACTAAAAGACTGCCAAGTTTGTGGAACAACCAGATAAAACTCTCATCTGATATTGATGAGAGTGTAAGTTAACTATGTTAAATAGTAATTTCGAAATATTTACTAAAGCTGAAGATGGACATACACATTCACATGGTAATTCTACCTGAAAGTATATTCCTAGTCAATAACTAATATGTATGCATAAGAAGACAAGTACAAGAATATTCTAGTACAATTGGTGTGGTGGTTAATTTATGTGTCAAATTGACCATATGGTGCCCGGATAGTTTACTAAATATCATTTCTGGTGTGGTCTGTGAGGGTGTTTCAGAATGAGATTAGCCTTTGCATCAGTTGATTGAGTAAAGCAGGTAATTCTCCCTATTGTAGGAGGGCATATCATCCAATCTGTTGAGTGCTTGAAGTAAGCAAAAAGGCTAGAAAGGGGGAATTCACATTCTGTCTGCATCTTTGAGCTAGGACATTAGTGTCTCCTTCCCTTGGGCTGGGACTTAAACTAGAACCATGTGTGTATTTGTGTGTATGAAATGTATGTATATGTGTTTATGTGTGTATATCTGGAAGATCAATCCTGCTATAGGATGGATGGATGGATAGATACATACACACACACTATTAATTCTGTTTCTTGGAGGACAATGACTAAAAAAATTTGTATTAAAATTTTTTTTTTTTTGAGAGAGAAAGAGACAGAGTGTAAGTGTGGGAGGGGCAGAGGGAGAGGGAGACACAGAATCCAAAGCAGGCTCCAGGCTCCAAACTGTTAACACAGAGCCCAGTCTGGGACTTGAATTCATTGACTGCGAGATCATGACCTGAGCTAGAGTCAGATGCTTAACCAACTGAGCCACCTAGTCACCACAAAAATTTGTATTGTTTTAAAAGGAAGATGTAAATATGTCAATGCTTATCAATGGAAAAAAATACATTTATAAAATACTTACACAAGGGAATATATAATATACCTATTATAATAAACTAGAACTACCCAGATGCATGTCTCAAAACAACATCGAGTAAAAAAGGTGAATGTAATCGCAGTATAATATTATGTATGTAACACACAAAATTTATATATATTTTTTAAAATTCTTTTTTAATGTTTATTTTTGAGAAAGAGATAGAGTGTGAGAGGGGGAGGGGTAGAGAGAGAAGGAGACACAGAATCTGAAGCAGGCTCTGGGCTCTGAGTTGTCAGCACAGAGTCCGACACGGGACTCAAACTCATGAATCGTGAGATCATGACCTGAGCTGAAGGCAGGCACTCAGCTGACTGAGCCACCTAGGTGCCCCTAAAATCTATATCCTTTTATGCATATATACCTACATATAAGTTTATGTATATGACTGCATTCATTTATTATGACATATATAACAACAACAAAAATAAATAAAATTAGGAAGCAGTAAAAAAGAATATTATTGAGGAGTATTATTCAGAGGTCTTTACTTAGATCTGCAATGTTTTCTTTCTTTAAAAATAGTCTAACATAGAATTGCTGACCATATGAATAATGGACTACTTGCTACATAAGGCTCCTCCAAAACAGGGACAATGAAAAGCCTGGACATGGTGCAAAAAGAAAATTTTGAAGGCCATGAGTAGTGAATAGAGAAGATAGACACTGATGGAGAAGTGTACGTGGTATAGGGGAGTTGAGAAACTAAAAAAAATTTTCTACTCTTTATAGTTTTAAGGTGGAACTAAGCACAGTGAGTGTAACGGACAGTGGCAGGACCCTGGTGGAAACTATGACAAATGAAGGGGAATTCCAGAAGGGGAACTAGGGAGATCACCAATTCTATTTTATGCACATCTCTATCTGACTCCCATGTCAGCAACTTGTGAAATAGATACAAAGAATTGCAGCTAAAAACAAAAGACCTCAGCTGAGACCAGAATTGTTGCCCATGAAATAGTGTGAATAGTTCAAGTCCAGCCAATATAATTTTTGGAAAAAATAAAACTAAACTCATAAAAGAAAAATAAGAGAATCCAGAATCTCTACCTCTTAACATACATAATGTCCAGGTTATAAACCAAAATTATACAACATACAAAGAAGCAAAACAAAAAACAAAAGAAAACATACTCTCAAGAGATAATAAACCAAACCAAATTTAACCCTGAGATGAACCAGGTATTAAAAAGAACAAGCAAAGATCTTAAAGCAGCTTTTATAATTGTCTTAAGTGAAATATGAGAAAATATGCTCATTGTGAAAGAAAAATAAAGAAAAACCCTATCAAACAAATAAAAATCTTATCTGAAATTGAAGAAAATTTACTGGATGAACAGCCAAATGGAGATGACAAAGAAAAAGTACTTGAATCTGAAGATAGAATAGTAGAAATTGTCCAAGATGAGGAACAGAAAAAACAAAATTAAAAAACATGAAGCTGAAAGCTATTAGATAATGTCAAATATTTCAATAGGTGTATGACTGAAATATAGGAGAGAGAAAGATTGATTCTAGCAGAACAAATATTTGAAGATTAATGGTTTAATATTTTCCAGAGTTAATGGGGAAAAAAGTACTGATAAAAGATGCTTAACAAATATCAAGGAAAATAAACACAAATGGTGTATGCTTTATGCTGAGGCAAATATAATGAAACTGCTGAAAGCTAAAATTAAAGACCATACACTGAAAGCAGCAAAAGCAAACAACAAATAAGCAAAACTATTATAAGCAAGGAAGCAAACAAACAAAAATCCCCAAGGACACTGCATGAGGGAGATCAACGAGTCAACTAATGCCTGGCTTCCATCAGAAGCCATGGAAGCCAGGAGGGAGTGGAATATTCTTGAAGCACTTTGAATATATCAGCCCACTGACGTCTGGCATTCAAAGGTTTGGATGAGAAATCTGCTAGTCTTGTTAAGGATCCCTTTATTTGTGACAAGTCCCTTCTTTGTCACTGCTTATAAGAGTTCTCCTTTGTCTTTCCAGTTTGATTATACTGTGTTTTGGTGTAGGTCTCTGAGATCATTTTACTTAGAGTTTCTTGAGTTTCTTGAATATTCATGCCATTCATCATATCGGAGGAGTTTTCAGTCATTATTTCTCTAAATAGTGTCTCTGCTCCTTCTCTCTCTTCTCCTTCTGGGTCTATCACAATGTATATGTTGATGTGCCTGATGGTGTCCCACTGGTCCCTTCGGCTCTGTTAACATTTCTTCATTACTTTTTGTTTATGTTCCTCAATCACGATGATTTCTATTGCTCTTTAAGTTCATCGATTCTTTATTCTGCTTGATCTAATCTGCCATTTCGTTTCTGTGGTAACAATTTTCATTTCAGTTATTGTTTTTTTTTTTCCTTTCCAGAGTATCTTTTTGGTTTCTTCTTACATTTTCTACCTCTTCACTGATGGTTCCATTTTGTTCATACATTATTCTTGACTTTCTCCATAGTTTCCTTTAGTTCTTGGAGAATCTTTAAAGCAGTTGCATGGTGGGTCTACCATCAGGTCTTTCTCAGGAACAATTCCTGTTGACTTATTTTTTTCCCTTTGAATGGGCCATATATATTTTTTTCTTTGTATTACTTGTGACTTTTTTTGTCAAAACCTAGGCATTTGAATCTAATAAATTATGTGTTTAACTACATTGATAATATTCTACCCCTTCCCCAGGGTTTGCCATTTTGGGGAGATTTTTTTGGTTTATTGTTTGTCCTCTTCCTTTCTTTCTTTCCTTCCTTCCTTCCTTTCTCACTTCCTTCTTCCCTTCTTTCTTCTCTCCCTCCCTCCCTCCCTCCTTTCATTCCTTGTTGTTGTGGACTATCTCTAAGCCAAGGAAAAGTATGAGTTATAAATTTAATGTCTTCTTAATTCTTCCATGAGCCTGCATCTATCTGTGGGCATGCATGATGGCTTACCAAATTTCTCAGTATATGAACTTGCTTTTAAATGTCCTGGTCTTTAATGTCTAGCTCCCAAAAGGGATGGATATATATATATATATATATATATATATATATATACACACACACACACACACACACGCACACACACACACACACACACACACACATAGAAAAGGGAGGAAAGAGCATAGACCCTTTAAATTTCCTGGAATTCACTTCCAACAATGTGTGGAGGTGCAACAACAGTGGCTGCCTAAACCTCAGATCAGAAGCAGCAATGAGCGATCAGAGCACACATACCTAATATTTAAAGGAAAAGTCCTATTTGTCCATGTTGGCACCCCAAAGCCATATACAGACTGCTCCTAGAATTCATGCATAGCTCTCTGCCAAGGGGCTATGGTCTGGGGGATGGGTAGCTACTAGGGTGCTAAGAACTGAAATTTACTGAAATTAACTAGAGTTTACCATCTAAGCCTTTCTCTGTTAAATTGTAAGCCTTCAACAAAGGTTTAGAACAGAGTTCTAAACTAGTTACATCAGACTGATTCTGTTTGTACAGTTATTGTCTAGGTGGGGAGACAGACACATTCCTGGTGTTTCCTACTCTGTCATTTTCCCACAATCCTTATGTTGTCATGTTTTCTTATCCAGATATTGAATTGGCCTCATAAA
Source organism: Prionailurus bengalensis (assembly GCF_016509475.1). Lineage (NCBI taxonomy): Eukaryota > Metazoa > Chordata > Mammalia > Carnivora > Felidae > Prionailurus > Prionailurus bengalensis. The sequence goes on along the minus strand of NC_057343.1, from coordinate 185,582,271 downwards.
AGCCCTGATTCCAAAATAGAATGAGTAAAATCATAGACAAGGGAATTCTGATAACTTAGGTCTGTAAACAGATTTCATCTTCCCTCATCCTCAGAAGAGAGGAGCATTTAATCCTACCTTGTTGGGATTGGATTTGAACACTTTTTTTTTCCTACCCTCATTCAGTGATAACAGCTTGTCGTTAAAGGGGTTTGAGTTGTGCCTTTAAGGTATTGTTAGGACATTTGGCAAAAACTTAGTTGATAAATTCAATGGCATAAAGATAATAATGCTTTGGGAAATATCAAAAGTTTAAAAAAAGAAAATGAACAGGTGGGGTCAAATATTCCATTACATGGCTGCTCTCTCTTTTTCCTTTCAGTCATAGATAGGTTCTTTCAAAAATATATATACACACACCAAAGAAACAGGCAAACTTTGAATGTGTGTAAATTTTATGTATTTGTCTAGCCATCCATAGTATTTTGGATTTTTTATTCTGTTGTATATACAGTAATATGAATTTGAGACATAGTCTAAGATATTAATTGAACATAGGCAGAGTAATCTACAATACCTAAAATAATTACTAAACTTGTAATACATATTAAAAGGGACAAATGAATGAATGATCCAGTTTTGTAGCTTTTGATGTTAAATAAATATTTGTTTTGAACTTAAGGAGCATCATTTCAACATCCTTTGTGTGATTTGGCTACTATGGTAATCTGGAAGGCTGGTCAAAGAAGAATGTGTGTGTCATGAACAAAAGAATGAGAAAGAGAAAGATCAAATCGAATTGAAAAAAGGCAAATGCAAGGAAAAAAAACCCAATCACATTCTGTCCACACTGTTTTCCAAGATCCCTCTTTTTTTAATAGATCATGAAGAGCAACATATATAAATGCCTATGACATATCTAAATGCCATAAGATAGTCAAAGAAAAGCTAAAATGTCAAGGCATCTATATAGATTTTTAAATAATCTTGATTACTATCAGAAAAGCCACATGTTATTTTCACATATTCTTCAAGGTCACTGTGTTAATTAATTACATTCAACCTGGTGTATCATTGTAACAAAATGCTAAACTTGTACATTTGTACTCCTAAATCATCAATGTGGAAGAATTTTCTGAGAATATGTAAAGGGAATTTAACCAATGTGGTTTTTAATTTTTTTTAATGTTTATTTTTGAGAGAGAGAGCGAGAGAGAGAGAGCATGAGTTGAGAAAGGGCAAAGAGAGAGGGAGACAGGATCTGAAGCAGTCTCTGGCTGATAGTGGAAAGCCTGACACTGGACTTGAACTCATGAACTGTGAGATCATGACTTGAGCTGAAGTTGGGTGCCCAACTGACTTAGCGACCAAAAATTTCTGTTTCTTCTGACAGGTAAGATTTAGGCTTGCACTTTTTTCAATTTCTTTACACTGGAGTGAGTTCACCATCATGTGGGAAAAATCCACCTGACTGTGACTATAAATGTCAAGCAGGACAACTCAACCACTTTCTCTGTGGAATAATGTTGCTCTCTTCTTTCCTTCAGGTCAAGGCTTTCTATAAATTTATGTGTAAATAGCTTTGTATTTTATGTCCTTCCCTTGTTTTCTGAGTTTTCTCAAAAAATGTTTTGTCAGTCAACCATGAAGTCACAGTCGAGAGAATTTTTCACCATGGATAAGATTAAATGTCCTGTCCACAGAGACATATTGTTGGGAATCTGGGAATCTCACTGTGGTTTAGAGAACATAAAATTAGAATTGTAGTAGTTATCTGGAAACCTGGTTACTTGACTACAGCCACACTGATTTTTCAGTTTCTCTTAACAGCAAAGTTCTCCCTTATCTTAGGGTACCTGCACACGTGGTTACCTGTGCTTTTGCCCTCAGAACTTCTCATGGCATTCCTTCCCCCTCAGCCTTTAGGGCTCAAATGAAATCTCAGCGCATTAAGGAGATTTTTCTGACTAGCTTATCTAAAGTAAATTCCGTGTTGCTTTTTGTTAGACTCCTAGTTATTTCCTTTATAGTTCTTACAACACTCTACCTGTTGCGCTTGTTGAATTATTTTTGTTTTCTTTCTTTCTTTTTTAATGTTCATTTTTGAGAGAGAGAGACAGAGCACAAAGCAGGTTCCACGCTCTGACCAACACGGGGCTTGAACTCACGAACCAGGAGATCATGACTTGAGTCAAAGTCGGACACTTGACAAACTGAGCCACACAGCTTCCCCAAATTATTTTTGTTTTCTGTTTTTTTTTTGTGTGGTCTTTTATACAAGAATGTCAGTTACATCAGATTAGGACCATAACTAATCAGTTTATTTTTTTTTCATTCACCAGCAGCTTGTGCAGTTCCATGCATACAGTAAACTATAAATGAATCTTAACAAATTAGTAAGTAAGGTGAAAATAAATGCAATCAGCTCATTATTTAGAGAGGCAACGAGTAGTAGGTAAAATAGATTCATTTTTATTTGTTCAGCTAGATTTACATATTCACATGAGTCAGAACAGAGTAAGTTATACTGCAGTAAAAACCAACTCTATGGCATTAATCTCAATGACTTAAAGTGCAAAGTTTATGCCTTTCTCATGTGAAATCCTTCTGAGTCTAGGAAACTGTGCATGCACTTGCCCTCTTTAAACACATGTAGCATCGAACATCCATATCAACAATGCTTACATGATTGCAGTGGCAGAGGAAGAGAAAGGGATAGAGAACTGGCATATTAATGTTCACATTCGTTGGTCAGAGCATGTGATATGGCCATACTGAACTTCAGCAAGGTGAGACGGTATAGTCTTACCATATGGCTAGAAGGAGATGAGAACAGGTTACAGCAGGGCAAAGGTAATGTCTGCCACGTTAAACAAATTGGATAACGTACTCAGCAGAGCTCATTCTTCCATTCATTTCTTGGAAAACTACTGTGTGCCTTGAGAGATATGCAGGGGAAACGGATTTCTTCTCCAACCTCCCATATTTTCTGTGATCATTAGAGAACCACTGAAGTACTGCTGAAATAACACTAACTTAAACTACTCTGTACATTATAGTTAAGTGCGGTACAGAGTGGTGACAGATTAGGCAACATAATGAGTAATAACACAAGTAAGGGCTCTATGAAATCAACCAGATCTATGCAACTCATAAAGTTTGGAGTTTTCATGGAAAAAAAATGGTATACTTTGCAATTAATTTTGCTGTAAGTTTAAAACGTCTCTAAAAAGAAATTCTTTTAATTTTTTTAAATTTAGGAATAAAAAACGAACTAATACTGAGAGGACCTAAAAGAAGGGGAAAAATTCACATAGCAGATAGGGAAAATTACACGAATGAAAGCTGAAGTGGAATTAACTCAAACATGGAAAAGAGGTCCATACTTAGTTTGGTACAGATGTAAGATTACATAGTAAAGGGCAGGTTACATGTAATGGAAATGAATAACTGGAAGGACAATTGGAATTGTATTTTTTAATCCATGAGAAGTCACTGAATGAAAGTTCAAATCAGACTTTAAAAGCTTATTAATCACCCCCAACTAATTTAGCTCTAAAGTGAAAGAGTTGGGGTTTGAATGAGTGGACCTAAATGCAAATATCTGTGTCCTTAATACTATTTTATATCATGTCTGAGATTGAAGGAGAAGGAAACTGAAGTTGGAAGAATATTCTCGGGGTGTCATGATAAAGTAATTGATGGCTGGAAATAGGAATATAAAGAAAAAAGATCTCTCAAAGCAATGCACAACTTAATATATTCCATAATTTCTGAGAAAACAAAAGTTAACCAAACTCTCTTTAGTAAATAAAATTCTAAAAGAATTCCCTGAAATGAGTCTGTCATTAGCTGTAGGTAGTGACTAGCTTGAAACAGCAATGATTCATTTCTGGGTACACCCAGAGGCATTAAGAACTATTTAAAATATTTTTGCCTTGGACACATTCTCCATAGACTCAATTTAAAACTACTATTAAAATTTACACTAGTACCTGGGGCAGGTGCTTTGCAGGTTCCCATGGAAGTAGCCCCCAAGAAACAATTTTGTTTCTAGAGACTAAATATGTCTTATTACCCAAATAAGTATGTCTTTATTTTTATTTTACTTCTTTGAGTTCTGTTCCGAGAGGGAGGGAGGGAGGGAGGGAGAGAGAGAGAGAGAGAAAGAGAGAGAGAGAGAGAGAGAGAGAGACAGAGTGAGAGTGTGTGTGTGTGTGTATGTGTGTATGTATGTGTACACAGAGAGAAAGAGAGAGGATTTTGCCCAATGTGATCATTACAATGAAAGTAATGGGACAGATTTTATTAGAAGAATAAAATGAGCTTAGTAAAAATATGGTTGCTGTTGCTTTTCTAAATATCATGACTCTAAAATTGCACCTCGAATGCTGCTTCCTAAATAATGTGATAAAGGTTGGGAGAGCTGGGTGTGCTGCTAACATTGAATTGTGTAACATAGGGTAAGCCACTTGGGGAAAGCAGTTACTGGAAACTGTGGCAAGAAAGTACAGTTGAACTGGGTAGTCTTTTAGTACCCTCAATATTCTAATATTTTATCATAATTGTGAGTCTAGACCCAAATAAAAGTAATTGTCAAAACGTATAGAGATCTTAATATGTGCCAGGCACTGTTTGAAACATTCTATACTGAGTCATTTTATGTATACTCTCTATATAATGACAATCTTGTTGTCTTAGCTCAGGCTGCCATAACAGAACACAATAGCCTGGATGGCTTAAGCAACAGAAATTTATAATTTACTTTTGCAGAGTTCTGGGTTGGATCCTGAAGTCAGGATGCTAGCTAGCATGGTTCTTGTGATGGCTTTCTTTCTGGCTTATAGAAGGCTGCCATCCCATTGTCTCACATGGTCTTTCCTCAGTTGTGCCCTCTCAGAGAGAGCAGGCTCTCTGGTGTCCCTTCTTATAAGGGCACTGGTACCATAATGAGGGCCCCACTGTCATAACCTCATCTAAACCTAATTACCATTCAAGAAGTTCCATCTTTAAATACCCATCACATTGGGTGTTAGGGCTTCAATATATGAAATTTGGAGGAACATAATTCAGTCCATAACATTTATAAACTAGGTGCTATAATTATTGACACTTAAAAATAGTAAATTAGATAATAAGGAGCTTAAATAAAGTGATCAAGGTCATTCAGCTTTAACTAAGCATAGTTAATGCTTTAAAAAAAAGATGCTGTATTACTCCTCTGAACCTATCTAGTTTCCAAACAATGTTCTTGAAAGGGACATAGTAGCTGTTTCTCACTTGCCTACCTTTCCTTACATCAGCAGGAAAAGTAAATAAGGATAAATATCACAAGTTTACACATGTGACCTGATATAAGAGCAGTTTCAAACTGAATTAGCATAATCCATGATTTGAGACTTATGAACTTTCCTGTAAACATGGTTAGAAGACTTAATGAAATTTCTAAAAGAAGCAAATGTCAAGGACTGTAAATAACATATTAACACCTTTGACCAAAATTTCATTGCTTGTGAAGAATAAGCTTGACTGTACAAAAAACCTTAGATTGTATAGCTGAGGAGGTTTTACTTGAGACTCAATTATCAGAAGTGGAATAAGAAGAGCCAGGTTGAAAGCTGAAGAGCATCATCTTCTTGCAAACAAAAGAGATGAACTTAGAGGAAGGGAAGGAAAAATAAGATAAAAATTGAGAAAGAGACAAACCATAAGAGACTCTTAAATACAGAAAACAGAGTATTACTGGAGGGGAGGTTGGTGGGGGAAAAGGCTCAATGGGTGATGGGCATTAAGGAAGGTACTTGTTCAGATGAACACTGGGTATTATATATAAGTGATGAATCACTGGGTTCTACTCCTAAAACCAGTACTACAGTGTATGTTAACTAACTTGCATTTAAATAAATTTTTAAAAAAAGAAACTCTTCTTACAATGGTTAAAGTATTAGATAGTTTGCTATTTTGCAGAAGCTTGATGGGAACTAAGGATGTATCATGATGAAAATATTTCCTTAGGGGTCACGCTTCAGAATGGTTCTTTCATGGGTATAACATTTTAAAAATTAAAATCTGAAGGGTTTATCAGGCTTCATTTAATCCAATGTATTTAAGAAATGCAATCTGACAGGGAGAGCAAGCATTTGAGAGTGTTTATCTAAACTAATGATAACAGTAGAAGAACCAAGTTTGTCAGTTTAAGAATAAAATTTCATATGGTAAGAAACATCAAGGATGTCTTTCTATATGGGCCTTAAAAATATTCCTTAAAAATATTTTTAGGAAAAGTAATTTAACTTGTAACAAAAGTGGAAACTTCTAATAAATTTGAGAATGAACACATTTCTCCATCAATAAGAATGTACTGGGAAGTGGCAGTTTCACGTTGCCTACCTGATTTTATTCAGGATTTTATTCTCTGGAAAGCTTTTGTCTTCAAGCTCTGTTCATGTTTCCTAATCCTGCAATAGAATAATAATAAATAAGCAACTTCAGTATCATCTAATCTGAGCCAAAATTTTATCAATGTTAGCAATGTTTGTTTACTATGGTTTGGAAAATTCTCTTCTGAATATACTGTCTTGACTATGGTAGTTGACAGAAAATAGGAACTGAAATCTATACTTTAAAGTATTAAAAATAAGGGCACCTGAGTGACTCGGTTGAGTGTTCAACCTCGGCTCAGGTCATGATCTCAAGGTTCATGAGTTCGAGACCCACTTCCAACTCTGTGGTGTCATTGTGGAGCCCACTTCAGATTCCCTGTCCCTGTCCCTCTCTGCACTTCCCCCACTCACACACTCCTCTCAAAAATAAACAAACATTGTAAAAAATCTTTATATATATTAAAAATAAATTAAACTCCTAAACATGACATCTAAGTTTGGGAGTTTTTTTCTGAGTCGAGTGACATTATAATTCTTAAATATACTTTAAAATTATGATAGAGGTTGGCGGCAAGATGGCGGCTTAGGAGGACGCTGGGCTCACCGCACGTCCTGCTGATCACTTAGATTCCATCTACACCTGCCTAAATAACCCAGAAAACCGCCAGAGGATTAGCAGAACAGAGTCTCTGGAGCCAAACGCAGACGAGAGGCCCACGGAAGAGGGTAGGAAGGGCGGCGAGGCGGTGCGCGCTCCACGGACTGGCGGGAGGGAGCCGGGGCGGAGGGGCGGCTCGCCGGCCAAGCAGAGCCCCCGAGTCGGGCTTGCAAAAGCGGAGGGGCCGGGCGGACTGTGTTCCGACAGCAAGCGCGACTTAGCGTCTGGGAGGTCAGAAATTAACAGCTCTGCTCGGAAAGCGGGAAGGCTGGAGGACAAAGGGAGGGAGAGCTGCTGAGCCCCCTGACAACAGAGCTCAGTTTGGTGGGGAACAAAGGCGCTCGCCAGCGCCATTTCCCCCGCCCATCCCCCAGCCGAAATCCCAAAGGGAACCGGTTCCTGCCAGGGAACTTGCTCACTCCGCGCAAACACCCAACTCTGCGCTTCTGCGGAGCCAAACCTCCGGCAGCGGATCTGACTCCCTCCCGCTGCCACAGGGCCCCTCCTGAAGTGGATCACCTAAGGAGAAGCGATCTAAGCCTGCCCCTCCTGCCCCCGAGCACCTTGCCTACCCACCCCAGCTAATACGCCAGATCCCCAGCATCACAAGCCTGGCAGGGTGCAAGTAGCCCAGACGAGCCACACCACCCCACAGTGAATCCCGCCCCTAGGAGAGGGGAAGAGAAGGCACACACCAGTCTGACTGTGGCCCCAGCAGTGGGCTGGGGGCAGACATCAGGTCAGACTGCGGCCCCGCCCACCAACTCCAGGTATACACCACAGCACAGGGGAAGTACCCTGCAGGTCCTCACCACGCCAGGGACTATCCAAAATGACCAAGCGGAAGAACTCCCCTCAGAAGAATCTCCAGGAAATAACAACAGCTAATGAGCTGATCAAAAAGGATTTAAATAATATAACAGAAAGTGAATTTAGAATAATAGTCATAAAATTAATCGCTGGGCTTGAAAACAGTATACAGGACAGCAGAGAATCTCTTGCTACAGAGATCAAGGGACTAAGGAACAGTCACGAGGAGCTGAAAAACGCTTTAAACGAAATGCATAACAAAATGGAAACCACCACAGCTCGGCTTGAAGAGGCAGAGGAGAGAATAGGTGAACTAGAAGATAAAGTTATGGAAAAAGAGGAAGCTGAGAAAAAGAGAGAGAAAAAAATCCAGGAGTATGAGGGGAAAATTAGAGAATTAAGTGATACACTAAAAAGAAATAATATACGCATAATTGGTATCCCAGAGGAGGAAGAGAGAGGGAAAGGTGCTGAAGGGGTACTTGAAGAAATCATAGCTGAGAACTTCCCTGAACTGGGGAAGGAAAAAGGCATTGAAATCCAAGAGGAACAGAGAACTCCCTTCAGACGTAACTTGAATCGATCTTCTGCACGACATATCATAGTGAAACTGGCAAAATACAAGGATAAAGAGAAAATTCTGAAAGCAGCAAGGGGTAAACGTGCCCTCACATATAAAGGGAGACCTATAAGACTCGTAACTGATCTCTCTTTTGAAACTTGGCAGGCCAGAAAGAATTGGCAAGAGATTTTCAGGGTGCTAGACAGAAAAAATATGCAGCCAAGAATCCTTTATCCAGCAAGTCTGTCATTTAGAATAGAAGGAGAGATAAAGGTCTTCCCAAACAAACAAAAACTGAAGGAATTTGTCACCACTAAACCAGCCCTACAAGAGATCCTAAGGGGGACCCTGTGAGACAAAGTCCCAGAGACATCACTATAAGCATAAAACATACAGACATCACAATGACTCTAAACCCGTATCTTTCTATAATAACACTGAATGTAAATGGATTAAATGCGCCAACCAAAAGACATAGGGTATCAGAATGGATAAAAAAACAAGACCCATCTATTTGCTGTCTACAAGAGACTCATTTTAGACCTGAGGACACCTTTAGATTGAGAGTGAGGGGATGGAGAACTATTTATCATGCGACTGGAAGCCAAAAGAAAGCTGGAGTAGCCATACTTATATCAGACAAACTAGACTTTAAATTAAAGGCTGTAACAAGAGATGAAGAAGGACATTATATAATAGTTACAGGGTCTATCCATCAGGAAGAGCTAACAATTATAAATGTCTATGCACCGAATACCGGAGCCCCCAAATATATAAAACAATTACTCATAAACATAAGCAACCTTATTGATAAGAATGTGGTAATTGCAGGGGACTTTAATACACCACTTACAGAAATGGATAGATCATCTAGACACACGGTCAATAAAGAAACAAGGGCCCTGAATGAGACATTGGATGAGATGGACTTGACAGATATATTTAGAACTCTGCATCCCAAAGCAACAGAATATACTTTCTTCTCGAGTGCACATGGAACATTCTCCAAGATAGATCATATACTGGGTCACAAAACAGCCCTTCATAAGTTTACAAGAATTGAAATTATACCATGCTTACTTTCAGACCACAATGCTATGAAGCTTGAAATCAACCACAGGAAAAAGTCTGGAAAACCTCTAAAAGCATGGAGGTTAAAGAACACCCTACTAACGAATGAGTGGGTCAACCAGGCAATTAGAGAAGAAATTAAAAAATATATGGAAACAAACGAAAATGAAAATACAACAATCCAAACGCTTTGGGACGCAGCAAAGGCAGTCCTGAGAGGAAAATACATTGCAATCCAGGCCTATCTCAAGAAACAAGAAAAATCCCAAATACAAAATCTAACAGCACACCTAAAGGAACTAGAAGCAGAACAGCAAAGGCAGCCTAAGCCCAGCAGAAGAAGAGAAATAATAAAGATCAGAGCAGAAATAAACAATATAGAAACTAAAAAAACTGTAGAGCAGATCAACGAAACCAAGAGTTGGTTTTTTGAAAAAATAAACAAAATTGACAAACCTCTAGCCAGGCTTCTCAAAAAGAAAAGGGAGATGACCCAAATAGATAAAATCATGAATGAAAATGGAATTATTACAACCAATCCCTCAGAGATACAAACAATTATCAGGGAATACTATGAAAACTTATATGCCAACAAATTGGACAACCTAGAAGAAATGGACGAATTCCTGAACACCCACACGCTTCCAAAACTCAATCAGGAGGAAATAGAAAGCTTGAACAGACCCATAACCAGCGAAGAAATTGAATCGGTTATCAAAAATCTCCCAACAAATAAGAGTCCAGGACCAGATGGCTTCCCAGGAGAGTTCTACCAGACGTTTAAAGCAGAGATAATACCTATCCTTTTCAAGCTATTCCAAGAAATAGAAAGGGAAGGAAAACTTCCAGACTCATTCTATGAAGCCAGTATTACTTTGATTCCTAAACCAGACAGAGACCCAGTAAAAAAAGAGAACTACAGGCCAATATCCCTGATGAATATGGATGCAAAAATTCTCAATAAGATACTAGCAAATCGAATTCAACGGCATATAAAAAGAATTATTCACCATGATCAAGTGGGATTCATTCCTGGGATGCAGGGCTGGTTCAACATTCGCAAATCAATCAACGTGATACATCACATTAACAAAAAAAGAGAGAAGAACCATATGATCCTGTCAATCGATGCAGAAAAGGCCTTCGACAAAATCCAGCACCCTTTCTTAATAAAAACCCTTGAGAAAGTCAGGATAGAAGGAACATACTTAAAGATCATAAAAGCCATTTATGAAAAGCCCACAGCTAACATCATCCTCAACGGGGAAAAACTGAAAGCTTTTTCCCTGAGATCAGGAACACGACAAGGATGCCCACTCTCACCGCTGCTGTTTAACATAGTGCTGGAAGTTCTAGCATCAGCAATCAGACAACAAAAGGAAATCAAAGGCATCAAAATTGGCAAAGATGAAGTCAAGCTTTCGCTTTTTGCAGATGACATGATATTATACATGGAAAATCCGATAGACTCCACCAAAAGTCTGCTAGAACTGATACAGGAATTCAGCAAAGTTGCAGGATACAAAATCAATGTACAGAAATCAGTTGCATTCTTATACACTAACAATGAAGCAACAGAAAGACAAATAAAGAAACTGATCCCATTCACAATTGCACCAAGAAGCATGAAATACCTAGGAATAAATCTAACCAAAGATGTAAAGGATCTGTATGCTGAAAACTATAGAAAGCTTCTGAAGGAAATTGAAGAAGATTTAAAGAAATGGAAAGACATTCCCTGCTCATGGATTGGAAAAATAAATATTGTCAAAATGTCAATACTACCCAAAGCTATCTACACATTCAATGCAATCCCAATCAAAATTGCACCAGCATTCTTCTCGAAACTAGAACAAGCAATCCTAAAATTCATATGGAACCACAAAAGGCCCCGAATAGCCAAAGGAATTTTGAAGAAGAAGACCAAAGCAGGAGGCATCACAATCCCAGACTTTAGCCTCTACTACAAAGCTGTCATCATCAAGACAGCATGGTATTGGCACCAAAACAGACACATAGACCAATGGAATAGAATAGAAACCCCAGAACTAGACCCACAAACGTATGGCCAACTCATCTTTGACAAAGCAGGAAAGAACATCCAATGGAAAAAAGACAGCCTCTTTAACAAATGGTGCTGGGAGAACTGGACAGCAACATGCAGAAGGTTGAAACTAGACCACTTTCTCACACCATTCACAAAAATAAACTCAAAATGGATAAAGGACCTAAATGTGAGACAGGAAACCATCAAAACCTTAGAGGAGAAAGCAGGAAAAGACCTCTCTGACCTCAGCCATAGCAATCTCTTACTCGACACATCCCCAAAGGCAAGGGAATTAAAAGCAAAAGTGAATTACTGGGACCTTATGAAGATAAAAAGCTTCTGCACAGCAAAGGAAACAACCAACAAAACTAAAAGGCAACCAACGGAATGGGAAAAGATATTCGCAAATGACATATCAGACAAAGGGCTAGTATCCAAAATCTATAAAGAGCTCACCAAACTCCACACCCGAAAAACAAATAACCCAGTGAAGAAATGGGCAGAAAACATGAATAGACACTTCTCTAAAGAAGACATCCGGATGGCCAACAGGCACATGAAAAGATGTTCAGCGTCGCTCCTTATCAGGGAAATACAAATCAAAACCACACTCAGGTATCACCTCACGCCAGTCAGAGTGGCCAAAATGAACAAATCAGGAGACTATAGATGCTGGAGAGGATGTGGAGAAACGGGAACCCTCTTGCACTGTTGGTGGGAATGCAAATTGGTGCAGCCGCTCTGGAAAGCAGTGTGGAGGTTCCTCAGAAAATTACAAATAGACCTACCCTATGACCCAGCAAGAGCACTGCTAGGAATTTATCCAAGGGATACAGGAGCACTGATGCATAGGGCCACTTGTACCCCAATGTTCATAGCAGCACTCTCAACAATAGCCAAATTATGGAAAGAGCCTAAATGTCCATCAACTGATGAATGGATAAAGAAATTGTGGTTTATATACACAATGGAATATTACGTGGCAATGAGAAAAAATGAAATATGGCCTTTTGTAGCAACGTGGATGGAACTGGAGAGTGTGATGCTAAGTGAAATAAGCCATACAGAGAAAGACAGATACCATATGGTTTCACTCTTATGTGGATCCTGAGAAACTGAACAGGAACTCATGGGGGAGGGGAAGGAAAAAAAAAAAAAAAAAGAGGTTAGAATGGGAGAGAGCCAAAGCATAAGAGACTGTTAAAAACTGAGAACAAACTGAGGGTTGATGGGGGGTGGGAGGGAGGAGAGGGTGGGTGATGGGTATTGAGGAGGGCACCTTTTGGGATGAGCACTGGGTGATGTATGGAAACCAATTTGTCAATAAATTTCAGAAAAAAAATAAAATAAAATAAAATTATGATAGAAACCAGGTTTTATGGAAGGTCACCTAACACACCAAAATTTTCTTTCTGGCTAGTGACATGATGAACTTTGGATTGTCTGTATAGAATTCTATTAAGGTTCTTTGGTATAGAAAATCATAGTTTACAGGGCCTGGTTGTTTTGTGATATAAATGAGCTGGATAAGTTTAGATTTCAGACTTAAATTCTTTGGAAGATTGATATAGAGGCACTTGGTTTGACTATAAGTTGATTCTTTGTTTCTGGTTAAATATTTAAGTCAAACTTGATGAGAAATTGAGGACTTTTATGACTAGGGAATTAATTTATTCAGATCCAACTGGATAAGAGCTTCTCTCAGCTAGATCTTATGTTCATGATAATTCTTTTTGGAAATTCAGTTGCTAAAATAGAAAGTCATTTTTAAAGGTACAGCTGATAACCTATATAGAGAACTCAGAATGGGCTGTTTCCTTTAAGCATTGATGATTAAAGGATTGAATTCAAGGCTTTTAGTGTATTATATATGCTAAGGACAGAGGGCAGTCTCTTAATCATGTATCTGAAGAAAAAAGTAAAGTCTTTATAAAAGATCTCAGGAGGAGGCTGACTGACATTTTATATTTGTGCATTGATTTTTCCTTCAGAAGAAATGAAATGAAATAACAGAAACATCTGGTAATTGGATAATGGAATGAAAAATATTTTGTTGAATGTGTATTTTTCCAAATACTTGATTATAGGCGTATCTGAAGAATATTAATCATGTCTATCACAGATAAAACATACTAAACATGAAATGTTGACTCAAGACTTCTAGTAGAAAATATGGATGTGTGTATGTAATACATATAAATCCATATATGTATTCATATGTATATTCATAAACTTAAATTTGGAACTTCATGTAATTTTTTGTTTAGTCTTCACTAAAGCAATAAAGAATATAAAATCTGCACATTATAGTTATAAAATATTTCAAAGGAAGAGCACATTTTTGGAAAGGACTTACTCAACTGAATCATTCTTTTTGCAAATAATTGATACCTTTCCTAACTAAGTATCACTAAAATGGATTAGCTTGTTCTACTGCACCTAATAATTATCTCCTGGAAAAATATAAGAAAATACTTATTCTCACCAGCACATATTCCTTTCTCCAAATGATTCAATTGGAATATAGCTAGGAAAATTAAATGTTCAAAATATCACAGCACTAAATTTCTCCCCTAAATATTGATTATTGGAGCTGTGGGCTAAATAAAATGTGCTGGACCCTAATCTTGTAACATTAATCCATTTTCATGATCTCCAGAAGGAGGAAGCTGTTTTCAGAGCCAGTGAACAAGATAGAGGATGTGTGTTAGCAGATTCTGGGTCTGCTGATTTAGTGATGCCCTCTCAGGGATCTCAGTGAGTTGTGGAGCCCTGGGGAGCTGTCTCAACCTTGGATGTGCCATTAAACCAGATGGCCATGCACGAATAGTACTTGGAGTAAGTACTTATTACTTAGTAATGCAAATGCAATCCTAGTAATAAGCTTCACTAAAAACATCCTTGGAATACATTTGAAATAACAAATGTATTTAGAAACACACCATTCCCTTTTGAAAAGAGGTGCAGGGAGGGTTTTGAGAGAAGAGGATAGGTGTTCCTGATCTACACAGCAAATGAGGCAAAAAAAATGCCGTAGTTAAACTGGTTTGTGTTTATTAACATGAGTAAATACTCTTGTTTTTCGACAAAATAGTTTGACACTTAAAAAAGAAACAAGAGCGGTGCCTTGGTGGCTCAGCTGGTTAAGTGTCTGACTTTGGCTCAGGCCATGATCTCACGGTTTGTGAGTTTGAGCCCCGCATCCAGCTCTGTGCTGACAGCTTGGAGCCTGGAGCCTGCTTCAGATTCTGGGTCTTCTTCTCTCTCTGCCCCTCCCCCACTTGCAGTCTGCCTCTCTCTCTCTCTCTCTCTCAAAAATAAATAAAAATGTAAAAAAAAAAACCCAAGAATTTAATTCATTAAAACTATCATGCATAAGGAGTATACTTGTGATGAGCAGTGGGTGATTTATGGAAGTGTTGAATCACTATATTGTTTACCTGAAACTCATATTATACTGTATGTTAACTAACTGGAATTTAAATAAAAACTTAAACTATCCTGCAGGTAGAATGTGGGGCTTATTAAGAATCACAATATATTTTATGGAGATGGAACAATATTTTCAAGACTAGATTATTTAAAAAAGGAATTGTGTACCCAACAGGAAAGGTCTGGAAGTATGCACAAAAACCTGTTCATGTAGGTTATTTGAGGTAGAGGAAGGGAATTTGAAAAGGAAAAATACAGGGGAGGACAACACAAAATAAGAAAATGCACATGGTAAAATGTTAAATGAGATGGTAACAATATACATTATGTAATTCAATTTACAAAATTGCAAATATGGTATTAGATATAAATATTTACATTTAAAAGTTAGAAAGTTGACAAAAATAATTATTTGACCAGGCAATTTGATTGTTGATGATTTTTTACCTTTAATTTCTGTGCTTTCTAAATGTTGTTTTTGCAATAAAGTCACACCTAAAAATGTTAATGTGATCAAGAGAGTGAGAAGACAAGCCACATATGGAGACAAATTATTTGCCAAGGATTTTAGGATTTTCAGGGCAGTGAAACTACTATGTGTGATACTATAATGATGGATGCATGCCATTATACATTTGTCCAAAGCTGTAGAATGCACAACACCAAGAATGAAGCCTAATGTAGACAGAGGACTTTGGGAGATTGCGGTGTGTCCATGCAGGTTCATCAGTCGTAATAAATGTCCCACTCTGGTAAGGGATGCCGATAATGGGAGAGGCTACGCACATGTAAAGGCAGAGTATACGGGAAATCACTGTACTTTCCTCTCAGTTTTGCTATAAACTGGTTTTTAAAAATTAAGGCTTTAAAAAATTAACATGACAATGACTTGCCTGGAATCACTTTGGTAAATGAATTATAACTAATTCCCTTCTTTATCTGGCAAGTTGTAGCAGCAGTCATCCCACAGAGCAACACATGTACAAAACTGCCTCCTAACTGTTCTCCTGCCTCCACCCTTGTCACTCTGCAGCCTAGTTTCTTACAGCAGGCAGACTGATCCCTTTCAAGCATGTGTCACAACATGTCACTCCTCTGTTCAAAACACTCTAATGACTTCTCACCTCAGAGTAAAATCCAGAGTTCTCCATAAGCTTCACACAATCTGCAGCCCGCCTCCACCCACAACCTCTTTTGGTTTCATTTACTATGGACTCATTCTACTGTGGCCACACTGAGCTCTTTGCTGCACCTTCCACACGTGGTGTTCCTGTCTCAGATCTTTGCATTTACTGTTCCCTGTGTCTAGATCACTCTTCTTTACTCCACCCCACCCATGGCTTCTTTGCTTATTTCATTCACGCTCATGTCGTGCCCTAATGGACACCTTTCCTGAATATCCTTCTTGCTCAATTATTTTTTAATCCCCTTACTGTTTCATTTTTCTTATCTTCCTTTATAGTACTTATCACTAAGCAAAATACTGTATGAGTTTTTGTTTATTATCTTTATTTTCCCACTAGACTCTAAGATTGCTCAGGGCCGGGGCTTTGGTACTTCTGCTGCTGCTATATTCCTAGAGACCAGCATAGTACCTGGACCTTAGCCACTTAGAAGCAGTAAGCATATCCTCCCCCTGCCACACCCCCACCAGATCTTCCTCAGCTTTAGGTGCGTACTTTTGCAAATAAACCTCAGACTTTCCACTCAGCCTCTTGTCCTTGAATCAGCCTTTTTCACTGGACTCAAACCATTTAAGAAATGGATTTCTCTTCTTCCATTTTCTTTGTTTTCTCCCTCCTGTCCTTCCTTCCCTCTTTTTTTTTTTTTTAACTACAAAACATATCATTTGCTCTTATCCTCTTACTCTCTCACATGCCATTGACCTTAAAATGAGACTACTTGCCATTTCTGGCAGTACAAATACATACATTTTAATTTGTAAGATACTAAAACCCCCCTACTTTTATTGGGACACCAACTTAATAGAAATTAGTTTTATGTCATTACATATTTACAGACTCAAGGGATAAATTCTGCCAATTTATTACTGGGTGTTTCTGCCTCTCAGGAGCTAATTTTCTCTAAGGTTATTTGGAACAGATTGATAGCAGAGTGTCATGCTGCCTTTTGGCCTCCTCCCATGCCCCTCTCCCAATAAATATTAAATAAATGCATCTATAGATTTACTTATGCACAAACTACAATTTTACCAGGGGTGGATAATAAATTTACTCTCTGTCCATTGATTTTCTTTTACCTCTGTAGAGCCAGGGTAGGAGTATGATCTGTTTAGTTGAGAAAGGAAAATAAAAACATTTGGAAAAATGTTACTATTTAAAAAAATCTCTTGTAGGGAAGACAAGATGTAACTTTATAAATGACCCTGAGTAGCACCCTAATGATTTCTCTCTCTTGATACTATACAGCTTTCGCTTGACCGAACGCTGGAGGGGCAGGTGTATTGATGATAGATGAGGATTTTGCTGTGTTTACATTGGTCAAGTGAACACCACTTCTTTCAGGACTTTTTCAAGTTTACACCTGAAATGACTATTAAGAAAATTATTTAATGTAAATTATTTTTACTTTTGACTGATTTTATTTTCATTAAAGTTAATAGATATACATCGTGTGAAGCCAAATATCATGAGTTCCATTTCTGGTGGCTTTGATACCCAGACTAACATATACAATTGCTGTTAATCTCTAGCAATCATATTGAGGACCTGGTTAAAAAAAAAAAAAGAAATATTATGCACAAATAAAACAAAAGCAAAAACTAAGAGATCTATATATCTTTGGTACATTAGAGATGTTTAGTAAACTGAGTGAAAAGCTCATATTTTTAATGAAACAGATGTTCTGCTATTTGAAGGGTAAGAGAAAATGAAATAGGCATAGATTACAACATTCTCTTAAATACTAATGTTAAAGTTATATAATCATTCCTTTCTCCTACATTTGCTTGATCTTGGCTTGGCTTGACCCTGGCTAAATTCATATTTTAAAAATCCCACAGTCTTTATGTATACTTTAGGCAGACCTATTCAGGTACTGTGTCTGAAAAATAGTGTTTTTCTCTCCCAGAGATAAATGAAATCTTCTAATCTTTTTTCCATGGCATGTAACCCTTCCTTGAATATATCATTCTCAAATCCTTATTCTTTCTTGAACCAGAATAAAAGGCAGTCATTTCTTACTTTTTTCTGTGCTTCCCTGTACATTTATGACATAACAACTTCTTGAAAAGTTAAAACCTCTCCCCTCAGGAGAGTGCTACATTTCACACACACACACACACACACACACACACACACACACACAAAACAAAACAAAACAAACAAACAAAAACAACAACTGGATTTTCTAGAGTAAGAAACAATTGCGTGATTAGCCAAAGAGTAGAGGCATGTTAAGTTCAATGGTACATTCTTTTTTTTTTTTCAACGTTTATTTATTTTTGGGACAGAGAGAGACAGAGCATGAACAGGGGAGGGGCAGAGAGAGAGGGAGACACAGAATCGGAAACAGGCTCCAGGCTCTGAGCCATCAGCCGAGAGCCTGACGCGGGGCTCGAACTCACGGACCCCGAGATCGTGACCTGGCTGAAGTCGGACGCTTAACCGACTGCGCCACCCAGGCGCCCCAATGGTACATTCTTAATGGATGTCAGATCATAAGACTGGAGCATTTGAATCTAGTTATGGCAGGTTTCCTTTGCCTATTTTATGTAAATCCCATTCTCTTCAGTGAATTCTATGAGGTAAGGTATATATTTTCATAAGCTGAGGTGATATTTATGCTCTGCCTCCTTTAATGACATTGAGCTATCTAGAAGTTAGAGGTTTGTGCTCAGTTTCCAAACTGCCAAAAGCTATAGTCCCAGAAAGAAGCTAAATATAGTGGTAGAGATGATAACTTATCAGAGTGGCTGAAAATGTAGTATTCAAATCATTTCTCAATTACTATATACTTAAATGCAATCCTATATCAACCAAAATGATGACAAATCGTGGAGCTGTAATTTTATGTTCACTAATTTAGAACCATACATTTAAGCAAATTCATTTACAGTAACAGTTCTACTTAGAATAATCTGCCACAAAAGGACGATCAGCCAAATAATAATGTACACAGAGGTTACTCAACAGAGGCACAAGGTATTAGTTCATTACTTATACAAACAGTGAATTTGCAGAGATGGAAAAATGATTACTACTCAACAGAATTATTTTATTTCATTAGGTTAAGGTAGTATTAAACATAATTTCATAAGTAGTGATTTACCAGATGCTTTTAATGGAATAGCTGATTCATTGCTTATTTTGAGCACTGATTTTTATGTCATTTAAAGAGGAGTACATCTTTTGAAATAAGGCACATTGAAGAAATTTAAAAACATGTTTCATAATTATATAATTATTTTAATTAACTTCATTTTCATCTTGTCTGGCACATCTAAAAAATAATAGGTTACTATAAGAGGGATGTATAACCACAATGCAACTCAAAAATTAAAAATATGAAATGCAAATTAGTTG
This sequence comes from Prionailurus bengalensis, assembly GCF_016509475.1. NCBI lineage: Eukaryota > Metazoa > Chordata > Mammalia > Carnivora > Felidae > Prionailurus > Prionailurus bengalensis. The sequence continues at coordinate 185,562,785 of NC_057343.1, read as the reverse complement.
TCACATTGGGTTTTTATGTTTCCCAATTCCATTTGTTCTTTCTTTCCAAAGAAGTAACATTTGTTGTAGAAAATAGTTCTGTTAAGTCAGTTTATTGATACCAGGATTTAAAATTTTAAGAACTCTACCTTTTTTCTTGAAGAAAAAAAATATTTAAATAATTTGTTTAAGAATATGGGATTTCTAGGGGTGCCTGGTGTCTCAGTCGGTTAAGCGTCCAACTTCTGCTCAGGTCATGATCTCGCAGTCCATGGAGAAAACAGGCTGTCCAGGAGAAAACAGCCACAACTTTTTGTTGTCCTCTCCCAGAGGAATGGCAGAGTTAGCGCTGAATTCTCTCAAGAACAAGGTATGACCAAATGTGCAGGGTGTTTTGCCAACCAGCAGGCTTGCTAGCACCTTGCAGGCCAGGGCTTTTACGGGAGGTCAGCCATGTAGACCATGTACACATGTATCACCTATGTGGCTGCCCTCAGCTATTTGGTCTCCGACCCCCAGAGGATAAATTTATACAGCATGGTCCAAAGCCTCGTGCATAGGAAAACAGGTGTTTACCATAAGGCACATTGTTGGCATATCTGGCATGACCCAAGTACTCAGGCATACCAGAAAACTCTTCCAGATGGGATATTCTAAAAAGTCAGAAGTTTTCTCCGAGGAGCTGGTCAAGGCCCAGTTCTTTTTTTGATCTGCAGGGTATGAGTAATGATGCCTCCTGAGATAATCCTTTACTGTGCAGATGGTGCTGTTCAGAGAGGATAACAAGTCATAATAGACCTTGCCAGCTTTACCAAATATACCAAACATCATACGACTGTTTTTCCTCTGGCAATAACCAGTAAGCCCAAAGGAAATAAAGAAAGCATATATACTGCTTCTGAATCATTGGGAGGGAAACACTCAAAACTTGAAGTTTCATCTGGTCTTTTTATTGTATTTTATATCTGATAAAACAAGGAATATGTGAAAAGCTCATCACCCTAATGGCATTATGGAAAACATTTGTTTTTCTGATGCCTTTCGCTTCTCCAATGGCAGTTCTGACATGTAAAAATGAATATCTCAGACTAGAAGAATAGTTATGAAAGGAAACCAATAGTCAGATCAGGAGGGCTTTAAACTGAAATGAGAAAGCGGGAATATGTAATACACAGAAGGAGCCTAAATAATTCTTCCTCTAAATATGTCTGGCTAATTCTTTTAGCTCCTTCAAGTCTTTGCTGATATCTCACTTTCTCAGTTATGTCCACCTTGACCACCTGGACAGGAGGCTGAATTCTACAAAATAGTTACTTTCATAAACTGTCAAAGACAGTTTCATGTTATTCAATCTAATATATGACTGCTACATACAACAAATTCTCTCAATTCCTGCTCCCCAGAATTCTCATTTCCCACTTACCCTATGCTCCTTTTAATAATTTTTCCATCCTATTTAACCTCCAACTAAGATACTATATAAGGAAAATTCATCATATTTACTATTTACTATCCATCTTCTGCTACAAAGATACATGAGCATAGAGATTTTTTTCTCCCTTAAACTTGCAGATGCATTCCAAGGGCTTACAAAAGCACCTGGCACAAATCACTAAATCATTATTTGTCAAACACAGGAATGAACAGATACTATAGCTTAGAAAGCAGTAAAGGAGGCATTCAGTCATCTATTCAACAGTGAGAAATACTTGGAAGCAATTCTTAGATATTCTACACTTGAATGAGCTAATTGCTAACAGCAAAACTTCATAGTCAGATAAAGGTTTTAAATCCCATCTCTGCTGTTAACTTGTTCTATAAACTTAGGAATTTTTTTCCTGTAAATCAAATTGTTTGCTCACCTTTATATACATTACAACAATACTTACCTGTAGTGCTGTTGTATAAAACACAACTCTTTCCACTCTTTCTTACAGACTGGATGAGAAATATATTTTTACTAAAAAAGGAGACATTTTACAATTAAATATCAATAGGATAGATAGGAGTATAGAGACAGAAATAAAGGATATGTATTTGTTCAAAAATATCAAGCAATGAGCGCCAAGGGAGTATAAACAGAATATAGGAAGAAGTGGCGTATTGAACAATACAAAGGATCAAGGATAACTCAGCTTCTAAATGTTCCTTGTGAGTGGTAAAAATGTAATGAAGATAAATCTGTGTAAATTGTAGTGGCAGGAGATATAAAATAACAAAAATGAACTGTAAGATGGAAGTGACCTATTTAAGGGCAATTGTGGTGGTAAAAACTTTACGATCATATGACTTCAAAAGATCTAAGCCAATTTTAGGTGTCACCATGGCTTTCAAGTGGCCCATCACCTCTGCTCTGGTGAGATTTCTTTTTGTTTTCTATTGTTTTGCTGCACCACATCTCCCTTTTAGAGAAGCTCTTTGGGGAGTATCTTGGTGAGGATTAAGGCTCACTACTGGATGCAGCGAGGGAGTGGAGAAAATATGTAGGCTTGGGCAATTGCCCCAAGGAGAATTTTTGAAATTTGAACAAGAGGCCATGACTGTTCTTTTTGTTCTTCCTCATCTTCAAGGCCTGGCTGCCAGTCTGCCACTGATTCTAGCAATAGCTCTCAATATATGTGTGTGTGTATATATATATATATATATATATATATATCCTTCTTTAAGATATATATATCTATATCTATATATCTATATCTATATCTATATATCCTTCTTTAAGATATATATATATCTATATATATATGTCTATATATAGATATATATATATATCCTTCTTTAAGATATATCTATCTATCTATCTATCTATCTATATCCTTCTTTAAGATAGTCCATTTCTGTCACTTGTCACCAACAACATTGGCTTCCAGATGTGATTAGCTCTAGGTTAGGGTCTGGACTGAGAGGTTACCAGGAAATGGGACTTAAAAGGATAAAACCATGTGAACCAGTATGAATTAGAGCCTATTTGGCTGCTACTATTTAAGACCGACATTGCTTTCTAATTTAAGTTACTGATTACTCTTGACTTGAGTTTCTGTCAGTGTGGTTGAGTAAATGCTCACAAATTCTCCCATTATAAAATATGTAAATGAACTAGAACAACTACATAAAATATCACAATAGTCACTAAAATCTTGAGCCTGTGTGAATGTAAGGAAACTTCAGGGACCTGGACCCTAAATAAAGAGATAGCTCAAAAACACTGGAATAGACAGCTGCACTACTGTTGTGATTTGCCTGGAGGTGTTTTCCAATCTTGATAATCAAAAGGTTTGTCTTTTAATGGACATCTGGAGGTAGAAGAGAAAGCCTTATGAGAGAGTGGCAAGGGAATCCATGAGGAGATGGAAGTAACAAAGATGGAAATCTCAAATGGCTACAACCTAATGAAAGGGTGGAAAGGACAAGAAAAAAAACCTACCAAATTTCAAGGAGAGAGATAACTTAGCTGTTTTGTCCTGAGCTCTGGATGGTAAAAAAATGCCTCCCTGAAGACCTGTAACCATAGATATGCCCTCAAGCTAGTGTGCAGTTAAAATTTATACTTCTATATAGCCCTGAAAATGTCTAAATGAGTAATTAATTTAAATAAGTCTCAGGTTGGTAGAACGTGAGGATGCTTGGCAGAAGCAAAAACAAATTCCCTTGAAGGACACTCTGTCAACCCAGGCTGCACAGAATTCCCATGGATTAAGTTTAAGAGTCGAAACTTACAAAACACGCAAGGCAACAAGCCATCTTAAGTAAGAGCACAGTGGGATCAGACTTCAGGATCTTCAGATAATTAAATTATACAATAAGGATGTAAAATGAACATTCTTAACATGTTAATATTTAAAGTATGATAAAGAACCACACCACTGTTTTTAAAATGAGCACAGACATATTTGAAGAAAATGAAGACTTGAAAGAAAGTAATATTTGAATAAAAATGTAATGGATAGGTTTAACACAAGATTAGATGAAGTTGAAGATATGTTTGGTAAACAGACAATCTGAAGAAATAACAGTGCAATATAAGACAGACAATACAGTGAAAAATATGAAAGTGAGGAACAGAGAGTGACAAGTACTAACGCACATAATAAGAATACAAAAATAATAGAGAATGAGGAAGGGACAATATTTGATAAGATAATGGCTGCTTATTTTCCCAGATTTGTTCAGTATCAAGCATACTCTGATTGAAAACCACAGTAAGTCCCAAGTGGGCCAAAAATAAATAAATCACGGTGAACTTATTTGCTTCTCTGACTGTTCTAAAGATTTTTCATGATCTGCCTTCACCATATACCTAGCCAGTTATATTTCCCACTGCTAATAATACGCACACTGTGTTATGAAACTCTGCTTCTTATTTAATATAATTGTTAGTCTTTTCTGTAAATTTGTTTCTTCTTAGTATAAAATGCTTTTCTCTTCTAGTTGTCAAAATCCTATTTATTTATCAAATGCTTTTTCACAGATCCTTCATGATTATTCTAGTCACACTGATCTTTTTTTTTTCTGAATTTCCATTATACTTACATTAAGCAGCTCATTCATTCATTCCTGATATTTATTGAGAGTCTGCTATGTACTAGCTGGATACTGGGTACAACAATAAATTTGACAGAAACATTCCCTGTCTTTAGAAACATTCATATTCAGCCAAAATGATAGTAAAATAATTAGAATACAGTGATAAAGTATAAACAAAGCATGAAATGAACACATACTGGGATAGAGTAGGGAAAGTAATCAAATATATGGGTCAGTGTAGGTTTCCTAGGGGGAGTAACATTTCTGCTTATGTATAAAGATTAAGTAAAATTATGCAGGCTCAAATATGGGGTAGGGTGAAAAATGGTAAAAGAAAGATTTAGGCAATGGGACTAGCATGTTTTGTAGCTTAGAGGCTTAAATACATATGAAGTTTTAGGGACTGAAGGAGTTTGATATGCTTATAGTATATAGCACAAGGAAGAAAAGAGTGAGAGAAATCTGGAGTAATGGGCTGGACAGTGTACATATCTAGATGGGCCATATAAGTATGTTAAGAAATTTGAAATTTGTCCTAAAAGCATTCAGAAGCATTGGGAAAGCATTGAGGGATATGTTAAATGGAGCTTTATTATTATATTTCTGCATCACAAAGGTCACTTCATTGCCATGGAGAAGACAGAGTCGAAGGAGGGGAGACCAGTTAAGTGCCTGCTATAGAGAAAAGCTAAGTCAGTGATGACTGACATTACCATGGTCACAGTGGGGATAGCAAGAACTGGACAAAGATGCCAGACATTTGAAATAGGTGATCACTTTTCTCTAATGGCTAGCTATACATTTGTTTTGTCTCTTCAGTTAAGCTATGAGCCATTTAAGGGCAGAGACCATGTCTTATTATTCTTTTCTATCTACCAAAATTTCTAAGTCATCACTAGCTGGGCCTCATAAACATTTGCTGACTGAATGAGTTTTTGGGTGGAATTATTCAATCATTGAGAATTTGTAAAGATAGCTAGCTAAAGATCCAGAATGAGATTCTCCATAGCTCAATTTTCAGTGTGGTACTAAAAATGGCACTGTGATGCAGAGTTCTCAAACATTACCTCCTCACAGTGGCCAGAGTAGTGAGCTATAAACCTGGTGATGAAGAATGAACCAGTAGTTATAGCAGTAATCTTGGCTCTAGGGCAGGAAGTCAATGCCAGTGACAAACTGCCAATACATGACAATTTAAAATCCAATAAGTGAAGTTAACAAAGTTGCTTTATAGCTCAGTGGACTTATGGGTAGGGCTGGAAGCCATTTTCATCCTGTATCATCAGGCTGGATGTCTTATGGGCAATATAAATAGCAGTCTGGCAAGGAATCAGGATATCTCTTTTGAAAATAAATGAAAAGGGTTTATGCAGGTTATGTCTGTATGTTCAATAGAGCAAAAATTAGAAATGCATAAAGCTGATCATCCCTTTGAAGGGAAACACAGCAGGGGCTGAATGAGGTTTTTTTGTTTGTTTGTTTTTTCAGGATGGGAAATCTATCTCCACATCCAAATAATTTTCCCTTCAATCTTGTGAAGTTGTAAACATAGTTTCTTCTGAAATCAACAACTGTATTATATCTTGACTTTCCTTTGGATAATTGCTCACCATGAAACTAAACATAATCTATACTTTATTGTGTGTAAAATTTTAAGTGGGATTTAAAACTTTTCTTGTGACAACTAATTGTGATTAAAAAAAATAAATCCAGGCATGAGGACTTTCAACATTAAAAAGTGCCTTACCTAATATGATGTGTTCAATATTGAAAAGTGCCTTTTCTGGCATGATGTGCTTATAAAGTAAGCTAGTGCTAAAGAATTTTATAGATGGGAGATGACAAAGTAAACAGTGACATATTTTTCTAAGAAAATTATCACAGTTGTATCTCATAAAAATATTTATTGAATACATACAAATCTAATTTTTATATTAAATGTGCTATGTAATTCATGCTCACAACAAAATTATGTAAGAGGTGTAAGATTATTCAAGAGATGAAGAAACATCTCTTGTATTTTCCACTAAGTTTGGTGGCAGATAGTATGGTCTTCATTTTCTACCAATATAAAAAGAAAAATCCAAAGGATTTTTATCCAGCTCTTAGGTTTAGAGTTCAAAATTTAACCAGAAGATGTGAGATTAACACTTGTGTTCTCCTGAAATTATTCCCCATGAATAATGGGTTTGGTTGGCTGTCCCAGCTGCTACCTGATTCTACTTATGGGTCACGGTTTCATACTTCTTTGGATGATTCCCCTTCTTCACATGATCACAATCTCTCTCCGATTCTCAAAGTTTAGAATTCTTTACTTTCTAACACATCCACCTTTGCCTTAAGTCCTTTTTCCTTCTGTATTTTTGACTTTATCTTTGTATAGTTCCAGACTCTTTGCTATGCAAAGTTGCTGATCTTCATTCTTCAATTTGCCTCTCTTTAAACATTTCCTAATTCTATATTACACATATACATGTACATATATGTACATGTACACACACATGCACACACAATGGCAGCACTAATAGAGTCTTCCTCCTCCCAAGAAGGTAAGTGAGGAGAAGACCATTTGCATTAGCTAAGACAGAACACTCTCAATTTTGTACTAAATGATGCTACATTTGTAAAACTACCACTGAATCTTTTGTGATTTCTGGAATATGTGACGAAGTTTTGTGCAGATAATTATATTTTGTTTTCCTTTGTGCTATTTCATATCTAGTCTATTTAATATTGCTAACAATTCCTGAATATAAATTTTGGGCATTCTTGGCTTACATCTTTAACATTAACATTTCCAAAAGAGAATGTGTGTCTGTTTATAGTGACTGTGTATCATATTGATTCCTCTTTTACTGTAAATTTGATCACAATGAATGTTAAATTTTACACAATACCATTTGAAGTTTTGGTGGAGATAACCATACACCTCTGAAATCTTAATATAAACATTTTTAATCTTGAACCATCTCAGCAACCCAAGGTGAATCCTGTCTGTAATTTTCCATAAATACTACTAGATTAACTTTACTGATGTTTCCCTCAGAGTTTCTGTCTTGATATTTTAAGTGAACTTTGCTTGTATTCCTCTCTTCCTTTCTTTTTTGAGTCCATTTTTATTATAGTTTGGCATCAGAGTTATGACTTTATAGAAAGACTTGCGGAGGAGGTTTTAAAACTATTAAAAATATATATATTTTTAATATTCTGGTACTTGTTCCTAAAGATTTGATACATGTTGAACCATCATAGACTCATCACCTTTGAGAGGTAGCTCTTTGACCACATTTTCAATTACTTCTTTGGTAAATGTATAGTCTTTTTCTACCTTCTGAGGTAAATTCAGAAATCTACATTTTCCTTTAAAATAATTAATTTCATCTAGGCTTCATGTATTGCAATTTAGCAGTTACATTTATGCAGCTAGCTGAAACTAATATCCACAATGCTTATTTGTTTTCCTTTCCCTGCTACCAACTTAACCTCTGTGAGTGTCTGTTTTTAACCTCACATCCAAGCATTGACATGGGGAACAAAGTCCAGGCATATTCCCCTGGCTTATTGACTCATTCAAAATTCATCTCTTCAAGTAAGGGATTGTTTCTTTTGTCCTTCAGGGATGTGCTACATGAAATAGTAACTTATGCTTTAAAAAAATGATTTCATTTTTTCCCTATATTCTCCCTCAATTTTGTTCAAACTTTAATCTTTGTATTTTGTGGTTTAGGGTTGTTTTTTCCTAGTTTAACTGAAAAATGGGACTTCTTTTACTGCTTCTGTTGCTGTCTTTTTTACTTTGGCTTGAAAGTGGGAGTTGGAAAAGCAATGCGTCTCTCTGTTCAATCTAAGCAGAAATCCTCACTTTCTTATTTTCTTTATAGCACCATCATTACCTAGGGAAAAATTAAGTGTTATATTTGCATCCTCCCTAGCTTGTCCATTGTCAGGTTGTATTAAAATCAGTTAATAATCACTGAACAGTTTCTGTGTATAAGTTTTGTTAAGGTTGTGTGGGCATCAAGTTTAACACATCCTACCATCCCTTAACCTCCATAGTCTCTTATTCTCATCATGAAGAAGCTTTTCTTGTGGAATGATTTACATTGACACAAATAATGACATAAGGCAAAAGGTGAGAACTAAGCAAATGGATTTGCTAACAAAGTGCAGAAAGGTTGAGGAGAGGGGAATGGTAGTTTAAGAATGATCTCTTCTTTAGAAGATGGATCCAATTTCAATAGGTGGTAAGGCTACTCCCATTGGTGGAAAGAATTGGTACAAAGGCATAAAGATGGGGAAGAGGAGAGTACAAACTAGAGACTGGCTAGTCAACCAGACCCACTATAGGGAAGGGAGGAGGTAAGGATGGCATGGTGATATAAAGAGTACTAATGGAAAATAATCTTGATATAGCCTACTTCTTCAAGAAACTGGGTGGTAGGTCTAAAGAAACAATCTTTACATTGAGTCATTTGCCACATTTCACTTCATCAAATGAAGCCAACCCCTTCCTTTTCCTCTGCATGGTCAATACCAATACCATTAACAATAAAAATCATACTAGCATGCTTATTGAAGTCTCATTATTTGCCAGGAACTAAGCATATACTTTACCTTCAGTAACTTATTGGTTTCTTATCTGCAGTTTCCTAAAACAAGGCTATTCAGTAGGTATTTTCATGCTCATTTTAGAGTTGAGGCACAAACAGGTGAAGGAACCTGCAGGCCATGTCAGTAGGTTAACTGTGGCATGGATCTGGATAGTCTGTCTATAAAGTATGTTTGTACTGACATGTATTGTTTACATGGTTCTAATTCTGCTTTAATTAAAAAAAACATGTTTTAAAATATTATTTTCTGATTCTAAATGCAACTCATAGTAATTTTGGAAAATTTAAGAAAGACAAAAATGCACACACACACACAAATCAGTAAAACCTTAGCCTAATTTTTTAAGGAAAAATTATTAAAAATTTCCCTTCTCTCCTCCAATTCAACTTTCCAGGGTTACCTATTGTCATAATAGTACATAAACAATCTTTTGCTTCAGCATGTATTTATGCACATGAATTCACCCAGCTTATTTATTGACTAAAAATATGTTGTTTATGTATTTCAAGTTAGTAGATTTATTTCACTATTTAAAAACGTTCTGAAGTATTTTGATTTTGGATCTACAATTCCTCTATTAATGGGCATTTTGTGTTTTCAAATTTTATTTTGTCTTTTGGTCACTGCTGCTATAATGAGCTTTCTTGTGAATATAGCTTAATTATCTATACCTAATCATTTATGCTATAATTTTATGTGAGATTTAGTAGTTATGATTTTATTATTGTGGATTTGCTGGTCTGTAGACTATACAGATTTATTATATTGATTATGATACCATATCAGACTACAGAACAGTAGTACCACTTTATCATCTACCAAATGAATAATAGAGTGTACATTTCCTTATTCTATCACCAACACTAGGTGTTTTAATCATTTTTTAAAGTTTTTTAATCTCATGGAGTAGGCAGAAAAACCTGTATCATATTTTTAAGAGGTTAGTATTTTTATGTGTTCACTGGTTGTTTATAATTTTTATCTGAGGAATTATTGTTTATATACTTTGTCCATTTACTCCCTTGGGATAATCAAACTTTTAAGAAGTTGATTTACAGGATCTCTTTGTATTTTATAAATATTAACTTTTGTTTTTTTGCATATGACAAGAATATGTCCCCTATCTACTTATTTTTTAAATTTATTTATGGTAATTTTAATGGATAATTAGTAGATTGTTAAAATTCAACTGCCAATATTTCTTTTATGGCTTCTGAGTTTTGTATCATTCTCCTCTATTCAACTAGTGCATTTTTTATATCTAGAACTTTAATCCATTTAGCATGAATGTTTAGATGTGTGTGGTATAAAATAAACATCGAACTCTTTTGTCTTCTAAAGATCACTCAGTAGTTCACAAACCATTTATTGACTTAGCCATATTTTCCCTCTGATTTGAAATCCCATCTTCTTCATACATTTATTTGACTCTGCTCTGACTTATTTCACTGTTCATATTCCTATGCCATTAGCACACTTTCAATATAGTAGGGTTTTTTTTTTACAGTATTTTGATATCTATTAGGTTTTTTATATTTCTTGATCCTTTTTTCTCAAAGTTTTCTTCTGCTTTATAGTATCTTTAGATTAAATTTTGTTTTGTATTTTCTTTCAACTTCTTTCACCTGTACGGTAATTCTTTAGGTCACATCTGGGCTTCCTTCTGTCTCTATTCTGTCTATGTGGGATTTCATCTACTAAATTTAGGAGAAAAATCCTCTGAAAAACTCCCAAGCTGAAATCTTCTCTTGACATTAATAAATGTCAAATATTTTCATATAACCCTGTCTCATCTTATCTGCCTTCTTGATGTTTCCAACTTGAAGCCCCATTGGGATGTCAAAGTCAGTGTATTTGAAGTCAAACCCAAATTTCCTTCTCGCTTCCAGGAACCTCTGCACAGTAATATCCTGTTATAATAATGTAGGTATGAAATTTGTGGATCCAGGTGTTTGATTTTTAAATATCACTATTATTAGAATGATGATAAATAACTGTTCACTCTGCCAGGTACTGAGTTAAATATTTTACATAATTCTCTTCTTAATCCTTGACTCTTCCCTGTAGATTTTATAGTATTATCCTCATTTTATAAACCTCTTACCCGAGAAAGAGAAAAGTTAAAAAAATTTCCTGCCCAAACTATTCCTAGTAAGTGGCAGAGCTAGGCATTTACGGTAGATCTATTTGGCTCCCCAACACTTACCTGCTATGCAAACCTGCCTCATATCAGTTATGCTGGTCAGATTTAGAGGCTCTTTATGAGTGACAGGATTGGATACAGTTGTAGGGTGGCGGTTTATTATATAAGAATCACCTAGTAGGCTTTGAAAAACTACCCATCCTTCTCAGCTTTGTAAGATTCACAAATAAATATGTCTTATCAGAAAATTTTCTAAAATATCTGCCATATTTATAGTGTTCAAAAGATAAGTTTAGTTCTTAACAATTAAATACTAAGTAAATGGCATTCCCTTATTTAACTTAGAGTAAGTAACTACAGCTAACTTCAATCACCACATTTTCTTTTCCTCACTGTAATGGCATGCCTACGTCAAGTTTTAATATATATAAGATACACATCAAGGACGTAATGTATTAGACAAGTACAAGTCTTCAATTTCTTAACTTTTAAGATACATAATTGCTCCTCTATGAAGACTTAAATGGGGATTGTCACTTTTGTAATTAATTCTTTTTGTTTCATCCTTCTTACTAATTGAAAATAGGCTTTCAATATAGAATGCTTTGAAATTGGATGAAGAGACAGAATTGGAATGAACTTAATTAACTACAAACTGTCCAAATCAATCAGGGTTTGACAGTGCCTCGGTAACACACAGAGTTCATAATTTACTTGAGATCTGCTGTAATGCATATGCCATAAATTGCACTGCCTTGCTCACTGTGCACAAAATTTAGTGCCAGACTATGAAGTTACACTGACAGAAATTTGTTTCTACAACACAGACTATTTTTGGAGGGTATACTTTACATTTTCATTTAGGCAGCTAATAAACTTTTGAAAATAAGTGCTTTGCTATTTTGCTCTGGTAGAATTTAATATAAGAATTCAAAAAAATGCTTAAATGGTTTCCAAGCATGTAAACACTAAAAGGAGAATGGCTAGGTCTGTGTTTTTTGTTTTTTGTTTTTTGTTTTTTTTTCTTTACAGAGTCACAGTGAGTCAGTCTTGGGATATTTTAGGTATTATCTGTTTTAAAGAAAAATTTGTCTATACAATTCTATTAGCCCCTTCTAGATGTTAAAAAAAAAAGAGAATATTTACTGATACTAAAACTGATTAATTATACTTGGTAGTGTTTTATGAACTAGCTCATATTTCTGGTTTTTAATAAAAATATAATTATCCTTTGCTGAAGAGGAGAATAGTTGATAAAGATTATGACATATACTCTGCTAGACTACATTGCACAATTATTTTGGCCAAAGGTATCTGTAATTTATACCAACTAGTCATTCTTCATGTGCAGATATCCATAGTATATATTCAGTTTTCTGTATTCTTCAACTATTTAATGAATATAAAGTGTCACCATATTATCATCAACTTATTTCAATTCTTGGATATATAAAATGTTTAGAGGAGGAGAAGGGGAGTAATATTTATTGTATGCTTCCAATATACAGTCCTAAAAATGCTACAAGATTATTATTGTTTTTGATCCCTATGTGAGAAACATTGCAAGTATTTGATGAGCTATGGGAAAAATTCAAGAAGAAGCAAATCAATCATGTTATATAAATACCTGGCTCCTATCAATACATGGATAATTTCTGATTTCTGGAAGAAATAATAGTTGGTTAATATAGTCCTTATTGGCCATGAGATGATCCAAGAAATCTTATGTGGCTACACCATATCTCAGAACAAATGATCCTCAAGTAGGTGCAACAAACAGATGTGGTACCATCGTTGAACTTCTTTTCAGCCACAGGAATATCTAGGCAGTTATGGGTAGGAACGAGTGGTATTTTTGAGAGGGCAGGGATCAACTTAGAAAAACTATTAGAAAGGACAGCAGATGGGGTGCCTGGGTGACTCAGTCAGTTGAGTGTCTGACTTCGGTTCAGGCCATGATCCCTCCTTTTGTGGGTTTGAGCCCTGCATGGAGCTGTGTGCTGACAACTCAGAGCCTGAAGCCTGCTCAGATTCTGTGTCTCCCTCTCTCTGCCCCTCCCCCACTCGCACTTTGTCTTTCTCTCTCTTTCAAAAATAGCTAAACATTAAAAGAAAAGAAAGAACAGCAGAGCAGAAAAAACACATCATTATGGGGGGAACAAACCACAAAAAAACTATCAAACCTTTTGAAACTAAAGAAAAAATTCTTATTGTGATCAAGTTACCATTTCTTCATAAATACATAAATTTTTTTTTAGAATACATAAATCTTTCTTCTGACTGAAGGTAAGATTTATTAATGATCAAAGGATAAAACACACCAATATATGTTTGTTTATATATATATGCATATATATGTATATATATGTATATATATACGTATACGTATATATATACGTATATATACTTTTTTCCTCAATGGGGGGCATTGATCAACTCGATTTTCCTGTTAAGTGGAATAGAAAATTAGGGCTGATGGCTAGAAAAACACATTATAATATTATTTTCCCCCTTTTATAATCTCTTGAAGAAAAATTATAATACTAAGCACTACTTGAACCAAAGTAAGTCTTGGGATATAAATTGGACTTCATAAAGAGTGAAGTAATGGACATACATCTGTGATTTCAGGGTCTAAGATATGAGATGCTACTGATTTGGAGGAGGAATACACAACAAAAAGTAAGAAAAATGTTTCCACGCAAAGTGAAATTTATAAAGAATACAAGGGTAAACTACAAGCCAAATGAAAAATGGAGTGGACCACTGAAAAAAAGATAAACTAACAAATTAATAATGAATAATCATTATAAAAAATTTACCTTCTTTCTGAACTTAGAATGTGCCATCAATTAAAGCAGCAAATCTAAACCTCCAAGGTATTATTCAAGGACTGACCACATGGCCCTGAGATGCATTCTTCTCTAGCCTCTCTTATTAACAGTCCCTTAAAGGTCCTATTGCTTTAGTTATACTTGACTCCTTGCTTTTTCCAGCCTGTCTCACTTAACCTTATTGGTCCCTTTGTTGATGCCAGTCTCAATATATAGAGTTTACTTCTACCCCAATAGCCAGTTAAAATAGCCAGGGTAGGGGCGCCTGGGTGGCTCAGTCGGTTGAGCGTCCGACTTCGGCTCAGGTCATGATCTCACGGTTAGTGAGTTCGAGCCCCGCGTTAGGCTCTGTGCTGACAGCTCAGAGCCTGGAGCCTGCTTCTGATTCTGTGTCTCCCTCTCTCTCTGCCCCTCCCCCACTCATGCTCTGTCTCTCTCTGTCTCAGAAATAAGTAAACATAAAAAAAAAAAAAATAAATAAATAAATAAAATAAAATAGCCAGGGTAAAATCCTAATCACCCTTCAAGAGCCAGCATAATTTTCTATTATTTTCTGTGCTCTGTATAGCACTTGTTGCAACTTTATTGTATCACTTTATGATTCTCCTATTTCAAGGTATAAGATTATCACTCTCTAACTGTAAGCTCTTTATTTTTTCAGCTCTATTGAAATATGATTGACAAAAAAATTGTAACTTATTTAAAGTGTACATGATGATTTGCCATATGTATACAGTGACTTAAGTAACACAATTAATCCATCATCTCACATATTAACTTTTTTCTTCTTTTTTTGGGTGACAATGTTTAAATTTTACTGTCTTGGCAAATTTTCAATTATACAGTGCAGTGTTATCAACTGTGACCATTGTGTTATACATTAGATCCTCACACCATATTCATCTTACCACTAAAAGTTGGTACTCCTTACCAGTCTTCTGGCAACCAATTTTCTGCTCTCTTTTTCTATGAGTTCAACTATGTGTGTGTGTGTGTATATATATATATATATATATTTTTTTTTCCTTAACAGTCTATGCATAAGGGATACCATGCAGCATTTGTCTTCCTCTGTCTGGCTTATTTCACTTAGCACAAAACTCTCTAGGTTCACTCATGTTGTCACAAATGACAGGGTTTCCTTTGTTATTAAGGCTGAATAATTTTACACTGTGTATATATATATGTGTGTGTGTGTGTGTGTGTGTGTGTGTGTGTGTGTGTGTGTATTCATCTCTCTACAGATAGTTTGTTTCCATGTCTTGGCTATTATTAATAATCCTATAATAAACACGGACTACAGATACCTCTTTGAGATCATGATTTTGTTTCCTCTGGGTAGATACCCAGAAGTGGAACTGTGGGATCAATAGTAGTTCTATTTTTAATTTTTTGAGGAATCTCCATACTTTTTTCCATCCTGGCTCTAAACGTTTACATTCCCACCAACAGTGTAAAAGGATTGCCTTTTCCCCATATCCTTGCCAGCATTTGTTATCTCTTGTCTTTTTGATAGTAAATAGGTATGAGGTGATATGTCATTGTGGTTTTGATATGCATTTCTCTGATAGTTATTGATGGTGAGCACTTTTTCATGTACCTCATGACCGTTTGTTTGTATTCTTTGGAAAAATGTCTATTCAGATCTTTTGCCGATTTTCTAACTGGGCTATTTGGGTGGTTTTGTTTTGTTTTGTTCTGTTTGCTATTAAGTTGTATGAGCTCCTTGTTTATTTTTACTGTTAATCATTTTCAGAGATGTAGTTTGCAAATATTTTCTCCCAATTCCGTAGGTTTCTTTTCATTTTATTGATGGTTTACTTTGTTGTGAAGAAGCATTTTAGTTTGATGTGGTCCCACTTACTTATTTTTGCTTGTGTTGCCCCTGCTTTGGTGTTAAATCCAAAAAATCATTGCAAAGACTGATGTCAAGGAGCTCACCTCCTCTATTTTCTTCTAGGAGTTTTATAATTTTAGGTCTTATGTTCAAGTCTTTAATCTATTTTGAGTTGATTTTTGTTATACGGGTTCAGTGTTATTCTGTTGCATGTTGTTGTCCAGTTTTCCCAGCACCATGTATGGAAGAAACTATCTTTCCCTGTTGTATATTCTTGGTTCCTTTGTTGTAAGTTAATTGACTTATATACACGGTCTTATTTATGAACTTTCCATTCTGTTCCATTGACTTATGTCTGTTTTTGTGACAGTACTGTTTTTATTACTATAACTTTATAATATTGTGTGAAATCAGAATAATGCGTCCAGCTGTGTTCTTTCTCAAGATTGCTCTAGCTATTTGGGATCTTTTGTGGTTCCATGTGCATTTTTAGGATTGTTGTATTTTTGTGAAAATATGCCATTGGATAGGGAATGCATTGAATCTGTAGATAATTTGGTAGATCGCTTCAGGTAGTGGACATTTTAACAACATTGATTCTTCCAAATCCATAGCTTGGAACATCTTTCCATTTATTTGTGTCTTCAATTTCTTTCATCAGTGTCTTACAGTTTTCAGTGTAGAGATCTTTCACCTACTTGGTTAAATTTATTCACAAGTATTTTATTCTTTTTAGTGCTATTTAAAAATGACACTGCTTTCTTAATTTCTCTCTCTGATAGTTTCCTGATATATAAAAACACAATTGATGTTGTATATTGATTTTATATCCTACAACATTACTGAAATAATCTATTTCATTCTAAAAATTTTTGGTAGTGTGAGCTCTTTAATTACATTTTTGTCACTTATTAATTCTATTGTGTCTCAAAGGTTTGTGTAAGGGGTCAGCAAAACTACAGCTCCCTGCCCAAATTTGGCCTGCTACCTGTTTTTATAAATAAAGTTTTACTGTAACACAGCATAATAATTATTATATATTACTTTGATCTGCTTTTATGGTACAATAGCACTGTTGAGTAGCTGTGAAATACATCATATGTCTTGAAAACCAAAAAGAATTAGCAAAAAAGTTTGCTGACCCCTGGTATATGCACATAATAGGTGTCCAATAAATGTCTGATGAAATTTGTGCATGGATACTCTTCAGCTGATTCCACACAAAGGTACAGCCCTAAATTGAGATTTTAAATGACCCAATTATTTTATCATTCCAGTGCCAAGCCCTGTTGGACTCACGTCTGAGTCTGTTTGCATATTTTATTTGATTTTGCATAGGCAGTCTGTGTCTGAGTAGTGGAGATGAAGTGGCAGTAAAATAGAGGTCAGAATCATTTCCACCATGCCAGTTTATATTGGCATGAAGTCACCTCTTCCTTCAAAAGCAAATGTTTTTGGGAGAAAAATTTTATATACCATTTTATACAGATGCATCAAAAGTGTTTTTTTACTCATTGCTGTCACAACAACCAAAAATATGCTGTGAAAAAAATGCTTGTCCTGACAGGAAATATTTCCAGAATGAAACTCTTGGTTATGATCAGTTTGGATACAGAAAACAATTTGTGCCTGATACAGGCCTTAAAGTTTCTCAGAAATGCTTCCAACCCAGCTTTCAATGAAGAGACCATGTCTTCTTTGAAAGAGATGAAAGAACTATTCATGTAATACTTAAGCTACCAAGAACTGGCAAGAGTTTATATCTTGAAACTTTCCTTTTCAAGTGTAAACTTAAAGATGTGTTTAAGGAAAATCCCTAGTTCCTGAACAAGATACATTGCCTAGGCTAAGTAAAATTTTGATGAGATGAATTTTTATAATTTGTACAGTTGAAAAAGAAGTTTGCTGTATGCCTTCAGAATTTTCAATTGAGATAAAACCTACTTAAATCTGACTTCAACATGTTTGATTATTTGGAAAATATGCAGTTGTAGTGTAATAGGAAGTGTATAGTTTTGAGGAAAGATTATAAAATCATATAAAATCCTACAATTTGTTCGTATTTTGTTGTTTGTATTATTGTCATCATCAACTGACTTTTCTAAGTCAGAACTGCTCACGACCTCAGTAAAATGTAAAACAGATAATAATACTTATTTCATGCTTTTGCTGATGGGATTAGGAAAATAAATAAATAAACATAAGTAAATAATGCTTAACATGTCAGGACCATTTTTGGGAATCCATACACATTGGTAGACTAAAGAATCGAGGTCTAGTTTAATGATTTAATAAAAACATTTTCAGATAAAATGCAATTAACAATCACATGGCCAAACTGTATCATTTCCCCTTCTGTTTGCAGATGTCAAAGTTTCAGAGAATATGAAAGCTTTGACAGTCATCTATTGTTACCAAAATCACCATCATGACTGACATTTTATGGTTAATTATTTAATAGTTGCTGGAAATAGAGCCTACCAAATTAAGTTCTGATGATAGTTGGCCACTAAAAAATGGAGAGCCTTCACCAATTTACTCTTTTAAAATTACCCTGCCTATCTTCAAAAGTTGACAACTTCCAAACTGAATCTGAATGAAGAAAGAATATCTCCTTCATTACCAAACCCTTGAGTTAGTGAGGTTGTGTACCCTCATTTCCCCTTTATGCATTGCATATTATTCATCAGTTTCAATTAAGCTAGCTAGATAAAGCCCTTTGTTTGGTTCTTAATCATTCTATTTCAAAATGGTTATTTTGCTGGTCAAGCAGGTCTTCTAGAATTTTCCCTTGATGCCAGAAACTAATGGGATGTTTTAAATTTAAAATGAGAAATCATTAGAATTGCAGTAAGGTAAAATTAGGTAGATCATACCAATATGAGTACCTGAATGTGTCACGCTTCTGGGAAAGACTTGAACAAATTAAGATTTAAACCTTACACTATAGGGAAAGTTTACATTTCAGCCCTGTGCTTCAGAAATCATACAGCATTAAAAAAAACCAGGTTGCTGGAAAATGAAATGAAATGAAATGAGAGAATTTTCACATATCTTGGTTAGGGGTCAACATGCCAGTGTTTCTAGATAGTAAATTTACTATGTTTGGCTAGGTATCGGAAATGAGTTATAAATCTCTATTGAGTCCAACTGAGTAATTTCACTAGAAAACACATGAATTTCACAGAGGTGAAAGCTAAATTACCTTTCCCTTTTAATCAATGTAGACAACCAATTGGAAATTTAGTAGCCTTAAAGTTTCTCTTTTTTGTACTCAACAATATATTAGTGCCTGAACTAACTGGATAAATGACTTTGCTTATTCAAAATCATGAACATTCTCTCTTACAAGCAATCCATTTTGTAAAAAAAAAAAAAAAAACACACACAAAACTTCGGATTTTTTGTATTTGTTATTTAATTTAAATATTTTGCAGGCATTTGTCTTTTTCCTAAAAGTAATTTATGAAATATTTTGATTAATCCATCAACAATATTAATACTCATAATACTCAACATTATGCTAGTTTATGTGATACGTGTTCATGCAAGCCAAGACTTTATTTGGACACATAAGTAAGCAAACATGAAAAATAGAGATAAACAAGTCACTGAACCCGAAATTGTCCTATTTTTTGGAACAATCTCTCTGTAATAACAGTGAATTTTAGTAATTTGGAGATACAGATGTGAACAAAGCTTCAGAGACATAAGATTTCAAAGGTGGGCAGAATTTTTAAAAGGCAGACTGGGAGTGTGGGTATGGAGGGCAGATTTTATGCTCAAGGAATAGCATGACCAAAGGAGAGACAGTTTGGGGAAAGAAAGAAAACTATGTGGAGACAAGTTGTTAGGCAGGGAAACAGTCAAAGTAGGTTACAAGGAAGATGGCTAGGGGAATAACAGAAAAAGCTGAAAAACTGGGGACTTAACACTGTGGGAGCAAGGAACCTTTCTTTGTAATTAATCAAAAGAGTGACACAATAAAGTTTTTGGTTTTTGAGAGACATTTTAGAGAAGTGATTAAGAGTATACATTATGGAATCACACTTCCTGGTTCAAAATATACCCTTATAATTATGTGGGAGGGGGTGTGTATGTGTATATATCTGCCTTAATTTCTGCATCTGTAAAAAAAAAATAAAAATACTTCCCATCTTTTAGGGTTGTGGTGAACCTAAATCAGCTAATGCATTTAAAGCACTGGAATATAGTTAGTATTTAATAAAAGTGGGCTGCCTGTTTACTGGAGGAGGAGACTTCATCAGCCAGTGGCATTGAAGATGGTTTGGAAGAAGAACCTGGAAAAAAATAAACAACTGAGCCTGATATGGTAGTCATTAGACTTTGAGCTGTTTACAACCATAGAGCCTGTGAAATTCATCATTACATCGTCAATATCCGGGAGAGTGCCTGGTGCATAAAAGATACTCAACAGAAGCTGAATATTATTACAAAATGAGGTGAACCAGACATGGGTCTATTTTAATAACTATGGAAACAAAAAAAAAATAAGGCACATGTGGGAGATGTTTAAAGGAAAAACTGTACTGTAGAATAATCTGTAGTTCAGTCGCAGCTTCATAACTCAATAGCCGTTTCATATTGATTAGGTCATTGTAATACTTCTGAAATTATGTTTCATCAAAGGAGGGCGAAACTATTTAGAGGATTATTGTGAGAATTAAGTGCGACAGTGCTTGTGAAATTGTTTTGTAAGCCCCTAGCTGTTCTGTATGAGGTTTAATGTGAGAACAAGAGGAAAGTGGGGATTCTGAAGTCTTGGAAAGGGTGCTCATTTGGGTGAAATATTTGGTTCAATTTAAAAAAAAATAGGTTTGAGGTGATATCTCTCAGCTCTTTGCTCCAAGACCACTTCAAATAAAAAAAAAATTTAAAGGATTTGTAGACGACTTACTGACTATGCAGGCTGCCACTATATATGCATGAAAACATTCCTTAATGGGAAAAGTGGTACTACTTTTAATGCAATTACCCAAAATGTAATGTCTGCATCAAAAAGCCATCTCTCTCCCTCCCTCCTTTTTCTCTCTCTCTCTCTATGTATATATCTATATCTGTATATAGATAGATTTACATATATATGTGTACACATATATCTCTATATATTTACATTTGTATGTATACACATATACACACATACTCATAAAACAAGTAAGCTTTCTGAGGTCTAGGGGCCATGCTAAGAAACATGGTGCTTGCTATAGATATACAAATAAAATTACATATACAAAATAAATAATCAGTTGCTATAATTGGGACAAGCAATATAAGTTTCTCTAGTGCTGAACTCCATGGAGTAATGATATTCAGGCTGCCTTTTTTCTAGTCCTGACCTTAAATGAGTTTATGTACTTTTCTCGGTTCATCTCTTGTTTATAATGTGAGCTGGAAAATTTTGAGGAACTCCTGGGCAGTGTAGCCTTAACCACTATTAGTTCTACTTTTATTGCTTAATTTTCCTGAAGATTTTTAAATCATCATGCACTTCTGGAATTCCAGAGTTTTGCTGTGAACTTGAGAACTAACAGCTTAGTTACGAGTTTCCCCCTTAACTGTTAGTTTTCAGGGGGAAAAAATGGGGGCAGGTGCTGGGGCTTAGCCCTGGAGTGCTTCACTATTGTTCCCATTTCGGAGGGTATTGTCTGAAAACATGCTCTAAATCTAATTTTTAAAATAATACCAAAGAAAATCTTAAGATAAATTGTGATTTATTGAACTATGGAATATGAGCAGATCATTTGTCCAGCAGGCTTTGTCACCTTAAAATGTCAAGCATTTCATCACAACAGTGATGCAATCAGTAGTATAGGAGAGCCTCGTCTCTAAATGAACTCTTGATGTGAACTGTTTGCAAAGACAACTGCAAAAATTCCTTGTAACACACGTGCTCCTTTACAATGCTGCTTTTCCTTTCCTCCCATCAAGAAATGGAGTCTGTGCCCTCTTGTCTGCAATCTAGAGAGATCCTGTGACTTGCTTTGAGCAAGAGAAGGACACAGAAGTATGCTGAGGGACTTCAAAAGCTAGGCCTTATAAGACATTGAATGGTTCATTTTGCCCTCTTGGAATCCTGAGAATAAATCTCTGTTGCTTCCAGGTGCTGCATTTTAGGATGATTTGTTATGTAGCAAAAGAAAGTGGATATACTCTAATGCATTGCCCATATGTGAGGCAACTGTAGAAACAAACATACATGGGCCAATGCATGAGAAAGGATAAGGCTTTTTCCTTATGACAAAAACCCTTATTCTCTCATCAACAAACTTGCCTATTTGTTTCCAGACTCATCTCTATAAAGATTTTTTAACAAGCTTTTTGGTGCATAGCAGACTACATTTCAGGGAGGAAATGCTACATGTGATTTATTTCCCCATAAGCCCTATGCCATTTTGCCTGTCTGTGCTACAGGATGGAAAAGGAGTCACACGCATGCAAGTCACAAAGAGGATTTGGGCCTAGAAGGACAGTATGATATGATAAAGGAAAACAGTGGTTTGCCCTTCTACTGAGGTTAATTTTTCTGTCTAGCTTGTGTGTATTTTTCACATCAGACATAGCTCAATGCCAGTTCATCTGGATGTTATGAGATTGCGCATTAAAAATGCACAGCCATTATAAAACACACATGTGTTCTCTTGCTATTAGAGTGATTCCTATATCTGTTATAATTCTATACTCTGTGTGACATATGCAATATTTAGCATTCATTTAATAAGTGCTCCCAACTAATGGTCTGAGATGTGTTGGCAACTGTGATAAAATATTTGTGGATATTACCCAAAATTTTAACTACTGATTTTGAAAGAATAAAAATATCCATTAAATATATTTAAGTCTAGTATACCATATTTTATTGTTTGTGAGAACAAGAGAATTTAGCCCAAATCCACTTAAACAATTATTTGAAGCTTTTTTTTAATGTTTATTTATTTTTGAGAGGGAAAGACAGAGTGCGAGTGGAGTAGGAGCAGAGAGAGAGGGAGAAACAGAATCCGAAGCAGGCCTGAATCCACAAACCAGGAGATCATGACCTGAGCTAAAGTTGGACACTTAACTGACTGAGCCACCCAGGCACCCCTCTTTGATTATGGAAGGAAAATTCTCACCTTTTAAAATCTTGAGCGAATGTGTCTAGGTAAAATTTCAACTGCTATTAGTTTAGTTATATAGTAGGTACTGTGGTGGAATATATGCATGCTTATTATTATTATCTTTTTAAATAATATATGCAAGCTTATTTAAAATGCCTTTTTTTCTGGAAGAGATGAACTCACAAGCTGTCTCAATATGTATGGGGAGAAAATTATACAAACCATGATTGTGAAATAAAGTAAAATTACTCTTATTGCTGGTTCCTTTTAAGTGATGGTGCACATCTCAGCAGCTCCCTACAGTGTTTTATCCAATTCCATTTAAGAGACTACTTATTTTAGGATTCATCTGACTACTTAGTGCTACACACTTGTTCTATTACAGAATTCCTGTGGTGAAAATAAACTGTATACATTTCATCCCAATATATCTAAAATAGGTATAGTGAGACAATTTTTGTTCATATTTTACTATACACAGTCTTCATAAATGAATTATGTTAGCATGTAGAAAACACCAGAAGTTCTCATAAGGTAAAAATGAAAACCAAAACAAAAAATAATAGCACATTTTTATGGGGAAGGTGACTGGGTGCCAGTATCTACTTCAAGTTTTTTTGGTAAGACTATCACTCATGGTGCCTGACTCACCTGATCACAGGTTGTAAGGCAAGCCAGACTGCAGGTATTCAATTCCCATGGGTCACAGACATTAGGTCTATAACAGGCTCATGAAATAAGGATGGTCAGTAAGAGCTTCCCTGAGATTTGTTAGGTGAATTCAGAGAAAAAGGGTTTTCTTCTTTTGGGATTGCAAACTCTAGCTACAACTGGTCATCTTTAATGGCATAGTGGGAAACCTGCCTAGAACAAAATTTATTGTATAAAGCCAGTTTGATCTACCTATGAATTTCTTAGACATGGACCTAGTAAATTCCATTTTTGATTAAACTTTTCTGAAGTGGTTTATATGTTAGTTATAATTGAACATCTGTAGTACAATGTGCAACTCTTTAAAACAACAAGTTAGTAACAAATACTTTTTTTAATTTAATTTTTTTTAGTTTATATCCAAATTAGTTAGCATATAGTGCAACAATTATTTCAGGAGTAGATTCATTAATGCCCTTACCCATTAAGCCCATCCCTCCTCCCCCAACCCCTACCATAACCCTCAGTTTGTTCTCCATATTTAAGAATCTCTTATGCTTTGTCCCCCTCCCTGTTTTTATTTTTGTTTCCCTTCCTTTATGTTCATCTGTTTCGTCTCTTGAAGTCCTCATATGAGTGAAGTCATATGATATTTGTCTTTCTCTGACTGACTAATTTTGCTTAGCATAATAGCCTCCAGTTCCATCCACTTAGTTGCAAATGGCAAGATTTCATTCTTTTTGATTGCCGAGTGATACTCCATTGTATATATATACCTCATCTTCTTTATCCATTCATCCATTGATGGGGACATTTGGGCTCTTTCCATACTTTGGTTATTGTTGAGAGTGCTGCTATAAACATGGGGGTGCATGTGTCCCTTCGAAACAGGACACCTGTATCCTTTGGATAAATACCTAGTAGTGCAATTGCTGGGTCATAGGGTAGTTCTATTTTTAGTTTCTTGAGGAACCTGCATACTGTTTTCCAAAGTGGCTGCACCAGCTTGCATTCCCACCAACAATGCAAAAACGATCCTCTTTCTCCACATCCTTGGCAACATCTGTTGTTGCCTGAGTTGTTAATGGTAGTCATTCTGACAGGTATAAGGTGGTATCTCATTGTGGTTTTGATTTGTAGTTCCCTGATGATGATTGATGCTGAGCATTTTTTCATGTGTCAGTTGGCCATCTGGGTGTCTTCTTTGGAGAAGTGTCTATCCATGTCTTTTGCCCATTTCTTTCCTGGATTATTTGTTTTTTGGGTGTTGAGTTTGATCAGTTCTTTATAGATTTTGGATACTAACCCTTTATCTGATACGTCATTTGAAATATCTTCTCTCATTCCATCAGTTGCCTTTTAGTTTTGCTGATTGTTTCCTTCCCTGTGCAGAAGCTTTTTATTTTGTTGAGGTCCCAGTAGTTCATTTTTGCTTTTGTTTCCCTTGCCTCCAGAGACATGTTGAGTAAGAAGTTGCTGCAGCCAAGATCAAAGAGGTTTTTGCCTGCTTTCTCCTTGAGGATTTTGATGGCTTCCTGTCTTACATTGAGGTCTTTCATCTATTTTGAGTTTATTTTTGTGTATGGTGTAAGAAAGTGGTTCAGGTTCATTCTTCTGCATGTCACTGTCCAGTATTCCCAACACCACTTGCTGAAGAGACTGTCTTTATTCCATTGGAAAGTCTTTCCTGCTTTGTCAAAGATTAGTTGGCCACACATTTGTGGGTCCATTTCCGGGTTCTCTCTTCTGTTCCATTGATCTGAGTGTCTGTTCTTGTGCCAGTACCATACTGTCTTGATGATTACAGTTTTGTAGTATAGCTTGAAGTCTGGGATTGTGATACCTCCTCATTTGATTTTCTTTTTCGAGATTGCTTTGGCTATCCGGGGTCTTTTCTGGCTCCATACAAATTAGGATTATTTGTTCTAGCTCTGTGAAGAATGCTGGTGTTATTTCGATAGGGATTGCATTGAATATGTAGATTGCTTTGGGTAGTATCGACATTTTAACAATATTGTTCTTCCTATCCAGGAGCATGAAATCTTTTTCCATTTTTTTTGTGTATTCTTCAGTTTCTTTCATAAGCTTTCTATAGTTTTCAGTGTATAGATTTTCACCTCTTTGGTTAGATTTATTCCTAGGTATTTTATGGTTTTTGGTGCAATTGTAAATGGGATCGATTCCTTGATTTCTCTTTCTGTCATTTCATTGTTGGTGAATAGGAATGCAACCGATTTCTGTGCATTGATTTTATATCCTGCAACTTTGCTGAATTCATGGATCAGTTCTAGCAGTTTTTTGGTGGAATCTATTGGGTTTTTCATATAGAGTATCATGTCATCTGCAAAGAGTGAAAGTTTGACCTCTTGGCCGATTTGGATGCTTTTATTTCTTTGTGTTGTCTGATTGCAGAGGCTAAGACTTCCAACAGTATGTTGAATAACTGTGGCAAGAGTGGACATCCCTGTGTTTTTGTGACCTCGTGGGTCATTTTTTTCTCCAGTGAGTATGATATTAGCATCGGGTCATTCATATATGGCTTTTATGATCTTGAGGTATGATCCTTCCATCCCTACTTTCTTGAGGGTTTTTATCAAGAAAGGATGCTGTATTTTGTCAAATGCTTTCTCTGCATCTATTGAGAGGATCGTATAGTTCTTGTCCTTTCTTTTATTGTTGTGATGAATCACATTGATTGCCTTATGGATATTGAACCAGGCCTGCATCCCAGATATAAATCCCACTTGGTTGTGGTGAATAATTTTTTTAATGTATTCTTGGATCTGGTTGGCTAATATCTTGTTGAGGATTTTTGCATCCATGTTCATCAGGGAAATTGGCCTATAGTTCTCCTTTTTACTGGGTCTTTGGTTTTGGAATCAAGGTAATGCTGGCCTCATAGAAAGAGTTTGGAAGTTTTCCTCCCATTTCTATTTTTTGGAACAGCTTCAAGAGAATAGGTGTTAACTCTTCCTTAAATGTTTGGTAGAATTCCCCTGGAAAGCCATCTGGCCTTGGACTCTTGCTTTTTGGCATATTTTTGGTTACTGATTCAATTTCTTTACTGGGTATGGGTCTGTTCAAATTTTCTATTTCTTCCTGTTTCAGTTTTGGTAGTGTATATGTTTCTAGGAATTTGTCCATTTATTCCAGATTGCCCATTTTATTGGCATATAATTGCTCATAATATCCTCTTACTATTGTTTTTATTTCTGCTGTATTGGTTGTGATCTCTCCTCTTTCATTCTTGATTTTATTTATTTGGGTCCTTTCCTTTTTCTTTTTGATCCAACTGGCTAGTGGTTTATCAATTTTGTTAATTCTTTCAAAGAACCAGCTTCTGGTTTCATTGATCTGTTGTACACTTTTTTTGGTTTTGATAGCATTAATTTCTGCTCTAATCTTTATTATTTCCTGTCTTCTGCTGGCTTGGGTTTTATTTGCTGTTCTTTTTCCAGCTCTTTAAGGTGTAAGGTTAGGTTGTGTATCAGAGATCTTTCCTTCTTCTTTAGGAAGGCCTGAATTACTATATACTTTCCTCTTACGACTGCCTTTGCTGCGTTCCAGAGGTTTTGGGTTGTGGTGTCATCATTT
Organism: Prionailurus bengalensis; assembly: GCF_016509475.1. Lineage (NCBI taxonomy): Eukaryota > Metazoa > Chordata > Mammalia > Carnivora > Felidae > Prionailurus > Prionailurus bengalensis. Next base: position 185,535,497 of record NC_057343.1, on the reverse strand, counting down.
TCATTGGCTTCCATATACTTTTTAATTTCCTCTTTAACTTCTTGGTTGGCCCATTAATTCTTTAGTAGGATGTTCTTTAGTCTTCAAGAATTTGTTATCTTTCCAAATTTTTTCTTGTGGTTGATTTCAAGTTTCATAGTGTTGTGGTCTGAAAATATGCATGGTATGATCTCAATCTTTTTATACTTGCTGAGGGATGATTTGTGTCCCAGTATGTCATCTATTCTGGAGAACGTTCCATGTGCAATGGAGAAGAATGCACATTCCACTGCTTCAGGATGAAATGTTCTGAAGATATCTCAAGTCCATATGGTCCAGTGTATCATTCAAAGCCATTGTTTCCTTGTTGATTTTTGATTAGATGATCTGTTCATTGCTGTGAGTGAGGTGTTGAAGTCTTCTACTATTACGGTATTACTATCAATGAGTTTCTTTATGTTTGTGATTAATTGATTTATATATTTGGGTGCTCTCACATTTGGCGCATAAATGTTTACAATTGTTAGGTCTTCCTGGTGGATAGACCCCTTAATTATGATATAATGCCCCTCTGCATCTCTTGATACAGTCTTCATTTTAAAGTCTAGATTGTCTGATATAAGTATGGCTACTTTGGGTTTCTTTTGTTGACCATGAGCATGATAGATGGTTCTCTATCCCCTTACTTTCAATCTGAAGGTGTCTTTAGGTCTAAAGTGGGTCTCTTGTAAACAGCATATAGATGGATCTTGTTTTCTTATCCATTGTGTTACCCTATGTCTTTTGATTAGAGCATTTAGTCCATTGACATTTAGAGTGAGTACTGAAAGATATGAATTTATTGCAATTATGTTGCTTGTTGTCAAATACTTTTTAAAAATTTTTTAATGTTTACTTATTTTGAGAGAGAGAGAGACAGAGCATGAGTGGGGGAGGGGAAGAGAGAGAGGGAGACACAGAATCTGAAACAGACTCCAGACTCTGATCTGTCTGCACAGAGTCTGATGCAGGACTTGAACTCAAGAATGGCGAGATCATGACCTGGGCTGAAGTAGGACGCTTAACCAACTGAGCCACCCAGGTTCCCCTCAAATACTTTTTTTTAAGTCATTCTGTATCTCTTCATAGTGATCAGAGAGACTAGATCCTAAGACATTTATCTTAGTCAGGTATCTGAGGATCAGTCCTTGGAGGGCATGACTTGCAAACTTCTGGGAAGAAATCAGATAGTGTATAATAAAGCTAAATGAACCCATGAGAATCAGATGGCAATTTCTATTCTGCAATTAAATAAGTATTAGTCATTATAAGCCTGTCAACATAGTCAATTTCACCTGTTACATATCAGCCCTTTCATTAGAGTATAGGTCTATAGTATATTTCATTAGAGTATAGGTCAATGGGGCATCTCGATAGCACTTTTTCTTAAGGTTTATGTTTGGATAGTTAATTATATGGTACCATTCTACATATAATAAGATCTATCTAAAATATTTATTATTGAATCTTTTTTGATAGAGAACTCAAAAAACTTCTTATAGGAAACTTTGCTTGCAAGTATCAAGTTTACTTCAGGGTTCCATTGTATTGTTTAGAATGAATTGTATGACAGGAAAATGGAACTATTTTAAAGGATTTGTTGGATTTAATATGTATTATCAGATATATAGATATTTTTCTCAGGGTGGCTTTGGAAATAGGTCAGCTTTTCAAAATGAGTGCTTTGAAAAGATTTGAGAAGATTTGGTAAATATAGATACTTGATGTGACTCTGAAACAATGCTAAACAATGTAATTAACAAAGACTTTTTATTCGGTAGCCTTCCCTAATACTTCCATGCTTTCCTAATAGGAATAGGGAGTGCATGGGTGGCTCAGTTTGTTTAGAGTCTGACTCTTGGTTTTGGCTCAGGTCATGTTCTCAAGGCCATAAGTTTGAGCCCCAAAACAGGCTCCATGCTGAGTGCGGAGTCTGCTTGGGATCCTCTCTCTTTTCTCTCTCTGCCCCTCCCCCTGCTTGCATACCTGCTCTCTCTGTCTCAAATATAAGTAAGTAAATAAATATAATGGGAATTGTTTTCATAAAGCACACTAAAGACACAGTTTTACCTTTATCAGTTTCATATTTAAAGGTTTAACTTTTGTACTCCACTTATGCATTAGTTATTTTTACTATTTCCATAATTTATTAACTATTGGATTTCTAAACTGTCAGCTACACTAAACTTGGGAAGTTACAATTCTCCAACCCATTTTGGAGAGTTGCCAAATTGTATTAACTTTAGATGAATGGGATCTCTATTTTATTTTGCAACATTTGATGGTAGCAAGTTCTAAGCACCATGTGTCACATAAAGTGGATGACAGTAGGGTGGTATCTAGATGCAGAAGCAAAAATATGAATAATGGAACTGAAGAATCTATAATAAGTTACTGCAGGTGGTGACTCCAGAGGAAGACAGTTCTGTGTAAAAACAGCACCAATTAATGACAGATAAAAAAAAAGAAAGTAGAGAAAAATTCCTCTGGCGCATCTAACAACCTAAGTCACCAGGGCTATAAAAATCTCAGGTTTTTTAATAAGCATTATGAATTTTAATTTTTTCTAATATCCTTAGAATTCTTTAAACTAACTTTTTTCAGAATAAAGAATATGCATGCTATGTAAAGTATTCTTCCATGCTTTGAAGGTTAATTCATTTTGGTCCAGGATCTTAGCCAGGGGCAACATTCAGTGCCATGAATGAGGCAAAGATAAGCTTGTACTGCCATAGAGTTAAACACACAGTATGGAAGAGGAAGAAGAAAGCTCTAGGAATTCTCAAATTTATGCATTTTTTAAAAATATAGTTAAAATATATATTCCATGATTAATAGTTGCAGCTGTGAGAAGCGTACAAGGTTATAATATCCTAAAAAAAATGATGGTTACAACGTAATTAGTGTCCTCCTGGGTACAACTCATGGGCAACCCCTTCAGGGTTGAACCCAGGCAAGTGAATTGTAGATCTGGTGAGAGGCACCAAACAAACCTCACTGTAGAGAAGAGGACCCTGGGCTACTATTGGATCACTTACCTATATTGCTTTAATGATTTAGATGAAGAAACTATTATGGTAGTAATTTAGCTGGTTTAAATAATTTCACATATAGATAAGTTGCTTAAGCTTAATTCTTACAAACAGATACTGAAGCATTATTAAGACTTGTCTAGCAGAGTGAATGACAAAGATGTCTTTGAGAACTGCAAGCTTCAGAATTCAACACATTTTCACACTCTCTTTGAAACAAGCCCATTTAAATTGAAGGTCTTTCTCAAAATAAAATGAATTGAAATAAAAAGTAACAAGCACCACCATCAATGTTTTTCTCTTTTTCATGTTTGGTCCAGATGTGACAGACATCACTTCACTCACATTCATTAATGAAAATGAGTCAGAGTTCCTCAACTTAATCACAAAGAAGGGAAGGAAATGCAGTCTTCCTATGTATCCAGAATGAAGAAGAAGAAATGGGATGACACAGAGAGCGTGTGTGAGTGGGGGAGAGGGGCAGAGGCAGAGAGAGAATCTTAAGCAGGCTCCATGCTCCGTGTGGAGCCTGACACAGGGTTTGATGTGGGGCTTCATCCCATGACTCTAGGGTTGTGACCTGAGTGAAAATCTAGAGTCGGATGCTTAACCAACTAAGCCACCAAAGTACACCAGGTAATATTTCTATTCTTTCCAATTCAAAAGGAACTTTTTAAAAAAGAGTTTCATTGCATGTTTACTCAAGCCCATTAATCTGGGTAGTAATGTCACTGGAAATTTTTGTTTGGTTATTCCTGTTTTACACTTAATTGGATAAAGTCACACAGTCTCAAATTAAGCATTATTCTGTATATCACTACATACTCTGATCTCTGTCTAGTGTCCCATTCCTCACTGGCTAGTAATGGTTTTCTTGGAATATTATAATACGTGCAGGATCCATTAATCTCAAAGTTCAAACCTCCCAGATTATAGTAACCAAAATACAAGCTAAATATGGCCCTTTGTAGCAACGTGGATGGAACTGGAGAGTGTTATGCTAAGTGAAATAAGCCATCCAGAGAAAGAGAGATACCATATGTTTTCACTCTTATGTGGATCTTGAGAAACTTAACAGAAACCCATGGGGGAGGGGAATAAAAAAAAAGAAAAAAAAGAGGTTAGAGTGGGGGAGAGCCAAAGCATAAGAGACTCTTAAAAACTGAGAACAAACTGAGGGTTGATGGGGGGTGGGAGGGAGGGGAAGGTAGGTGATGGGCATTGAAGAGTGCATCTTTTGGGATGAGCACTGGGTGTTGTATGGAAACTAATTTGACAATAAATTTCATATAATAAATATTTCTAAGAGATCAGGAACGTTTCCTTTGGTCTCAATAAGATGTATCTCTTCCCTACTTATTGAAGAATATTGTGAATCCTTACTAAGAATTTTCCTTAAAGGGATGTTGTTGAAATTTTATCTATTACTTAACATGGAAAGCTTTCTAAAATTGCATTCCATTCCCCTTTTCCTTTCTATAGTTGAATTCACAGCAGAGACTAATAATCTCTCCTTCTTTGTGTCTGCAGTCTCTTAACGGTCTTGCTTGTCACCACCTTCACCTCTCCCCCTTCAGTCCTTGCCCCAACAGTACCCAAGCACCACGCTTCTGACAGGTGAACCACTTGCACATTTTTCTTTTAGTATTAAACAACATTTAATCAACTAATTTTATAGCTATTTGACAAGATATAACAGAAAAAAATATGTTGTATCTTCACTGAAATAAATTGCCTTGCACGTAAAATTCACTGAACAAGGTGTTAAATGTATTATCACACAGCACACTCTAAAGTAAAATTTTTCTAATCTCTTTTCTTATGACCCCATTTTGGAAAAGACACTGGCAAATATTTTCCTAGGAGGGATTCCATTACTCCATAAATGCATTCTTATTTTAGCATATATCACTGCTTAGTGCTACTAACCTTTCAATAGCACCTATCATAGAGGACTTTCTTCCAAGATGCATTTCAGTAAAAAAAAAAAAACAAAAAACAAGACTGTGTTTAAATATGCACTTGTGTATATGTGGGCTTATATGCTAAAGATTTGTACAAGTTAAGTTCTTCTTGTTTTTGGAATCTCTTGGGTTACTGCCCATACGTGAGGAAAGTAGTCATGTTAATTTTTCAATATTTAAAATATTTTTCTTTCACTGATGATTTATAACTGACTTGAAAAATATATTCAGTTGTTTTTTCCTTATATATTTTAGCAGATTTCTTTGGTTCTTATCTGAATTGGTACACTGGCTTTTTAAAAATAACAAAATGGTTAGAATTTAAAATCTGTAAGACACCTCTTGAGCTTGCAGAGTTTCTTTCATATAGTCAGTGCTATATACATAGAATATTTTTCATATCATCTTTATTCAGAAATGTAAAAATGCTTAAGGGGCACCTGGGTGGCTCAGTCAGCTAAGCGACTGACTCTTGATTTCGGCTCAGGTCATGATCTCGTAGTTGGGGAGTTTTGAATCCTGCATGGAGCTCTGAGCTGACAGTGTGGAGCCTGCTTGAGATTCTTTCTCCCTCTCTCTCTCTCTCTCTCTCTCTCTCTCTCTCTCTCTGCCCCTCCCCCACTCATGCTCTTTCTCAAAAGAAATAAATAAAGATTTAAAAAAAAATGGAAATGTGGGGCGCCTGGGTGGCGCAGTCGGTTAAGCGTCCGACTTCAGCCAGGTCACGATCTCGCAGTCCGTGAGTTCGAGCCCCGCATCGGGCTCTGGGGGGATGGCTCGGAGCCTGGAGCCTGTTTCCGATTCTGTGTCTCCCTCTCTCTGCCCCTCCCCCGTTCATGCTCTGTCTCTCTCTGTCCCAAAAATAAATAAAAATGTTGAAAAAAAAATTAAAAAAAATGGAAATGTAAAAATGAAATGAAGTAAAATAAAAAGTATAAGAAGATGTATCAAAGGGTCAGTTTTATGTATTTTTCCATATCCCTGAATTGAATAACAACTTGAACACAGACCGTCAAAATTGTGCTGGGAATTGACCAGGGTTAGAAACTTAAAAAAATTATTTTAAATTTATTTTTATTTTTTAATTAAATCATATGCCTTATATGAGGCTTGAACTCATGACCCTAAGGTCAAGAGTCACATACTGTACCTACTGAGCCAGCCGGGTGCCCCCAGAATTAGAGAAACTTTTAATGACAGCATGACATGTGTCTGCTTTTGGGTGAAATCAAAGCTGCTTATGTCGTTTGCCTTTCTTATCCTTCTTATCTGTAACTGTATTCTCACTTTGGCAGGGGACACAATGGGAGTGGGTCTGATTGACTGGAGAAACCAAATGGAATGGGAAATCAGTGGAGGAAAGCTCAGTACATAGTGATCTCTGGCATGAAAATAGGGTTTAAAGAAAGACTTTCAACAATACACATCTATATGCTGTTAAATTAGTACTATAATGATTGTAAACAAATATTAATGATATATTAAACCATTAATAAATGTTCAGGCTTAGGGGTTGTTATATAATATAGATTAAAAATGGCCCGGTTGGCCCTTTAAATACTCTATTTTTACAATCCCACTTTGCTTTCTTGACTTTCTGTGATCATGAAAAGTCTATGGCAACTAAGAAAGGATAAAATAAAAAGTCCTTTATATCCTTCTAATTCACCAGCCCTAAACCCAACATCTTGAAAACATCTCTTTCACAGTGAGGGATTAATTCTAGCAATCAAAACCTACCAGTGAATGTGCCAAACACAATCAAGCCTCACATTTGTGTTATTACAATGTCAATATGATACCTCTGTTGTCCTAGAAAACTTAAACCATCATTGAGATTATCAATACTGGTACTTTTGCTTTATTTAAGAAATTGATTAACATTGCAGAATGGAAAAATAAACTTCTACAGATCAATAAAACACTACTCTCTCCCATGCACTCCTTTTTCCCCTGATAAATGCTCTTCTTAAATGCTACTTTTTAGTGTTGGCTTAGCTAACAGACTCTACATATTAGGTTTGAGCAGCTTTTGCTAACACACTGTTCCATCTTCAGTGTCCTGTTTGCTTTTCAGCAGCTCAGCAACAGTTTGGGCACCCAATCATGTGCTAAAGATGTAAAGTTATTTTGTAAGAATTAAGAGAGAACACTAGCCAGGAGATGATGTAAGGTTGTCTGAATCATGCTCATACTTTGAAGAAAACCAGAATTCTTAATGGAAATCATTGCCAAATCCAAAGAAACTGAGAAATGAGTATTACCCCCAATACTTGATCTCACCTAAAGATGATAGGGTAAGGAGTAAATATTCTAAAATTTCAAAAGCATTGAGTCATTGATTCTTAACCATGGCATTATATAAGCTCCCTCTTCTTTTTTTTAATGTTTATTTTTGAGAGACACAGAGTGTGAGAGGAGGAGGGGTAGAGAGAGAGGGAGACGCAGAATCCAAAGCAGGCTCCAAGCTCCCAGTTGTCAGCATAGAGCCTGATGTGGGGCTCCAACTTACAAACTGTGAGATCATGACCTGAGCAGAAGTCGGACATTTAACTGACTGAGCCACCCAGGCACCCCCAAGCTCCCTCTTCTTAGTTTTAATCTCTGTACATGTTTATACAATGTATATACATTTATATGGATACATATTCATTCTATTAGTGATATAAAATTAACAATATTTGCTTCAATGTTAACTATTTAATTTCTTGTACTCTCCTTAATATTATATCTGTTTTTTTCCCTATAAAACGTTAATCCCAGGAGTTCAGAGACTCTGTAGTATAAGTGGTCTTAATTCAACATGACAGTGCATATTTGTTGAATGAATGAGTGAAAGCTAAAGGAAACTCACCATGGTAGACATGCTAAATAGTAGAGGCAGAGTATAATTGTTTGTTTTTTCTAAAAGTCAACGGCCATTTTGGAGAGCAAAAGTTAATAATGCAACAAAAATTGAGTAACTCAAAATGGTGACAATGGAGTATAAGGCAAGGGTTCTACACCAAGTGAGTTGCACAGACCATTTTAAAAATAAAGATTGAACCACCAGGGGCTGGGCTGTTTGAGAAAAATTTGGCAGAGAACATGGAACCTGAAATTGATTTTTCAGAAAGTATCAGTTGAATGTCTACTATGTGCCATGTGCTGTACTGTGTTTGTTATGTATTATTTCTTTCAATTCTCACATGTCTAGCGGGTGAGTGTTGTTATTGTCCTATTCGACTGACAAGAATACTGAGGCTTGGAGAGGTTACCAGCTTGTACGGAACTAAGAAATAGTGAAGACAGGATTCAAAATAATGGATTCAGACAGTAGAGCCCTCTGTTCCTATCTCTTACCATATGTGCCCTTCCTAAGTCTCAAAGAAAATGTTGTATATAAAGATATATCTATATGTGTGTGTGTATGTGTGTATGTATACATGTAAAAGGAGAGGGGAAATATAATTAGGAGTGTGGATGTGACAATTCACATGACAACTTCAAATATTTAGGAAACCATGAGTTGACAGCCTGATTGTTCTAAGGGCACCTTATATTGAAATAATTTAATGGTTATGTTGACTGCAATATTTTCTTGAGGTCTTTCAATGTGTTAGGCAGTATGTTAAGCACTTTATGTGTAGTGTCCCACTGATGCTTACTTACTTCGTCTCTGTGATCCAGCGTCAATCTGAATTATAGCAGGTAGTAGGGCTGTCAGGGCCAGGTTAAAATGCTTGCTTTTCATCCTAAATGAAGAAACGTTTGAGATTTTCAAGTAGTGGAATGATATCATGAAACATACTACTATTTTGCTGTTAATTTGTTATGTTTTTAGTGACTATTGGTGAAATGTTTTCAAGGATATTTTGGCAAATTTTCCAAGATTTGGAATAATAGATTATTTTAAGTTTATTTATATTGAGAGAGAGTGAGCAAGAGAGAGGGCAAGGAAGCAGGGGGCAGAGAGAGGGTGGGGGAGAGAGAGAGAATCCCAAGAGGACTCTGAGCTTCGGGGCTCAATCCCAAGAATCAGGAGATCATGACCTAAGCTAAAATCATGATCTGAGCTAAAGAGTCAAACTCGTAACTGTCTAAACCACCCAGGTGCACCGGAATAATGGATTTTTCTGTGTGAGAACAAGTGTGTGCTTTTTTGTGTATACTGGTGAATGGAGCAATGTTCTCTGGGAATTAGAGAGCAGAGATGAATTTGAAAAATAGCACAATAATGCAAGTATAGGATGATAATGGCCTGGAAAACACAAACAACATTAAGAATCGGGGGAAAAAGTGGGATAGATCATACCTATGGAAGCAAAGATTGTAAAAAAGTAAAAAAAAAAAAAAAGAATATATCTTGAGCCCAAGAACATAAGCAAAATCTTTCTGTAATTGCAAATTGGTAGAAGAAAAGAGAGTTCAAATATATCAACCAGAAACTGGCCGCTGTACCAATAATGGTGTCTCTCTACATTCTAACTCTAACTCTAAGCAACTGTGCTGCTTCTTATGGCTGGAATTTGGTGACTGCATAGGCGCTATGGTAGTCCTCCACTTTCTTATACGAATTTCTGTTGCCCAGGACATGTCTAAACCCAACCTGTTAGAAAGTTTTCTTTCTTTGAACCAATTTCCTAGTCTGAACAGAATCGGTGAATGAGGTACAGGGGAGGTCTGCTTTCTCTTTGGCTTCTCAGGATGCATTGTAGCACCCAGAGCAGCTGGCAGGGAGGAATGGAGCAGCATATATTCTAATATGGTTAACTTATTCTAATGAGCTGCATTCTCTAAAATCAGACTTGCTGATGTTGGCAGGAAATAAATTTAACTCCCCTGCACAAATAGATGCAAAGCTGAATTCTCTGATACATTTCATTTTCCACAAGGTAATCAAGATTCATAAAACTCCAATTTAGGATCAGGGCTCCAGGGAGTCAATGTCCTTGAGAGAAACAAAATCTTCTAATGAGAATTGTATTTCAATGGTGTTAATCTCACAGGATCTGATAAATGGACACAGTGGAGTTGAATCTTATTTGGCCTTATTGTCCTTTCTGCTATCCATTTCATTCAACATCAAGGTAATCAAATACATAAAATCTGCACTATTTGCTTTTGGCCCAGAAAACACTACCAGTGCCTTTAATCAAAAGAACAGGAGATAAAATTGATGGCATGTTTTTTCTAAAGTTATCAACATCTTCAGAGTTAGTCTAAGTTTTTAAATCTTCCCTTCATGGCCCCAAATCAAATTAACACTTCTTTTGTCTCCATTCTCTATAGAACTTTATTAACTTCAAAACAGAAGGTGATGAAACCATCTCAAATCTATTCTTTCCACTCTTTTCAGCTCCCAATGCATTATCATCAATGGTCCTCCGAACAGTAGGACAGTAAAGTGAAGGCTAGTAGAGAGAAAGCTGAGAAGTATGATCACACACAATTTTTAAAACTTGCTTATTTTAAAAATACGGCACACTATCAACCATTCTAATATATAACTCATACAAAGCACTGAGTACATGTCTGGACTAAGGAGCACTTAGAGCCTTCAAGGGCAAGCATTTTGAATTGAAAGTCAAGATTGATGATACTAAATAAGTCTGCTACTTGGATTCACCTGGAGATGGGTTTGTTTTACTGAAATCAAAATAATTCATGACACATTTAAAATTCTTCCATTCCCTGTGGAATTCAGTCCATTCCATGTGACTGCTTAAGAAGTCAACTCACCCTTTTAGACTTCATGGTTGTATGACCATGGATGCTTTAAGGAATATGCTGCTTCTAACTTTGAAATCACCAGTGTTTGTGTCTGTGATCAGGCAAATGTAAGAGAAGAGAGGAAAGGAACTTCTTGAGAGGTTGAAGGAGTGGTAATAGTTTGATGGGCATTTAGGAAATGTGGAAGTGAATTATGAAAGGAAAAAATGTGTTTATTAAATATTGGTTATGGGAAATATAATTTCTTAAGTTTTGGTATATAAAGAGTTGATCTGATAAGATGGTGGTGTTTGTCGATGTGTTTAGTAAGGGTTTTGCCAGTCTACTGTTAGATACAAGCCAAAAGATACTCAAGAAGAGATCTATTGCCATTGCACTTGGAATAAAATACAGAATCCATTCCATAGCCTGCAAAGCTTCATGTGAATGATTCTCAACTGTTGTGTAGGTACTGTCTATTTTGATTGAATTGGCTTCACATTCAACCTAGCGGTGCATAGTTTTAAATATTCCTTAGATGATTCAACTGTGCAAAAAAGTATTGAGCAACACTGTCTTCCAAAAGAGAACTCTTGATTCTATCTCTGTAATCTCATAATCTTAATACCTAAAATATTCCACCCATCACTAGTCTACTCAGTATTAGACTAAGCCAATCTCACTTTCCCTTTAGGGTTTAGGATTTGTTGCTTTTGCTTAGAATGTTCTGATATTGACTGACCACTCCTTCCTTTCATCCATCTTACCCTTAGTAAGCTATATTGTCAGCCCCTTTGAATGTTCAAAGAGGCCATTTGTAACCTATATTTAATCTAGGAAGATTCCTCATTTCCGTTAATTTTTATCACCTCAAACTCTGTTCCATTTGCTTTATGGCATTAGTCACTATTGGAAGTCTTCATTCACTCATTCCTTTCCTTGTTTACTGACTGACAGCCCTCACTACAAACTAGATTGTTTGTACTAAATTGTCCCAGTCATACTGTTTACTGATGTATAATTTGTGCCTAAAACCATGCCTGGCACAAAGTAATATTCACTCTTTGTGTTGAATAAATAAATATTTGTTGAGTGAATGAATGAATGATTAAGTGGTTGAAATGTCAACTAAAAATGAGAATGCATTGGAAACTCTTTATTGACCATAAATTATTGGTCACTAAATCCCAATGCCTGCTTGATTTATAGAATACATTTTACCTCCTTTCTACTTACAGTATTTTTCTTCCTTAGGCCTTTCTCTTAACTTTTCAAGCAATAAGTGAAACAGACTTTGGATCAAAGAATATGCAACACATGTGCCAATGACCAAAACAATTTTCTATCAGAAAATTCAATCAAGGCTTCTTTAATCAGGGCATAAATCTTTCAGACACACATCACAGACGATATGACATTAGATCATAACTGCTCTTTTTTTTTTTTTTAAAAAGCTATTCCCCTACATCCATTTTGCAATTACAACCTCTCATTGGTGGAGGAATAGCACTGAAGTAGCAGAGGGAAAGCAATACCCTGAAAAAGCAGTTTTAAACATGATGAACTTGGTACTTTTAGTTTATCTCAGTCTGCAATTTCAACTCTCATGGGACTCAATGAAATGGAATCAGGCAATGTCGATCAATAATCTGAAATTCTGTTATAAAGGGTCTAGTATAAAATAAACATTAAGAGCCAGTGTCTGTCTCCTACTTCTACCAGCAACACACTCATATCTCCTATGCCCATGGAATTTTTTAAATGATGGTGAACACTGTTTACTTGTTTGCATTTCCTACTTTTCTCCTGTCCAGAGAGAACATTTAATGAGAAGAGGCTGAGTTTATCCCAATCAATATTTTCAGCAATGTCATATACTTGTCTTAAAGAGCGGTCATTTGGGAATTGATTGTATTTGGCAATAGACATATTCAAAACAATGGAAATCTGTAAAAAGAAAAATCTTATTAGCTAGAATTTTCTAGTATAAACTAGTAAAATCCTATTATTTAGGGACATTTTAATGAAAATATTGGGTTGGTTCATTTAAACGAATTAAAGTTTTAAAAACAATCAATTTTATTTTGTATTTTTTGGAAACTTGAAGAGTTTAGAATGTGCATTGATGAAAATCATGAAAGTTGAAATAAAATATAAATAGGAGAGTGATGTCATATTCCATAATCTATTGTAAATTGGCTCAAAAGGTCTCTTAATTGTTCCCAAGAGTAATGCATGAAGTTTTTCGCAATGCAGCCAAACTATGCAATTGGAATATATGGCCAGAAGTATAATAAGTCTAACTTTGAAAACATGCATTGAGCTCTGGATTGGATGCTACTTTATAGGAGCATCTTAACCTAAGAACATTTATAAAAGCATTGTTTTAAATGTAACGATAACAAAAATGATCTATTTCTTTCATTCTTTTGTACATATAATTTATTTTTACAAAATGAAACAGTCTGTTCTCAGATCACTTTTTAAATATTAAATTTTAATTTTCATGATTTTTTAAAATATCTGGAGATGCAAATACCCATCACCAAACTTAAGAGATGTTGCCATCTTTCTATATTTTCTTCAATGGGTTCTGTCATTTTTCAAACGAATGTAACCATAGATACCATTTAAACACCATAATCAATAACTCTCCTCTGCTTCTGAAAGTTAACCATTATCTGGAAGTTAGATGGTACCATTCCCATAACTTATATCTATCCATCTTTTGGTTTCTTAATTGCTTTTCATGCTTTTATCTATTTGTCTGCATGGACAGTGCTTGGAGTGAATTCTTTACTTACCAGCTATATGTTTTTGAGCAAATTACTTAACCTCTAAACATCAGTTTCCTCATTTGTAAAATATTGACAATTGTAGTGCATGTCATAGGGTTGTTGGGAGATTGATTCATTTAAGAAGCACTTTTAAAAAGAATTTGGTAATAGACTTCTATATGATTAAAATTCACAAAAGCTATTTCAAGAAGAACTAAAAAGAACTTGGTATAGCATGTGTAAATATTATTTCAATTCATTATACCTTTGTCTCCAAATTAGAATTTATCCCATTTATTGGGATTTTCCTTATAATCTCAGTATTTTCTTCATTGCCAATATTTCTAATTGCATCTTTTCCACATCTTACTATTCTCATATTTTTGCCTGTTTGTTTCACAAATTCTTATCCTTTTAACATGGATGGTATCTTTTCATTTACTTGTTTATAAACTTGTTCATCAGGTTCTATGAATTTCATTTCATCTGGAATAAATTCACATTCAGATTCTTATTTGTTGGCTATTTACTTTTACTTCTTCCTTTCCTACCCTTCTTTCCTTTCCCCTGCCTTTCCCTTCCCTTCCCTTCCCTTCCTTTCCCTTCCCTTCCGTTCCCTTCCCACCTAACTCCTTCCTCAGCTTCCCCTCAAGTCATCTTGTCCACAAACCTATGCTAATAACCTTGTGTATCCCTTCTATATTTCACTTCACACACACACACACACACACACACACACACACACACACGATTGGGGGACATATTTTTATAAAATAACATGTCTATGTTTTGTAGAACACTTGTGGGGGATATTAAGAGATACTATGTGAGGAAAGTATTTTGTAATCAAATAGTTTTGGGAAACACTGGATAAAACAGAATGAAATAGCTTTCTCTATTGCTAGATTTCTTAGTGCATTTATCATAGAAAGGTGAGCAAATTTTGTATTCCTCCAAATCATTTGACAACAGAACCCTTTCTTAACAGGGAAATTCATAAACTGGTATTATGAGGAACAGATTTTGAAAAACACTGACCTAACAATGCCAATAAGTATCATTTACTTCTTATAAATTTAGCTTTCATCCATTTGGAGACCAGACATACTCTAAATCAAGAGGCCAAGCAACCATTATGTTAACTCTATTTAGGCTTCTTATTTTGCATGCAGAACCTTGATTTTTATCCCCTTTACTGGTAACCATGCCCCTGCCTAAAACCTAAGGCTCAGAAACAAAAGTATCTGTTTTGGTTTCATTTACTGACTGGCCTTTTACCTAAATTGTCCTTCCAAGATTTGGGGTACTGACTGGAACCCAAGCAGTCTACCTACTTCATGGTCTTCCTACTAATTAGCTATCTCCTCATTATGTGACCTAATACACAAATTGCTATAGTATCCAGTTCTTAATTCTCATTTTACCTTTTACCGATACATAAATTCAGAATGGAGTATAAAGTAGATTATAGAAGAAAAATACAGGATGTAAAAAAAAAGCAATCATAGAAAAAGTGAATTTTGACTTGGGCATTTATTGAAGTAGGGACACAACATGAGTTAAAAGGCTATTTCTTTCTAGCCATCTTTAGTCTTCCTCATACATTTATTGGCTGAATTAAATGGGGTAACATAAAATGAATTAAATGAGTTAACATATAAGAGAATTTAGGATTATGCTGGTACAGTATAGGCAATAAATGTTAGTTTACATTCCATTTTTCAAGTAAG
Source organism: Prionailurus bengalensis (assembly GCF_016509475.1). Lineage (NCBI taxonomy): Eukaryota > Metazoa > Chordata > Mammalia > Carnivora > Felidae > Prionailurus > Prionailurus bengalensis. The sequence continues at coordinate 185,520,285 of NC_057343.1, read as the reverse complement.
ATCACATAGCTAGGATTTCTTCATTTGTAATATGAAGAATGTCTAGCAAACATAGTGGGTATCACACTTTGATGGATCAATTCATGTACCTTAAAACATATTGTCACAAATTACTAGAAAATAGTAAGATATTTTCTGGTATATATTATGATTAATAATATTCCTATATTATTAGGATATTTAGGCAACTTCAAAAATTTGCACATAACTTCCGTAATAGGTAATGGGGAAAAATGGATAACCTATGAGAGGTAGGTGGAATTATTAGCATATATATAAATGAAGAAATCCCAAATCAGAAAAGTTTAACAACTTGTTTAAAGTAATAAATTTAATAGTTAAGTAGCTGGGTCTCTCCAATTCCAAGACTCACACTGCTTCCACTATACCATACTGTTTTCTCACATTCTGATTAATTTATTTTATTTAAAAAATTTTTAATGTTTATTATTTTTGAGAGAGAGAGAGACAGATTGCAAGCAGGGTAGGGGCAAAGAGAGGGAGATACAGAATCCAGAGCAGGCTCCAGGCTCCTAGCTGTTGGCACAGAGCCTGATGCAGGGCTTGAACCTGTGAGTTGTGAGATCATGACCTGAGCTGAAGTCAGATGCTTAACCTACTGAGCCACCCAAGCACCATAGGTTAATTAATTTATTTTTTAAATTGTCCCTTTATATGCAATTGAGTATTTTAATCATTAATAGTCATCTTGCAAATTGTGTTATATTTTGTCTATTTTTTAAAGTTGACATATGTATATTCATTGTCATTGAGACTGCTCTTTGTGGGCAGTTCCACAAATATATTGTAGTAATTACATAGTTAGTAGTAATAGAAGTAGAAGTTACAGAATGTGATGTAAGTATATGCCTTCTGCATGGTTTCAAATATAGATTACAACATATTGATAATTTTTTCTGGTACACAAATAAATGAGTTTATAGTTATAATGGTATCTTCACCATTGTGTATAATTTTGTATAAATAAAATATGCTTAAAAACATAATTGTATTTAGCAGTAATTAAATATACCCCCAAACAGCATGAAAACTAGAATGGTCAGGTGTTCCAACTCTTTTTTTTTTTTTAATGTTTGTTTTTATTTTTGAGACAGGGAGAGACACAGCATGAACGGGGGAGGGTCAGAGAGAGAGGGAGACACAGAATCTGAAACAGGCTCCAGGCTCTGAGCTGTCAGCCCAGAGCCCGACACGGGGCTCGAACTCACGGACCGCGAGATCATGACCTGAGCCGAAGTCGGACGCTTAACCGACTGAGCCACCCTGGCGCCCCAGGTGTTCCAACTCTTATGGATCCCATATTATATGCTAAGCATTCTCCTAGGTACCTTATATACTCACACTATGTCCTAATCACAAAAATCATATGAATTTGCCCAGAGTCACACAGCTAGTACATAAAAGTGACTGGATTCTACCCTGGCAGTTGATAAAAGTGCCCTTATTCTACTCCCTATGCTACATTTCTTCCCTATCAGCTCTCACTTAGTATGAGATATATATTTAATATGAGGTTGCTTAAAATTAAAATAAATGGAAAACCAAAATGAAGAGGAAAGTTGTATCATAGTCATGTAGACTATGCTTCTCATCTCATGTTGTCTCTAATCTCTGCAAGAGTGTCTAAATCATACACCTGTACAATTACTTTTTGAAGATAATATCAATTCTGGTTACATTTTAAGTTTAGCATTTTGTATGACCAATATTTTTTGGAGAATTTCCTCTGTAAACAAAGGAGAGATGGAGATGCTATTAGTTTACCTTCTGTTAGGCAGAAGATAAACACTTTAAATGTATTACAGAAATTGGAGTCAGTAAATACTTGAGAGTAGTTGTCCAAAAAAGGGAGAAATAGTGACAGATAGAATAATTCCAAGGAATAAAGGCTAGTCAGGTACAAAATCTTTTCCTCTGCTAAGAGTAGAATATTTCTGACCATTGAACATGGGACTTACAACTACAAGGAATAAAGAATACAGCTGACCCTTCAATTATGCATGAGTTAGTGGCATCGATCCTTTGCACAATTGAAAATCTGCTTATAACTGTTAACTCTTCAAAAATGTAACAAGTAACAGCCTACTGTTGACTGGAAGCCTTACTGATGATACAGTCAACATATATTTTGTTTTACGTATTATATACTGTATTCTTAGAATAGTACCTTTTTCTTAATTTTTTTTCAGTATTTCTGAAATGTAGATGAGCCTAACATGGTTCATCTGCTTTTTTTCAAATTGTTACAAGTCCAAAAAATTTTCCAATATAATTATTGAGAAAAATTCATGTAAAAGTGCCCTTGCATGGTTCAAACCCATGTTGTTCAAGGGTCAACAGTCCTAAAAAAGATAAATAATAGTCAATGATAGAGAAGATAAATAATATCTCAGTGTTAAATCATTTACACACAAAAAGATCAGTACAAATTGTGTCACAGATGGTGAGTGAACAGTGACTATTGATACAACCAAAGGATGTAGCATTAAGTTTTTGTCATTATTTAAAAGTCTGGGGATGAAGTAAGAAGGAAAATGGGAATGTTGAAGGCTTGAACTCTGCATAGTGGTAGAAAGTCTTGTATTCTGAAAGCTTGTTACTCCCACATGATTATATCCGCATATAAACCTAGTTGAGCTGTCTTCAAAATGATCAATAAATCTGACAGAGATGCATTTGCCAATTATTCCCAATCAATGCAAGAAAGAATGTGTTAGAGCACAGCAAGCAAACAATCAAAATTCTCTTCTCTCCTGAATACCACAATTACGTCCAATTTTTCAAAACAATTCTTAATCCATTCTCGTTCTCAAACAAGCGTCTTTCATTTTGTTATTCAGTGATAAAAATTGAATATATGTTAAAATAATAGAACTAACTTTTTTTGTTAAAATTAACAGTTACCTAAGAAGTATACTGGAGTCTAAATTCTAGACGACCATCCTCATGAAGAAATCAACCCTTTCAAAGGCTGTGACTAATTGAAACTCATGAAGTCAGTTACTTACTAGGTCCCCGGTATGCTGTCAGCATCTTGTATTATATTAGAAGTTAATCTGGAGCTAATCTTTCTCCCTCCCTCCCCCTCTTTTACTTCTTTCCTTTCTCCTCCTCCTTGCCCTTCTTCCTCTCTATGCTTTTCTATTTTCTACCCCTCTCCTCCACCCTCAACATAGAAATTAAAGGAAATAAAAAATGGGCAATTAGGTGGAGTGAAAATAACTTTTCCAATGCTTTTCAAAAAATTTTGTATGTGTGCAAATGCATGATAGGTCAAGTTCTAGTGGACATCTCTTGAACTATACTCATATTAAAATAATATAGACCCTAAACATAATTAAGACATGACAATAGTTATTTAACATTATTGAGATGCTTATTTACTTCTACATTTAACCAGCCGATTGTTTACTTTTCCTTAAAGTGTGTCTGTGTTCTTCATCATATATGTAAAATTTTGTGAAAAATGAAAAAAAAGACAATGGAGCAATGTTATAGAAAGTAAGATTAAAATAATTAGTGGAGTTTAAATACAACTTCTTATACAGTGATTTAAAACAGCATTGGCTTAAACCTGAGGAAGAAAAAAGTAGAATCTGAATATAGTCTCATCAAATGGACCTCATCTTGGTGGTCAGTTAAGGTTTTATACATGTAATTTGGAGAGGTTTGGTGGTTTATGCTTATAAACTGAGAATCAGTAATCCCTGGGCTCAACATGTTTATCTTTTTCTGCTCAGCACAGCAATAATGGTAATCCCCGGGCAGTACTTGACTTGAACATTTTGACCTATCTTGAACTCGAGTTCAGTGTCCACTATGAATATCACTTGATCACTTTTTATCTTTTGCTTCAGTTAGCAGCCAGTACACTCAAATAAATTTGAGGAAAAGCCATTTTTATGTCATAAATTCCTTTGACTTCAATTATACGAGTTCATGGAAAAATTTTATATTTCTTTGCTCAGTTCAATTTCCAAATATTCACTCTGTCATTTTGTTAGCCAGACATTTAGAAAGGCTCCAGTCTACCTCCATGTCCTGCTGCTTATATTTTAGCAAGACTGAGACACATTTGTGTCCATTTGTTGTACACCAAGGCATGGAAAATGAATAGTACTTTGCTCCTTGGGTTTGGCAATGTTGTGTGAATTTATAACATAAAAGCATTTTCATTTGCTTAATCTTTTTCCTCCTTTCCAATGCCCAGTACATAAAAAAACAAAACAGAACAAAACAAAAATCCAAATAAACAGAAAACGTCTTGTTGAGATAATAGCAGGGTGACCTCATTTCTATTGTTACCCTCGGATTCAGCTATGTCATTTTTTCCTTTATGGAAGCAGAATGGATTTCTTGGCTTTTCTCTTGCCCAGTTTTTACAGATGTTTTTTGCCTCATTTTGAACTAAGCTTGAGAAAACAATGATTTTCTAAGATTTTCTTTGTTCTTGGACCCATGGTAAAAATGAGTCCAGAACATCTGGAACAGTGATGCTGTTTACAGAAATAAAGTTAATCAAGAGAGTTTGAGAATTTATTTTTTCCTAGTAAATGTTAATAATAAACACACATTTTTTTTTCTTATGGGTACAATATCACTTACTCTTTGTGCAGACTCAGTGATCTGAACAGGGAAGCATTTAATATCAGTAACTACCAAAAAACAGTTCGGTCAAATTATTATGACACTAGGACACAAGTCAAAGTTTTTTAAAATATAAAACCAGTGTTCTTACTTTGTCCTATAAAGTATGATAATACAACTACAACTTGTTTTTTGTTGCTGCTAATAAGTCCTTTTGTTTCCTGCTGGCTCCTCAGTATATGCCTAGCCAGAATGGGTTCATACTTTTTCTCTTCTAAGATTCCAGTATCTCCCTTCTCTTCTCAACACGTGGTTGGTCCCACCACTGTGCCTAGGAAGGCTGACTTCCTTAATTTCAGCTTTAATCTTTGTCCAAGCTTAATATTCTGTTTGCACTCACCCTTTAGTCTCTCTTTCAAGTCTCAGAAAAATGCTCATTTCATCTTTTTGTGTCTAAAGCTAAACCTTCCTTTCTGACTTCAGGTTCCATCATGTCCCAACTCCAGAGAGACTTTGCTCTCATTGTAACCTTGAGCTCTAGCTTTGAGCTCAAGTTATCTCTTTTAATTGGATCTCTTCTCTCAGCTTCATAAATACTCTTCTTGATGTTCCTTTTTTTAAAAAAATATATGTATTCATTGTTGAGAGAGAGAGAGAGAGAGAGAGAGAGAGAGAGAGAGAGAGTGGGGGAGGGACAGTGGGAGATAGGGAGACACAGAATCTGAAGCAGCTTCCAGGCTCTGAGTGGTCAGCACAGAGCCCGATGCAGGGCTCGAACTCACGATCTAAGAGATCATGACCTGAGCCTAAGTGGGATGCTTAACCCACTGAACCACCCAAGCGCCCCCCTGATGTTCTTATTCTCTAATCCTGGTGGCATGTAAACACTCAGGAAGACACATTTCCTTTAAAACTAGTTGAGTAGGAACCTCTCCTTTATTAATTACCTGACTTCTTTGGTTGCCCTCCTTTTTTCCCCTAATAACTACATGTGCGTCCTCTTTTCTCTTTCTGTAGGATATTCCTTTAATATCCAATTTATTTTCTGATCCCCAAATAAACCTTGCCCAAATCTAAATGTCTAATCTGTAGTCAGTCCAGCTCCAGTTCATATCTGCATAATCCCTCAGACATTTCAATTTTCCATGACTTCTAAATCAACACACAGTAGTTCTATCATGTAAAACACCTAATTGAGTAATTACAGTAGTAAATAGGCAGTATATTTTTTACTTGGTGTTAACTCTATAATGTTAGTATACTATGGATAGGTGAGTCTTAGTTTTTTCCAGGTTTTGAACTTTGGGGTTTTCTGTGACTATAATTACCTTTAAAAGATGGCAGAGTTTTTTATTTGACATTCTTACACTTATTTACTCCTAAGGTAATAAAATATTGTTGGATATAATTAGATTTCAGATCCCTCTTACCATGTAATTCAATGATTCCATGTTTCTCAGCACTGAGTACTTAAGTCTGAATTTATATGATAATCAGATTCCTGTGAAAGGAAAAAAAAAGGCAGATTATTCCAAAGTTCTTAACTTAGAATTATATATTTTTCATAATATATAAAAACATGTAGATGCATTCTTACAGGTTAATATACATGTCAGTCATACTCTTTTTTTTTGAGAAACCACACTTATCTAAAAAATAGTTTGAAGACACAAAGATGACATACAACTTTCTTCATTAAATAAACCTTTGATTATTTCTAATGGATATAGAATTATTAGCTGTATTTTATATAACTTATTATATACACATATTTACTACAAACTACGTCCTTTATCAGTAACATGATGCATTAGTTCTATTTTGACCCCCAAGTTCATTGCCTTTCAGAGCTTATTTACATTGGGTTATTCCCTAAGATTCTTTATACTTTCATTTAAAAGTTTTCTTAAGGAGTACATGTGGTCCCAGAGCCAATGAAATCAAGAAACAAAGACAAGAAAATCTCTATGAGGCAGGAGACAGAGTCCTACTACTATCACTTGTCTACCCCAAATCTTTTGTGTCCCCCTGATAGTGAAGGTCCTCAAAGGTCAGCAGGCATTTCAAAGCATGCTATTCCACATAAATTCACATATATTTTTATAAAGTATTAATGTCTTCATTGCTATATCTCACAAAATGCCCCAATCAGTTGTGGTAATTTAGAGATGCAGAATCTTTTTTTACAAAAAGATTTTCTTATGAAGGTAGACTTAGGCAATGAAGAATAATCTTAACTTTTATCAATTACTGCCTAATCTCATTCTCGTCTTCTCAGCAGGTCTGAATGTGGAATACTTTTAAAAACTTTAATCTTAGATCATTATATCTAGAATATAACATTTAAATGGAATTTGGGATTCAAACAGAGGTCTAGTGTTTTCATCTCAGTGTGGGCAAACTGCCCTCATCATCCACTTTTATCACTTTTCTCTCTTCATCCTCCCAGAACTGAATCTTCATTCTTTGCATTTCTATTGTATTTCAGAGTCTGTACTTCACAATTTAGGAATAAAAAAAATGTGGCTTTACTCTGGTGATAGTTATTTCATACTTAGTCATGTTTCTCAACAGAACTAATATCTACTTTAGGATGGAATTTCTCTCTTATGTCACTTTAATAACAAGAACATTATTGGGCTTGCCTACTTAAGCATGTATAAAGTGTCAACAATAACAGGTCACTCAACAAATTATGTGCAAGTAGCCACTTATACTCCACGAATGTCAAATTCTGGGCAAATTTCACTGGAATAAGCCACAATGTTTCTACCACAAGAAGAGCAGAAGTTTGGATCATATAAAATATGACCTTCTTTGGCAACAAATGAGGATTTTGTTTTCATGTTAACTGTATAGACCCAAAAGAAAAGAAATGTCTCATGAAGAAGTATAAACATTGTCTCCTTGTTTTGAACAGATTTAATATGGGTCCAAGACCTTGGCATTATTCCATTCTCTGTCCCTGTACCTGTCCAAACTCATGGGCATGCTGAACTAGGGAGATTCATTTAGGGCATTGTGGGATGGGTGAGAGGAACACATCTGCTGAATGGAAGTAAAACAGAAATGAACCAGATGGCAGGAGTAATGAGGATGAAGAGAAAAAAGGAAAATTCCCCAAAGATCTACCAATGGTATTATTACATCTGCTGAGGAAAAGTTGACTCAAAAGGGGGCCAGCATGGTTTCCAGACATCTGAATGAGCTGACTCAGTCAGGGGTTACTCTGCAGGGGTAGAATTAGAGTTAGTTAGGTACAGAGAAAGAATGGAACAGAAAGAAAGAAATGGACACGTTGTCTGATTTCTTTTGCAAGAACATTTCTCCATCTTTGGAAACTACAAATATTTACCGACAATTAATATACTTCTGATTCTAATCAGCATAAAGTTTGTGAAAAGTAATTTTCTTTAAAAAGACCCACTGCTATCACCACAACCAACTTCAGCTTTTGCTTTCACTAAAGCCTTTTACAGCAAAATTTGCTACAATTTATAAAAAGGAAAGAAAATAGCTTATTTAATTTCCCAAAGTCCACAAAAATGAAACAAAAACAGAGATTCTAAAGATATTAAAAGATTATTGGTTTTGCGTCATTTACTTGGTATAGAATTGACAGGAAACAAGCACTTTTTCTTTTTGTTAGAGAGAGAGAGAGACTGTGCCTGTGACTGTGCCTGTGTTTGGGCAAACCAGGGAGGCCCAGAGGGAGAAAGAGAATCTTAAGGAGGCTCCACACCCAGGGCCCAGCACAGAGACAGACGCGAGGCTTGATCTCACGACGATGAGATCATGACCTGAGCCAAAATCAAGAGTCAGGTGCTTAACCACCTGAGCCACCATGTGCCCCAAAAGGAGACTTTTTTTTTTTAAGTAGGTTCCATGTGGGGCTTGCAACTCATGACTCTGAGATCAAGATCTGAGTTTAGATTGAGTCAGACACTTAACCAAATGAGCCATCCAGGCACCCCAAGTGCTTATTTATTTTATTAGGTATCTTTTTTTATACTAAACCACTTAGAACATATAAAAATAAAAAAAAATTAATCTCTTTATCACAAGGAAGTGACTAACATTGACAATCGATATTATTTAACAATAAAATAACAATAAAATAGTTCAAACATTTATATATATATGTGTATATGTATATATATATGTATATGTGTATATATGTATGTATATGTATATACATATATATAAAAGGAAGACAACTGCCAGGAAAAGGGGAAGGGAGAGATAAGCCACAGCAATAATCTTGTTAATTAATTCCTAAAATTTGGATTATAAAAATTTAGAGCAAGGTTAAAAATGCTTTCTACTTTCTTTTTATTTGATGGGGATGAAAACAAGATGCTATTTTACCTGAACAAGTGTGCTTACAAAGGGGTCTGAACCACTATGCATTATTCCAGAAACTACCAAAATTGGAAATGAACAAATTAACTGACAAGTAGGAGAAGAGGATAGAAGTTATAGGGATAAAAGTTACCTACTGCCTGCTCTACAGAGAGAAATGGATTTATAGCAAAGATAGTGATTATGGTGATCACACACAGATGCACACACACACACACACACACACACACAGACACCAGTTGGGTCAAATTCTCTTGAAACAATTTAAAATTAGCCTCTGATAATATTTATTAAAAGCATTTCTTATCTCAAAAAAAAATTTAGCAATGGAACATCATTGTATTGTGATGACCTATAGTGCTATCCCTTATTGTGGAAAATAAGTTTTGTAGGAGTTTAGTATACTTTATAAGTTATCTTAGGTCTTTGTAGAGTAAATATTAAAAATTTGGCAAAATTGCAACTTAATAAAAGTGCAACATGAAAACAAATTTTAGTACTGAATGGTTCCTAATTCCATGGTGAATGGGGAAACCACTAATAGAATTTGATAGATTCCTCCAATATTTCTGATCGCTGACCTACATATACAATAGTGTTTTCATGTCCTTAGAGAGTTTTCCCTAAATGCAGGACATCCTTTACTGCCAACCTAAAAATCCTCCACAAAGAATATAACTGAATAACACAATAGAACAAGAAATAATGATATTTGTTAAAAAACAACAACAACAAGTTCCTCAACATAAGAGGAAGTGTTATATATTAAGTATTCATGATGTACTGTTTAAGGGTCATACACACACACACACACACACACACACACACACACACAATTTAATCACTCAATGACCCTATAATGAAGATAATATAATCATCTATATTCTATAGAAGGAAAAACAAAAACAGACCAAGAAGGTTAACTTTCTTAGCTTCACATAGGTAGAAAGTTGCCGAGCTGGATTTGAAGTCAGGCAGTCTGGTTTAGGATCCTAGGTTTAATTGTAAAGTTACCCTGCCTTTAGGTCAGGACAGCCTTGATACTTAGGAAGTATAATTTCATTGTTCTGCCTCTTTCACTTGAATAAACGTTATTATTTTCCAAGGTTAATCTGTAAGGTAAAATCAAAAATGTATGTGTATATTAATCCAGACAATATTTATTATCATAATCATAGCCATGTAGTAAATGATACATACAATGAAAATAAGATTCTAGAAGCACCTGCGTGGCTCAGTGGTTTGAGCATCTGACTCTTGATTTTGGCTCAGGTCATGATCTCATGGTCGTGTGATTGAGCCCCATGTCTCTCTCTCTCCTTCTGCTCCCCACTTTCCCTTTCCCCCCCAAAAAAAGAAGAAAGAAAGAAAGAAAGAGAGAGAAAGAAAGGATTCTAAACTAGCTACATACGCTTAGATTTGTGAAACAGAAAAAAAATTTCATCATTTATTATAAAATATAATTGAGAGAATTAAACTATTAGTTTAAGAGCCAGTAGCAGAAATAAACAATATTTAGCAAAGGAGTTTGGAAAAATAAATAGCCCATTGGCTTGACCAGGATGGGCTAAGTCTGAGGCAGAGAGACATTAATAGCTATGTATCCTATAAAATAAAGTAAGAGGAGTTTTGAATTTCCCAAGTCAGTCATTCAGAAAGGAGTGAGGGAGCCAGAGAAAGAGAGAAAGAGAGAGAACAGATCTATTCTTAAGTGGCAATATGACTACTGAGAAATTTCTGAAGATGGAAATGGTTGAGGGACTTTTAAAACTAGGAAATCTATTTTTCAATTTTAAGTTATCTTTATAGTAAGGCAACACTCCCTTGACCCTACCTTATTGCTCTAAATAAGTGTTTCTCATAGTGTGATCTCCTGACCAGCAGCCTAAGCATTATATAGGACCTGTTGCAAATGCAGATTATCAGGAACCATCTGGACCTACTGAATCAGAAACTCTGGGGTTGGGGTGCAGGAATCCAGGTTCAAGAAGCCTTCCAGAGGATTATACTGTGTGACAAAGTTTGAGAACTTCTGACCTACATATAGTAGAAGTCTGATGTTTCCTCACTTAAGAAATTAAAGAAACTGGGTTACAGTCCAGCATAGATGTCCTGAGCAAGAAGTGAGATGTAAAATGAAGAAAAAAGAATTCACCCAGGATCAGGAAATGAGCCAACAGCAATGAGGTGTTCAATTTAATTAATACTTGTCACTCACAAGAAATTGCAAAGGTATTGTGAGAGACATTGAGTTTACCAGATTCTGTAGCATAGGGATTTGAGACTAGTTTATAAATCTTAAATGACGAAATGACTAATCATAGTAAACAGTATGAAGACTTGGGGAGTAGTACATAATATCTGATAGACAATCAGTCAGTTTCCTATTTGGAGAACTATTTAGATTTTTCATATTTCCTTCTAGTTTCATTAAAAAAAACCTGACCCATTGGAAAACAATTTTGTACAGGAAGAGTTTTTGAACTTTGGTGTCATTCTGAGAGTGAAAGTAATTCACACATGGGTAGGTTGCTTCTTGTGCTTTGTTTAAATTTAATACAATTTAATAGTTATAGAATTATTAGGTTTTTAAAATGTATTGGCAATGTAGTGTTTTTTAAATTTTTAAAATTTATTTATTTGAGAGAGAGAGAGAGAGACCATGCATGAGTGGGGGAGGGGCAGAAAGAGAGGGAGACACAGAATCCAAAGCAGGCTCCAGGCTCTGAGCTGACAGTAGAGAGCCAGATGCAGGGCTCGAACTCATGAACCACAAGATCATGACCTGAGCCAAAGTCAGATGTTTAACGACTGAGCCACCCAGGCACCCCCTCACAATGATGTGTTTTGAAATAGCTTAAAATGGTTGTTCCAATTTGGGGACTGCACAAATCCCATTTGTAGGCTAGGGAACTACTGAGAGGTTTGCCAATGGGGACCACTTCTAGATTGGGGATAAAGTGGTCTGAGAAGCTATAGTTGTTCTTCAATGGCATCCTGGGGCAGAAAGCACCATATTTAGCTGGAGCTATTTGTAAGTGTTGATACAGGTAGGAAAGGGGAAGTAAAAATATAGTCAAAAACAGTAGTAGGATGTATGGAAGCGATGCCATACTGTAGAGATTAACACTCAGTACACTAATCAAAATCTATACTATCTTCTTTTCATAATTGTCCCTTAATTTTCATGTGGACAATCAAGTGATAGAAAATGCAACTCAAACTGACCTCTGCTCTTCTTTCAATCTGTGATCTTCTAGAAGACCTAGACTGCACCCTACTCTACTTCCCCTCACCTTCTCACAAACAACCAATCACTTCCAGGGAAGCTCATGACTCTAGTCTAGACAATAACATCATTGTGTTTTCCAATGACAGTATTCAGGGATTCAGGGTTAAAAATGCAATGGAATTATCTAATTGTACATCTGTGGGTCAGGTCTAGGGTTTTGTTTTAACTGTTGGTGGGAATTAAGATTTCTTTTCTGCTGAATCAGAGCTCTGAGTATAATATTGGGAACTCATGGTTGACATTTTGGCATTTTGTCATTGTAAAGTGATAGTCAATATGAGAAAAGAGCCAAGGAACAAGAGAGCAAAGGATTTAGGTTGAGAAACAGGTCGCAATTGCTACCAAGTCCTTGGGTATAGTCACACCTGAAATCAGAACTCTCATAGCACATTTTAGTTTTGTGAATTAAAAAGAAAAAAAAAACTTAATGCTGAAGTCATTCCAGTTGAATTAAAGACACCTGATAGGTTGAGTAAGAAAAGAACAGCACAACCACTGATGGGTTGATTAGGAAAACATCTCGTGACAGGCTCCAAGAAATGTGGAAAGAAGGCTATTTTCACTCAAAATAGGCTGTGTGAATGGAAAGCTTCAGAGATTTAAGCACAGATTTCTGTGTTTTCTCAATAGGGATTGCTGAATACACTGCCCACTTTGGCATGCCCATTGTTGGGCTAACTGGAAAATATCAATGTCCCAGCTCTGTAATATTCATAACTAAAAATTAGTACATTATCCTAAGCTTCTTCAAGCTATATCAATAGTTGCTGCTTTACATTTTATTGTCAAAACCTTAAGAACCGCAACTGTTGAAAGGGAAATCCTAGGGTTGATAACTATTGTGAAGCTGTGTGTGCCCCCATCCATTTCTGTCACTTTTCACCGTTTCAGCACACACTGATGTCTGCTTTCGCAAGTACTCTATGTATTCAGAGAAACTATAGAAATGAACCCTGAAAGTATAGTCTTTGCTTCCAGCAAGTAAATGCAGCTTACTCCCTAGAGGCTTTATCTGGCATCCTTTGCTCAAACATGGGACAGGCTTAAAAGTTTAGGGAGGTAACGACCCCCGGGAAGCAAACCCAAACCAATGATGAAAGGAGACAAGAGGGTAAGTGCCCCAGCTTGCCCACTGTTGGGGTGGCATATCTATGAAGCGTGTTCTGTTCAATTCACAGGGATCTCCAACAAGCTTTAGCCCCAGTTTTCAACAACATAATCAGTTTCTTAACTCATCCTTTTTGGGCTTCTTTCCCTTCCATATCTCACTTTTCTATTTCTCTACCATTGTTCCTGAGATCACCTCTAAAATGAACTTACACTCAAATCCTTGTCTCTGGATCTGATTCTGTTACTAAGGTGGGCAACCAAAATAAATGAATATAGACGGAATCAGAATAGGTAACAGGAAGTAAAAATAGACACAATAAAGTTGAAGGTAAGAAGAACCTGAGAGCAACATAATTTAAGTTGGAAAGTTCAGAGCTACTTCACACACAGACAAGCTATGTCTATTAAATGAAAAAGCTACTTAGAAGAGCTTCAGTGAGAAAGCACCCAAATATACAAGTACCGACATTTAAATTTTTTTAAATGTTTATTTAATTTTGAGAGAGAGGGAGAGACAGAGCATGGGCGGGGGAGGAACAGAGAGGGAGGGAGACATGCAATCAGAAGCAGGCTTCAGGCTCTGAGCTGTCAGCACAGAGCCCAACAAGGGACTCAGTCTCACAGACGATGAGATCATGATGTGAGCCAAAGTTGGATCCTTAACCAACTGAGCCACCCAGGAGCCCCTACAACGACCTACATTTTAATAAACAAATTATTTTCCAATCCTGAGGGTCAATATGATTGCATTATTTTCCCTACATGACAAACCTTATTAAGATATTCTGGAACTTGGTCTCTGTATATGATGAACATATACTCAAAGAAATTGACAGGCAGCTTGTATCTTTGCAAAATCACCCAATAATATATTCTGTAGTAGAACAACATAAGTTTTCCAACAGACAATAGCAAAAGAGTTACAATGAACAGGCAAACTTTGGTATCAGAAATCTGGAAATAAACTGTCAAGCAACCTCAGCCTGAAGTTTAATAGCTTGTGAGCCAAACTTGTTTCCAGTAACTAATTCTGTTGGTTATTATCTGCTGCAGGACCAAAGAGAACAGGACCTGTGGAATTCCCAGTTGCTAGGAAGTTATAAAGAAAATCCTAGAAGAGTGAAAAAGCCCACAAATATCTCTGCTTAAAATAAGCAGAGATTTGAATACCTGTTCTCAAAAATAGTAGGTTAAAACCTGGGTGGGAAACATTCACAATGGGATAATAATAGGGCTAGCATGGAGCACCTGGCTGGCACAGTCAGTTAAGTGTCTGACTCTTGGTACCAGCTCAGGTCATGATCTCACTGTTCCGGAAGACTGAGACCCAAGTCAGGCTTTTGCTGACAACACGGAGCCTGCTTGAGATTCTGTCTATCCTCTCTGCCCCTCCCCCCATTTCTCTCAAATAAAATAAATAAATAAATAAATAAATAAATAAATAAATAAATAAATAAAAATAGAGCTAGCAACAGGCAGAAAAAATGCATTAGACATGAACATACTGCCCATAGGAAAAGATCATCTTTATTGAGCAACAGGACATTAACTAGTACAATGCTTCCCCACCCCCCTACAACACTTTAATATTTTACTATAATTTCAGAATAAGGACAAATACCATATCTTATTCCCATGGAGGGGGAAAAGACAGTAATAAAATCTAATTTCAATAGCTAGTGACCATTATACTTTCCACCTTGTAACCCCATTATATCCTTTTTTTTTTTTACTCTCTGCTCTCTCTTTAATTTGGCACATTGATTTGAAATTCAATGAAAATCTCATTAAAAATATTTTTGGAGTCAATCCAGACAGTAATAAGGAGAGAATGACCTGTAGGTGGTCTAGAATGTACTGGATACAATGCTGATGAGGACTCACTGTCTCTGAACACAGCTGCTCCTGATGTGTAGTTTATGTACATCATTATTCCTGGGACTTGAATGACACATCTGTCCCCTAAAAGAAAAAGGGAAAATCTTAAGATCCCAAAGTCTACATGTCCATTTTTTTTTGCAGTGATCAGCAATAAACTCTAAGACTTGCCATAGTAATGGGCCCCAACCCTGGGATGATCCAGGGCAAGGTTCCAAGTTGAAACTCTGCCTCCTTACAGTGCCTACATTGAAAACACAGTATGTGTCTAATAGGTTGGTTGGATCAGCCTGATTCCATAGCATGCAATCTGTGTACACATGATAAAAAAGATGAAAGAACTCCAATCTAAGTTAGAAATAAATACACAGAGGACATATTTCACCTAATTCATGTAGTCTCTGTTGGAAAGTAAAAGGTAACAATTTCTCATTTTCACTCTCATAAATTATATTATAGCACTACTATTAACTCGATGTAACACACACACACACACACACACACACACACACACACACCCCTCCCTGGAAGATTTTAATCCAAAGCTAAATCATTTAGGGGGAATGAAAAGAGACTGTATTGAAGTACAGTAAAAAAAAAATTTAAATTTGCTTAAAAGAAATTATGGGACAATCACAAGCTATTATAAATTAGCTCTCTTTTAAAGGACATGACATGAGGCATTAGAAGTTAAATGCGGTCTAATGCAATTGTTCATGATTGAATTTATACTCTTCAAGATTGTCAATTTATGCTCAGGGAGTGTGCTTTATCTTTTATTCAAAAGTGATTAGGATTTTTTTCCCATTTTAAAAATGGACAAAATGAGTTGCAAAGGTGGTATTGCCAGACCATTACCTTTCAGGGAAGAACTCAGAATAAAACTCTTGACCCAATTGTGATGCAAGGTTTTATAAATTTGAAGATTTTTGAATTTTTAATTCTAGTGTTGGGGTGAGAAATTGATGTATTATTTTCAGACTAAGTTATCTGACCAAAATAATATACATTTAGATACATTCAGGAGATGGTGAAAACTAACTTTGAAAACATTTTAGTGTCACACACATCTTAGTTTTTAGCATACTTAGTTCAAAAACTCTCTAGATTCATCACAAATTAGAACCTTAGTTATACAATTAATTCTACCATGCCTCACTGAAATGCTGTCACATAATGTTATTTCCATTTAGTATGAAAATTTTCTCAAAAATAATGAAAGTAACAACCATAGGGAAAACAATGGTTTTAGGAGGTCACCATCTTTTGACTTATTTCATGATGCCTCTCATAGAGATCTATGTGAAAATATTTTCACAAAATGTATCTTATTTAACTTATATGCCTTCTTTTAATATGTGATGTTCCCTTTTTTAAATGTTTTTTTTTTTTAATTTTTTGAGAGAGAGAGAGAAAGAGAGAGAGCGTGCACACAAGTGGGGAGGGGCAGAGAGAAAATCCCAAGCAGGCTCCACACTGTCAGAGCAAAGCTTGATGCAGGGCTTGATCCCGTCAACTGTGAGATCATGACCTGAGCTGAAACCAGGAGTTGGACACTTAACTGACTGGGCCACCCAGGCACCCTTGACGTTTCCTTTTTAACATGGGCATCAAGGTGCTCAGAAATATTTTTGATCATTTATAGTTTTAGCTTTCTATCTTTCCTTTGCATACTTTTCCTCCCAAATCCCACCATAATTAGGATATTTTCAATTTCCCCCATGTAATGGTGTTCTTAGTTCTTAATATTTTAATATAAAGTGCCTTATATCCTCTTGGAACAAATATGAAGTAGTCTATTTGCTAATGATAAAGTCATTGATTAATCCCTAGTTGTCATATATTGGATGCATATTCATACTTTATTTTGTTACTTCTGTAGGATTTCTTTTTCTTCCTATTCTGTAGTTCTTACCTCTCCTAGTTTTACTTTTAATTCTCTAGATGCTGACCTCAAGTCTCCTTAAACAACCATTTTTTTCTACACTTTTTTCAAATACTGAAATGTTCTGACTTTAGCTTTTTGTCCTTTTCACTTGATAGGGTTAGGTAATGTCATAACATTGTATCTATGCTGTTGGTATCTATTGTCCCACTTTATAAATGAAGAAACAGACACAAAGAAATTTACAAGATTGTTCAAGGTTATATATTAAATTATAACCAGAGCTTTTAATTTTAACAATGTTTATATTCCTTCTGCCATTTCACATATGTTTCTAAGATGAGTTGCCATAATAAAACCAACAATATCTCTGTGATTTGGACATATCTGTTTCTTGTTTTTGTTATATGTTCTACTTTAGTAGAAAGTCTCTACTTTACTACATCCTGGGGTCCCAACTGACAGAGGCTTCACCACCTGGAAGGTTGCCTTCCAGATTTGGTGGTTTTAGAGGTAGGAAAAGGAGAATTGGAGGATTGAGTACCTGTAAATAAAAACTTACTGGAGATGTGAAACACACATCACTTTTGCTCATATGGTCAAAGAAAATCACATAACAGTGATTCTAGTAGATGAAACTTTTGGATTGCCAGGTAATTGTGAGTGAAAATAATGCCTACCACAATTTCGCCATAAGATAGAATATTCACTATATATTTTATAATTGTATTGGAATCTTTAAGTCTTAGGGTAGGAATTCCATTACTTCCTTCTCAACAGCACCATGAATTTTAGTTCCTCTCTGCCATTTTGTGTGCTCTTCAATGGTGGATGCAAAAGTGGACAGATACTTCCTATTATTTTAGCATAGCAAGCATCCAGACACAGAACGTAAGTTGAGACAATCAGATATCTGTAAGGAAATTGAGGCCTGTGACTTGACAGAAAAACAAAGAAGGATGGAACAATCATTCATTCTTACAGAGCAGGCTGACCAACCATTGTTATTATAATGATCATTGTTCTGGTTGCCCTTCTGGAGCCCTCTAGAAATCTCTTATTTTATATTTCTAAGCCTGTTGCACCCATTTATTCTGTGAACTTCCTCATAGCCTTTTGATACATATTTTTTTTGCATAAGGGGGAGTTAGATTTTGTGGCTTACAACCAGAGAACCCAAACTCATACATACAACTTATTTATATTCTTTTTTTTTTTTTAATTTTTTTTTTTCAATGTTTATTTATTTTTGGGACAGAGAGAGACAGAGCATGAACAGGGGAGGGGCAGAGAGAGAGGGAGACACAGAATCGGAAACAGGCTCCAGGCTCCGAGCCATCAGCCCAGAGCCTGACGCGGGGCTCGAACTCACGGACCGCGAGATCGTGACCTGGCTGAAGTCGGTCGCTTAACCAACTGCGCCACCCAGGCGCCCCTAACTTATTTATATTCTGAAGATATGGTGAAGGTAATTAGGAGATCCAAATGTGAAGTTGTGGACGTATGTGTCCTTATATAAAATTTATAGAATAAGATTCAGGAATAAGCTAATAGTGGTGTTATTAATTTACATGACTTTAAAAATGCAGTAAAAGCTGTCAGGAAACCATATGAAAGCCAGTAAAAGCCTGCTGAAGAAGTATGATGACTCCTTTGCTTAGCATGTTTCAACTCAGATTGCTTAGCACCTAGGTTAGAATCAGTTTAGTGATAATAAGATAAGCACTTCACTAATGTGATTCTGAATGAGCAATTTTCATATTAACGGCTTTCTCACTGTATTAATGAAAACACAATTTGCCACTATAATGGGAACATCACTTAAATTAGATCAAAATTGCTAACATGAACAAAGCTGTTAATAAAGCAAAACTATTGTATGTGGTAATGGTTCTCCTATTGTATTAAGAATGTCCTTATATTCCAAAATTTGTGTTACATTAGAAAAAAAACTGTGCATTTTATTGACTCTTTGATAATGTCACTTACTGTATATACAAGCCATTGCCATCACATCGACTTTGCATAGATGTGCCAGGAGCTGAACAGAACTCATATAGAAAGGAGAATTCTACGCATTGGAACTAACAATAAGCATTCTTCCTTAACCTGGGACTATTGTCCTCAGTCATTTGGTATACATTATAAACTACTGAAGAGAAAGAAAACACTATGAGAGACTGAAAAAATGTAAAAACTAGTCTTAAAAATAATAATGACACATTTTTGTTCTGTATTAGTTTGCTACGGCTGCTGTAACAAAATACTACAGACTGGTGTCTGGAACAACAGAAATTTGTTTTCTCACAGGTCAGGAGTCTAGAAGTTCAAGATCAAAATTTCAGCAGTATTGGTTCTTTTTGAGGGCCATGAGGAATGGATCTGTTCCACGACTCTCTCCTTGGCTTATAGATGGTCATCTTCTCCCCATGTCTTCAGTTGGTCTTCCCTCTGTATGTGTCTATGTGTCCAATTTCCTCGTCTGGTAAGAATGCTAGACATATTAGATTAAGGCCTATCCTAATGATTTCATTTTCATTTAAATACCTCTTTAAAGACACTGTGTCTAAACACGGTCATATTATAAAGTACTAGGGGTTAGGATTTCAACATAATAATCTGAGAGAAGGGGACACAATTCAACACATAACAATTTCCTTAAGTTTTAATTTTTCATGCATATAAAAACATGTATTAATGAAATGTTTATATGTAAAATTTGGCACAGGTTAGATTACCAGGTTATTTGCAATTCTTTAAATGGTTCTGATTTATATCATATATAAATGTCCCCCAAACTAAACTTGTACATGAAATATGATAACTAGTGGTAGAATAATTAACTCAGTACTTATCATATAGCAAAATATAACTAAAGGTTAATAGTGGAAACAGCAGCTGTGGGGCACCTGGGTGGCTCTGTTGGTTAAGTGTCCAACTTTAGCTCAGGTCATGATTTCACAGTTCCTGAGTTCAAGGCCCACATTGGACTCTCTGCTGTTAGTGCAAAGTCTTCTTCAGATCCTCTGTCTCCCTCTCTCTCTCTCTGTCCCTGCCTGGTTCACACTCTTCTCCTCTCAAAAAAGAAATAAACCTTAAAAAAATTAAAAAAAAAGACATAGCAGTTGTACTATATGTGTATCCAGGGAGGGAATCTCAAAAAGAGGAAATATTTAAGTTTTTATTTAAATTCCAGTTAGTTCACATACAGTGTAATATTAGTTTCAGGTGTACAATTTAGTGATTCAACACTTACATACAGTACCCAGTGCTCATTACAACAAGTGCATTCCTTAATCTCTGTCACCTATTTAACCTATCCCCCCACCCCTCTCCCATATGGTAACCATCAGTTTGTTCTCTATAGTGAAGAGTCTCTTTATTGGTTTGCCTTTCTCTCTCTTTTTTTCCCTATGCTCATTTGTTTAATTCAGTTAAATTCCACATATGAGTGAAATCATTTGGGTTTCTCAAAAAATTTAAAAATAGAACTACCCTATGATCCAGCAATTGTCTCCTAGGTATTTATCCAAAGAATACAAAAGTAGTAATTCAAAAGGATACATGCACCCTGATGTTTATAGTAGTATTATTCTATAATAGCCAAATTATGGAAACAGCTCAAATGTCCATCAACTGATGAATGAATAAAGAAGATGTGTGTGTATGTATGTATATATGTGTGTGTGTGTATATACATGTATATATATACACACACACATATATATATTTATATATATATATATATATATACACACACACACACATATACATATAATGGAATATTATACAGCCATAAAAAGAATGAAATCTTTCCATTTGCAATAACATGGATAGAGCTAGAGAATATTATGCTAAGCAAAATCAGAGGAAACATTTAAATGATAGTGAAATTTCTTTTAGTTTTATATATATTTATGTTTCCTGGAATACAACTTTTTACTGGGTTAAATAAAAAAAAATTCCCAATATTATTCATAAGGAATAGGAATGGTCTCATCACTACTAGTTGAGATGAGGCATGCATTTCTAACATAATGTAATGCTTGGTCATGTATTGCAGACCCAGCCTGAATTTCCAAAGGTGTCACTTTCTCATGGTAGGAAGTAACCAAGTTGAGTTGGCTATAGTCCATTCATTCAATTAAACAAATATTTAATAGGCACTCAGTATGTGCCTGATGCTGTGGTCAGTACTAAGTGAAAGGAGCCAATAAAAGTCTACACAGTAGGATCTTTTAAATATTTTAATATATGCAGATATTTCTTCATACTGGTAGGATTAAACAGAATCACCACAGGACTATTTAGTTAATTTTAAATATGTTGCCAATAAAATGCTCTGTTTGAAAGTAATTCACAAGACCTAATTGCTATTTAGCTAAAAAACCATATGTCTTAGATACTTTGATTTCAAGAATTCTGTGCCATTCTATTATAATAAACTTTGAACTGAGAAATCTCAATATACTGGTGTTTAATATTTGAAATCTTGTAAATGAATGCAAAGAAACCTAATTTTTGTTTGAGTGGTTGAATAACCCTCTTTCCCCAACACCTTTTTACTGAAAGCCATGAAAGATGAAATCAATAATTAGTCTTTAAAACTATTTGTTTTACCTCTTTCCCCTCCAATATTTTATCAGTCCCAATGCAAGTAAGTAGGAAATAAAACAGCTTTTAACGTTATTTCTTTTCACTTCTTTTTTATTATATACAAACTGGGGATATTATATAATAATAGAAGTGGTACTCTTTTTATTATATATGAACTGGGGATATTATACAATAATAGAAATGGTACCCAAACAACATCCAAGATGAAGAAGATAAATGAGAATTTTAGTTGATGTAAAAAACTGAAAAATCAGAACAACCATAATAAATTAATATTATAAATATAGATTTTTAATTAGATTTAAGATTGTATGTTCATAATAATCAACAGCCAATAAATATTTTTTATAATACAATTTATTTTTAACAAAATTTTCATCATTAATACATGTGGAGAATCATTTTTGTGTTAACCTAGTTTAAAGGGAAGATCTTGGTTATTGACTGGACTGTGTAACTTGTACTAACTTACATAAAACAGTTGTAATTTGAGAAAACTGGATGCAAGCTGTTTAATTGTGATATGATATAATGTAACATAATCCTCAAAGCATGTACTTGAATATAGTGCATATGTATTTGCATAGTAATGAATCTTCAGAATAAAGTATAAGGAATTAGGTGAAAGCTAAAAATGAAATAAGATATTGCCAGCAAGAAAACATGTGGCTGCATCACATTAAATTTAAATGGAAATTCTTTCTTTGAAACCCATTCTAAATGCATTTTTATACATAAAGAAAAGAGTATTGGGGGAATATTTTCTAATCTTAGGGTGTGACTGTAATATATTATACATTATATTCCTGACTGGAATAAGAATCAATAAATGTCTTAAATAATAATGTTTTTCATTAATAAAGTATTTTCTTTCATAAAGCATTTTCATATCTAAAATGAAACAAAAGAAAAGAAATACTGAACATTTATTATATGCTAGTAACTGTCTTGGCTTTTTACATGCATTACCTCATTTAATCTTCACAACTCTGTATGATAAAAACAATTCTCAATTTCTAGATGAGAAAAATCAGGCACAAAGTGATTAAGTAACTTTCTCAAAGTCACACAACTGATAAGTTTAAAGTAGGGAGATTAATCTTAGCACCTTCCCTGCAGATCTGAAGTCCCAAACAATCAAACCACATTGTCTCTATGCTGTCTTTGTGTCCTGGCTTTACTGATCTTTGAGAAAAGCCTATAACCGTGTTATGAGTAGATATCATAATAAACTCTTTAAGAGAAGTTTTGATGCTTTCCTATGTCACACAATTAGGAAACAGTAGAGTCCATTTTTGGTACCAAATCTTATTAGTCTAGATCTCTGACAAAGTAGCCTGTTGCACCAGTATGACTCTTTCTTCCGTTTCCCTTATGCTCAGGGCTCAATGTACAGCTAATTCCCTAAAATGTTTCATCTTCTCCAGGTACTGTGAGTTCTATAGTAAAGAGCGATCTACATAGCATACCATTCCAATCCTTCAGAATCACATCAAGGCATTTCAAATTTTATTTGAACATACAACAAAGGGATGCTTTGTACTGTCTTATGATACCAAACACTGAATTGGACATTGTAAGATCCCCCCTTTTTTTCGCCTATAATAATCTCTGTTCCATACTCCCAGGGCTTTCAGAAATACATGTTAACAAAGCTTGAGCCACAACCTGAGTAGAAAAAGTGATCTGTCAAAATATATGGCTTCTGGCCATGTTGACAAATATCTCAATATTTCAAATATCATCCATCCATCCATTCCTACACTCAACAAATATTAATTCACCATGTGAAGGAATTTTTCTAGGCACTGGGTTTGTAGCACTGAAAAAATAGAAATCCCTATTTACACAGAGCTTATGTTTTAATGAGAGCAGACAGTTGATAAACAGGACAAACAAGTACAAAATATAGAGCATCAGATGGTAGTAAGAGTTAAGAGAAATAAAGCAAGGGAATGTGACAGATGTCAGGGACATGACATTACAGTGTTAAATACTATGAGGAATTCATTTCCTTCTGTTATGTAACATCTTACTACAAATTTATTGGCTGAAGTCAATGCCTATTTATTATTGCACAGTTTTTGTGGGTGGGAAATCTAGGCATGGCTTAGCAGGGGCTTTTGCTCAAAAGCTTACAAGGATGAAACCTAGTTATTGGCTGGGCTTTAGCCTCATTTTTGGTATCATGGATTAACTAGGTAAAAATCTGTAACTCATTTCCTTGCAGCTGCTGAATTCACTGCAGCTTGCTTCTCTGAAGTCAGCAATTGAGAGCATACAGAGCCTCTGCTGCTTTGAGTCTCTGACTTTAGAGAAGGTGTAGTCCCTTTCTTAAAAATGTCACCTGATTAAGGTCGGGTACACTCACACTAGTTCTCAATTTGATTACTTCAAAGTCAACTGATTAGGGACCTTAATTACATCTGCAAAATCTCTTATCTTTACCTTTTAATATAACAGTAACAGGAGGAATAGCCCATCACCTTTGCCATCTTCTATTGGTTGGAAGTGGATTGTAGATTACACCCACACTCAAAAGAAGGGAGTGACCAGTATGTCACCAACTGTGATCATGGAAAGTCTCTGAGAGGGTAATGTTTGTGCTAATACTTGGCAAAGATGAAAGATAGAGGCATGTTGGATATCTGAAGGAGAAAGAATACATACAGTGGAAACACTATGTGTTAAGTTCTTGAGGCTCTAGTTTCCCTTGTGCATACAAAACAGCAAGAGGACAAGGTGGCTGGCTCAGAGTGACAGGAAAGATAGAAGGGAATAAATTCAAAGTGATAACAGATGGAAGATCATGCAGGACTTTTGTAAGGATTCTAGCTTTTACTATATGGGTGACAGGAAGCCATAGAAGCTTCATAGTGCAGGGCTGACAAGATCTGTCTTACCAGTTTAGCAATACCATCTGGCTGCTAGTTGACATAAATGGTAGAAGTCATGGGTGAAAGCGGGGTGGTCATTTAAAGGCTACTTAACATAACAGAGGTGTGCAACACCATAGTAGTAGTGGAGGCAATGATAATTTGTAGTTTCTGATATATTTTGAAGGTGAATACAACAGGATTCCTTAAGTGATTGGATGCATAAAATCAAAGAAATTAGAGTCAGAGATAACATCAAGGTTTATGCATAAACTCTGTCACAACTATTTTGCTTAATAAATTCTCAACAGGTGATAATACATACTATCAACATGATGTCATCTGTGATGTTAATTTTGATTACCTTGACAAGTTAATGTCTGCCAGGTTTCTCCACTATAAAACCATTTCTTTCCCTCCTTTCCATACCCACCTCTTTGGAAGCATATTACTAAGTACAGCTCACAGTCAAGGAGTGAAGAATTCGGCACTACCTCTTTGGGATGGGGGGGAAGATTTATTCTCCATAGAGATTTGTCTGTATCCTCCATTTATTCATTCCTTCATGCAGTCAGTAAGTCAGTCATTCATATCAATTTGTGTGAATTTTTAGATATTTATTTTATTTTTTATATTTCTTGTATAATTTACATATAAAGCATATTTTATGCTTTATAATCTGATACTACATTATTGATTTTATTGCTCAAATTGTCAGGGCTTTAGCTGTTGGAAGAGCTTTCAGGTTTACTCCTGTGTCCCTTTGACATGACCCTAATCACTTGGTTTTTAAGCACTTCCTTACTTTGGGGGTATTACAAGATGCTTCAGCCATATCTTATATATTCCTTGTTCTAGCTCTATAATCAACTATTTCTCCAAAAGATCCTAATTCTTTTTATTTGACAGTGGTCTTGGAAATGAAGATTTCTAATACTGGGTTCTGAGTATGTTCATTGCTGCACAGCACTATTCCTAATAAGAAAATATTTTTTTTAGTGGTATACATGAGCATTTACACTCAATTAATTAAATATATATGGTAAATCCATATATCAGGGAATACTATGCAGTCTTAACAATAAGGAAGCACTATGTTCATGTGAAATAAACTTTAGGATATAGCATTACAAGAAAAGAAAGCAGTCTGTGCATAATATGTTATGTATGCACATATATGCCAACATTTGAGTAAGAAGAGGGTAAAAAATAATTAGGTATGTCTACATGCACTGTATCTTTAGGAGAGTACACATGAAATCCCTAAAGTTTGTTTCTATAGAAAGAAAAACTTGGAAATTATGGGGTGAGAGGAGAGGGAGGAGTATCACTGTATACACTTTATATGTATATATGTATATATATGTGTATATGTATACACTATATACACTTTTATACCTTTTGAATTTTAAACCTATTATCCATGAGATGTCAAACATGAGACACTTATTTTAGATGTAGCTGTGTACTGTACTATACAACATACCAAGATATTAGGTAAAAAACAGGAGGCAAAATCATGGTCTACCAGACATAATTCTTGGTTATTATCTCTCCACCTAAATTATACACTTTATGGAATGGGTTGCCTTAATTTATTTTTTATGCACATCTTGATTCCTTCCTTCCATATCACATCTTCCATGAAGTCAGACCATATTAACTGTCTTGCCTACAATAGGCAGTGATTTTTTTCCTTGTATTTAACACAAAAAGTGTGAAAATTCCTTCTGGAAAATTATGTCCTTTTACTGGTATTATTTGCCATTTTCACTGCCCAGAAAGATCTCATCTTGAACAAAAATATCATAGAATATCATAAACACACAGATTTGAGGGTACTTGGGACATGGAAACTAGTTATAAGGAGAACCATATTGGACATAGAAAGACAGATTGTCCATAAAGGAATTGTGGCTTGCAGTAATGTACCTTGGAGTCAGCAGACAAATTCAGATAAGAAGGATCTCAGACCCAGGAAAACTTGGCGTATGTTGTAGTTGCAGAAGCAAGTAGACCTCCAAGATATAGTACAGAAAATGAAAGCCAAAAGAATTTTGGGTGAAGGCATCCAAACTTAGCTTCCTGGAAAGCTTCTACTCAAGCCTCCAAAATAAAGTGCACTGTTACCTGCTTCAGGGTTACAAGTGTCTACGTGCTTGTTTCCTTGAGCTCGGAACACACTGGATTGCGATTTATCTACATGGCCATGTCCTTGCCAAAGTGTGAACTTCTCACAGCTGGGAGCTTTGCTAGATCTCCTGTTATAGACTTAGGGCTTAGCATATGACTGAGAACCTTTTCTAAAAATGTGAAGAATAAAGAAATTTAAAGAGAGGAGAAACCCAATACACAATTTCGAACACAAACATCAGCTTTGGGAAAAATAATCTTTGGATTATGTACAACTATGAGGGGAAAACAAACGACAGGCTAAGGCCTACAGAAGATAAGAAAAAGGCAAAAGGAAAAGAGAAAGCATAGACACAGATGGAAAGTTTAAGAGAAAAAAAAATGTAGAAAAGCTAACTGGGAGACAGAAAAAAAATGAGAGACAAATGTGTGGGAAATGGTAAAATGTTACTGCCAATTATTTTTTTAATCCCTTTCCTTATTTAAGAATAATCAAATAGGGGCATCTGGGTGCCTCAGTCAGTTAAGCATCCAACTTTGGCTCAGGTCATGATCTCGCAGTTCGTGAGTTTGAGCCCCATGTCGGGCTCTGTGCTGACAGCTCAGAGCCTGGAGCCTGCTTCAGATTCTGTGTCTTTGCCCCTCTTCTGTTCCTCTCTGTCTCTCCAAAATGAATAAACATTAAAAAAGAAAAATCAATAAGCTAGTAAGTTTAAATATAATGATTAACACTTTTTAGTGCACTAACTATATGAGAGCTTTATCTGAAGTAACATCATTTAGTTCTCACATTGGCCTTTCCTGGGAGCAAATACTAACACCCTATTTAACAAATGAAGAAATACGCCAAGAGGAAATACAGCTTGTCACCATCCTTCTGAATGTACACTTTTTATCCTATATTCTTCTGGGATAAAAGAGGATTTGCTATTGTAATATGCACTAATCAGCACTTGTACAGCTTCCTGCTCTAATTTCAAATCATGATTACCTTCTCAACCTGTAGTAAATGAGAGTTCTTTGG